>NC_134688.1:120305403-120616653 GCF_050947455.1 Rhinoderma darwinii | reverse complement strand
CAGAGATATCAAAATATGGAATCAGCGTATAACATTGGTAAAGCAGTGGTTTGGACCCTCGTTCCCACCGGAGCCTGCGTTAACCGCACCAGATTCTCCCAATGTACAGATGCACAACAATGCCACTGCCCCCTACGCAAAATTCCCTCACTTCACCCGACCCTACGCGTTTCTATACTTATCATCAGGGGTCTGTCAGTCTGGCCAGGATGCCAGCGATATATCTTCAGCAGCAGATATTCTACTGCACAACACGGAAGCATGCACGCATAGATGTCAGCGGCGTCAGATGTCAGACTGACAGACCCCTGATGATAAGTATAGAAACGCGTAGGGTCGGGTGAAGTGAGGGAATTTTGTGTAGGGGGCAGTGGCATTGTTGTGCATCTGTACATTGGGAGAATCTGGTGCGGTTAACGCAGGCTCCTGTGTGAACGAGGGTCCAAACCACTGCTTTACCAATGTTATACGCCGATTCCATATTTTGATATCTCTGTTTACATACCCAGTCACAAAGGGTTCGCAAACGAACTAGGACTGGGAGTATTCTGTTTAATAAGTTTTTAAATACACGGTTGGGCTTTTCACAGTGGTGATTGTACCCCTGTTTTTAGATAGCTATGAAATAAAAATTATACATTTTACTCATTTATCACTTCAGTGAATTTTCAAATGTTCATATTTGTGGGAGCACAATATATATCGTTAAAATACAGTGACTTTCTAAATACCCTGCAGCCCTGTGTGCTGAAAGAAAGAAATTTGCATAGTAACGTTTTATGTTGGAACGGCTATTAACGCAATTACATCATATACTCTTCAAAACCGCTCCAAATACTAGCCTGAATAAACATACCTTTCTTTATCCACACATACTTGAACAGGGTAGGACTGGTTACTTTTATTTCCGGTCCCCAACTGGCCATAAGAGTTGGCTCCCCACGCATACATTACACCTTCATCTGTCAGTGCCAGAGTATGTGCATAGCCACAGACAATCTGCAAGAGACAATGGATATTAGCTACAGAATATGTTAAGGTGGTATTATACACACATTTTGTGACGGCATCGGAGTGGCACCCAATAGTCTTCACAGACCCATTCACTTTAGTGGGTGAATCGGGTCCGTGAAATATGATCCAAGCTTCCGATCCGAGGAAAGATAGAACATCATGTCCAATCTTTTCCTTGGATCACTGACGGGACTCGGCTGGCACACACGGTCGTGTGCATGAGGCGTTCGGAATAAAAAGGTTCTCAACAAATAACAACACAGACTAAATAGTGTGAGTACTTCTAGTGCTCACGCACTGCCGTGTAATTGCTGTCAACATGTTGCCGTTTAGTGGCTCTTATGGACTAAGGGACAGAGAAGGAGTAGGAGGAAGGAATTCAGCAAATCCACATGCCACTGCATAGCTGTAAGGAAAGAGTTGATAACAGACTTTAAATGGGTTGTCCAATTAAGACAAAACTGTAAATATGCCCTATTAGGGCACAAGAACGATACCAGAATTTGGACTTCGATACCGATACTTTGTGTAGTATTGCAATTTAGATACCAAAACGATACTGTCAACAATAATAAAACCAAAAGCTCTTCCATTTTGTGATGTGAGGCGCGAGGTGTGATTAATTTTGAATGTGCCTCACATTAATAGTAATTAACCACATCATGTTTCTCAGTCATAATGGGTTAATTACTATTCATGTGAGGTACATGGAGGATAAGTTCATCACACCTCGTGCCCCACAATAAGTGAAAGCAGTTTTTATTTTTTTACACCGTACACATCATAAATGACGAAAAAAAAATAGTTGTGCAGGTTATTACGGCCGCGTTAATACCAAATGTGGATATTTTATGTATCGAGACTTATTTTAATGTTTATTGTGAAAAAGGTGTATGTGTATTGTTTTTTATTTAAAGAGGCTCTGTCACCACATTATAAGTGCCCTATATCCTACATAAGGAGATCGGCGCTGTAATGTAGGTGACAGCAGTGCTTTTTATTTAGAAAAACTATCTATTTTTACCACATTGAGCGATTTTTAGCTTTATGCCAATTTGTTGCTTAATGCCCAAGTGGGCGTGTTTTTACTTTAGACCAAGTGGGCGTTGTACAGAGGAGTGTATGACGCGGACCAATCAGCATCATACACTTCTCTCCATTCATTTGCACAGCACTAGCGATATAGCTATATCGCTATGTGCAGCCCCATAAACACACTATAACATTACTGCAGTGTCCTGACAATGAATATACATTACCTCCAGCCAGGACGTCATGTGTATTCAGAATCCTGACACTTCTGAATCTTTTCTGTGAGATTACAGCAAGGCAAACGTAATTGTAATGGCAGGAAGGAGGTGAAGGGAACAAGTGAGCCCTAATCTACCCACCGCCCTGTCCCTGCCTACTTGCAACGACCCACCCTAGGCGACGGGGTACAACTTGGCGGCGGTCCCTACGCTGTCTAAGTGCAAGGGAGTACAAACAGGGAACACGCAAGGGAAGGGGCAGTAGGCCACGGAACGCCGCGAGGAAACGGAGCGATGAATGAGCCAGTCAGGATCAGGATGTAGTGGAGTATACCAACGAGAGCACGGAGCAGGAAGCAAGCCAGGGGCAAAGCGAAGCAGGATAAGCGGAACTGAAGCAAGGCAGAAGCACGGCAGAAGCAGGCTGGAGCAAGGCAGCAGTGGAGCCAGGAATCCAAGAAGAATAACAAGCACTGAGGAAGAGAACACGGCAGGTATAAATGGACAGGGGGCGGAGCTAACTCCGACTGACCAGGCCGCGATAGGCTCTCCCACTCCTGAGCCTGCCACCCTGGTTGGTGGGAGCCGGTGTCAGTCTAAGAGGTCTGGCCTCAGGTGTCGACTGATTAATCCCGGGAGTATACACAGACGTAGTACTTGGCAGATCCTTTACAGTAATCTCGCGAGATTACGATGTAACCTGTCATTTAAAACGAGATTACGTTGCCTTGCTGTAATCTCACAGAAAAGATTCAGAAGTGTCAGGATTCTGAATACACATCACGTCCTGGCTGGAGGTAATGTATATTCATTGTCAGGACACTGCAGTAATGTTATAGTGTGTTTACGGGGCTGCACATAGCGATATAGCTATATCGCTAGTGCTGTGTAAATGAACGGAGAGAAGTGTATGACGCTGATTGGTCAGCGTCATACACTCCTCTGTACAACGCCCACTTGGTCTGAAGTAAAAACACACCCACTTGGGCATTAAGAACCTAATTAGCATAAAGCTAAAAATCGCTCATAAAGTGGTAAAAATAGATAGTTTTTCTGAATAAAAAGCACTGCTGTCACTTACATTACAGCGCCCATCTCCTTATGTAAGAGATAGGACACTTATAATGTGGTGACAGAGCCTCATTAACATTATGGCAGAAAAAAGAAGGTTGGAACCAGCGCTGAGAATAGTGAATCTGTTTAAAACAGGAAACTATTTCCAAGTTTTAATATTAATTTGAATAAAAGCAATGAACAGAAAAGTGGTAATGACGGGCAGGTAATGTCCAAGAGTTCAGAGAGTGATGAGAAATAGGCGGTAGCCTACGCGTTTCAGACCCTATCTGGGTCCTTAGTCATGGCTTGTAATTTCAAATTACAAGCCATGACTAAGGACCCAGATAGGGTCTGAAACGCGTAGGCTACCGCCTATTTCTCATCACTCTCTGAACTCTTGGACATTACCTGCCGGTCATTACCACTTTTCTGTTCATTGCTTTTATTCAAATTAATATTAAAACTTGGAAATAGTTTCCCGTTTTAAACAGATTCACTATTCTCAGCGCTGGTTCCAACCTTCTTTTTTCTGCCATATCCCCCGCGTGTGCCGACACGAGGATCCGTGTGCTGACCACCCTACCTGTGACTAGGTGAGCTGGAGGAAATTCTCCCCCTTGTTTTTCTCCTCATTAACATTACTTTATGTTTTTACTTTATTTTTAAACTTTAATGTACTGGCATATCTCTATGCCAGTGCATTAGCCTGTGTACGGATAGTACACAGGCAGTTGTTAGGACATACCTAAGTATGCCCTAACAACAGGAAATATGGTAAGACAGCCCTGGGGTCCTTCAAATGAACCCTGGGCTGTCTGTCCATATATGGTATGTCCCTCAAATCGCGTCACAGGGATTCCAGTGATGCGATCCAAGGGGCATTGCCCCTTCTCACTTTCCTCTTGAATGCTGCGGTGGTGGTCAGTTTTGATTACACAGCCGCACGCTCATACATTCATGTGTTACTATATTGAGTTGTGCGGCCGCACAGTTTAGTATCGAAATACATGAATTAACGGTATCGAACAGATTGGGGGTGCATGGTATCGAACCAGTATCGAAGTTTTGATATATATATATATATATATATATATATATAAAAATATGTCACGTGTGTATATATATATACACACGTGTGTGTGTGTGTGTGTTACACACACACACATATATATATATATATACACACACACACACACACACACACACACACACTATATTTCTGGTTAATTTTTTATTTGTGGAGGGCAGGAATAGGGGTCCAAAAGGACCAAGATGGGGATGTTTCCATTGTGGGTGGTGTATTTCATGCCCAAACATTGAGCAATCTGCTGAATTTTCAAATTCCAAGGGCACAAAGACCTTTAAGATTGTGTGGCCCCTTATGTGTACAACACGATGTGTAATCTTTTACGCTACATGTCCATGTCCTATGGTTTACGTAGGCCTAACCACTCGAGAGTTAAAAATTTGTGTTAGAGAACACGTGAAGGACATTGAATCAGCCATGGATATCCACAAAATGGAAAAACTTGCTAAATTAAGAACTATTCCCTGTCACTTTAGGCAATATCACAACTGTAACTGGAAATTGAGAGTAAAAGGGATTGACCATCTCCAGACTAATCTAAGAGGAGGTGACACTGAAGAAACTCCTACGTCTGGAAAGTAAGTGGATTTGGAGGTTAGGGACTCTACAACTGTGTGGACTCACTGAGTCCCACGTTTTGCTTAATTTCTCTGATTGCTGAAACTGTTAAGTTGTGGTTTCCCTAGAAGGAATTTTAGTTACAATTTTTAACACTATTTTTCTCTACTTGAATATAGGGGATGAATGTATACATACCAATGACCATGATATATAAAGGACATGCCATCTAAGAAATATCCCTACATCATTAAAATTAATGCCACAGATAGTTCACTAATATTCTGGTCCAATATATAATTAACGTATTTGATTAAATGTCGACTTCAAAGCTACTGGTTTTAAATGTATTGCTTATATTTTTTTATATGGACACACATATACATATATATATATATATATATATACACACATTTGCGTTGCAATGATCAGTGTTTTTAGTCTATATATTTTTACACTTCTACTGTTACACATAGTATATTTTTTCACTTATCACTATATGGTAAAACTTCATAATATTTATTATTATTTTTTACTTATTTTGATTATAAAATATATATTTTATATAATATTTGCCATTTAGTAACATGAACAGTAATATGCACATTATTGTCACTTGAGAATATGCACAGCAATGTTCATGTATACTTTATATATTTTTAGTAAACCTACAAAAGGACCTCAAAATAAAGGTACAACAGGACAGAGGAAAAACCCCAAGCCAACTAGGAAAACAACCTATAAGCGCACGAGCGCCAGGGACATAACATCCCAGTAGAAACTGAAAGTAAATACCATGGAAAATAGGGAAATATATACTTTTATTAATGTATCACAATACATGGTATAACAATATCAGATGTATAAAAAACTGTATAAGGCGGATCATATATCAAGAGGAGTAACAAAGCGGTAAGTATGACAGAATACCATGGGAAGCACAGAAAACAAAACCAAAAAATCCCCACATCTTAATGCGATCATACAAAAAGCACAGATGACAAAAATAACAGAGACAGAGAGACTCTATATCGCTGTGAATGAAATACCCACATGGAAAGAGTGCATGTCATAAATCTGCAAGAAATAAATAGCGTGCTTAACATATCGACATATTAGGTGAACATAATATTGAGAACATAACTCATGCAAATACCTGTCGACATGATGGAAGCAGAAGATGAGGGGAAATGGCACAGGAACGCCTCGACGCGCGTTTCTCCCACGACCGGCTTCGTCAGTTTCTACTGGGATATTATGTCCCTGGCGCTCGTGCGCTTATAGGTTGTTTTACTTTATATATTTTTCACTATGTTAGTTACTATTTTCGTGCACATGTAAATTTTATTATACATTTCGGCAATGCCAAATATATTCATATAACAAATATGCGATTCTTATATTGAGGAGCCGCACTGTTAATAACATGATATAGGGAGATTTAATTGCATGGATCTTTAGATTTCTATTAGAAAGGGATTGTAATGTTCATTAGAACGTTGCTGCTATTTCTTGTGAGGTAATTCCTATGCGTTTCTAACTATACCAGCATGATATGGCATTTATGCGGTTAACAAATCTTGTTGGACACGGGTTTTATCTCACCCATGTGTCTCTGTTCCAGGTCTTCTGCTCTAGCTCAGGCGTCCATGGTAACCTTGAATGATTGTCTGTCTATGTGAACGTGATGCGTCATGATGCAATAAACGTAACATGCATCTGAGCGTATCGCGTGACACTTGACGCTGTTCTCATGGGGAGGCACACCCTGGGGAAGTGAAGCATGATGCCGCCATTGGATCGAGGTAATTAACAAACTTAGACACATGTGGTGAAACTTACCATTTATGAGGCCATTGAGCAATCATGTGAGTAGTGTGTGTAGGACGCCACCCCCAGATGAAGGCGCTTGCCGAAACACACGTCGGGATAGGACACCATTCCAGGGAATCAGACATGACTGCTTAGTGGTGGGTTATATTACTTTTGGGGGGGGGGGAAATGTGGCGAGTTCGCTATAAGCTTCTTCACTTTATATGTGGCAATACATTGGCCATTTCCAAATGGGAGTTGAGTAAGTTCCATGTTACTTGAATTACATTGTTATCTGTATGCCCACAGCTAGCCACCGATATACTAGTCTGTCTCTTTTTATTCATATCACTATACATATATCGGAGTAGTTATATGTATTGACAATAGATGGCTCTCTTTAGTGTTGATGCATGACATTTCCTGCTGGGGCGATCTTATCTGTTAATCAGTGTGGATTCATTGATATATATATATATATATATATATATATATACTGTTAAACTATTTTTAAAGAAATTAAAGTATTTATTTTTATTGCGCTTATAGACTGTCTTATATTGGTTTTCATACATCTTGTAGGAGTACAGCTCTGTGATATATTGTGGTTACTTATAATGTCCAAGTAATGGAATCACATGCAGTGATTACAGGTTGGATTAGGTATGTATTATATTGCCTACCTCCGATGTTTCTGCATAAGATCTGGAGAAAAAATGACTGATCACCAGTGACATATTACCATCTCTTTAGATTCTAGTAAATAGCGAAGTAAACACACCTGTTCCACGCGAATACTTTGAAGAGCAGCGATTCTGCACGGCGTTGGCTGGTTTCCACTGCTACCCAACCCCAGCTGTCCATTTCCGTTGTATCCCCAGGCATACACCTGAACAAAAACAAAGATGGATAAATAGTGTCGCCTTTGATTCCTGGCAGAGCCATGACTAAAAACAGTCTGCTATCACTACATTATTTTATAAGTTGGTTACAAAACCCAGATGCCGAGGTAGAACGCAGCTCAAGTGCAAACGCCTTTTACAGTTTATCGGTCATAATCTGTAGAATTTCCCTAGATTGCAGTTCATCACATTAGAGACTCACTATACGTGTTGTAGTAGAGGGAAGTGTGAACATATATTTATGCCATAAAGTGACACAAAGGAAAGAGCAGAATCTAATCACACGTGCCGCCTATTGTTTTTATATTACACATGTTGTGCTAGGAGATAGTGAAAACGCATTCACACTTTATACAGACCAAATATTTGCCTTGCCTGAATACACGTCCTTACAAAGATCTTTATTTTCTTCAACATATTATACATAAGAACAGAACACTGTGGATAATAGGAGACCGACCACTTTAGGAGCAAACCTAACATTTTTGGGGTTAGATCTACTTTCCTCAGCCAGGATCTGTCCTGTTTTTTAGCAACACACATATAGACACACAACATTTGTCACAGCTGAAGCAGAGCCAGACAACTTGCTCCCAAATCAATGACAGCCACATTGCCCTCATAACAGAGTGAGCAACACTACCAGAGACTCTGTCACCAGATTATAAGTGCCCTGTCTCCTACATAATGTGATCGGCGCTGTAATGTAGATAACAGCAGTGGTTTTTATTTTGAAAAATGATCATTTTTGAGCAATTTTAGATTTAGTTTCTTAAAGACCAACTGGGCGTGTTTTTACTTTTGACCAAGTGGGTGTTGTAAAGAAGTGTATGAGGCTGACCAATCAGTGACCAATCAGCGTCATACACTTCTCATTGTTCCAGCCCAGCATGATCCACAGCACAGTGTGATTGTGCAGTGAATGAAGCTGGAGCAATGAGAAGTGTATGACGCTGATTGGTCACTGATTGGTCAGCCTCATACACTTCTTTACAACACCCACTTGGTCAAAAGTAAAAACACGCCCAGTTGTCCATTAAGGAAGTAATTAGCATAAATCTAAAATTGTGAATAACTTATTTTGAAAAACGATTAATTTTGAGCAAAACACTTATCTACATTACAGCGCCGATCAGATTATGTAGGAGATAGGGCATTTATAATCTGGTGACAGAGCCTATTACAGTGCCGGTCACAATAGCAAATTTTAACTTACCTGTACGCTACTGCTAAAGGAAGTTACGTGAGTGGCAGCTGCTCAGTGTAAATCTCACCTCTTGTGCCATGAGTAAGGGCAAGAGAAATTCAGCCCTGCAGAAGAAATCTGACAGCTTCTGCAGGGGCAGTGATGCTCAGGGAAATAGTTGTGCACCAATGTGTTGTAGGTTTCTTCTGATACTGATGAAGGGGTCAGTATTTATTTTATCCTTTTATAAACAAAGATTGTGCTGCTGTGAGGTCCTTTCATTCACATCCGTGCTAGGGCTCCGTACTGACGCTTTGTCGGTAACGGAGCCCTGACAGACGCAAACGGAAACCATAGGTTTCCGTTTCCATCACAATTGATTTCAATGGCGACGGATCCGATGCCAATGGTTTCCGTTTGTCTCGGTTGTCGACGCTATTGATTCCGTCAAAACTGCGGAACCTGGTGTCGGTCAGGGCTCCGTTCCGACAGAAAGCTCCAACATAACAACGGAACGGAGCCCTAGCGCAGATGTCGCATTCTGATTAAAGTTAATACATTTTTGCTAACGATCCCTCACAGATTCAGTGGACGGGTGACAAATGCAAGGAGCTAGATGCAGTCACCAACAGCATCTAGCTGCAACACTTTCTGCAGAAGCTGTCAGATAGAGAGGACATGATGTTAGGGACAGCGGACAGACAATCACTGGTGTTTTGTATTAGAGTAGGGGCGATGTCATGGGAAGAGGCATATAATTGGGTTTGTCCAATCGGTGCGGTGTAGAGAGAAATGCGGTGTAGAGAGAAAAGAGGAACGGACCTAGGACTGATCCCTGAGGAACCCCTGATAGCAAGTGGAAGAGGAGAAGTAGAAACAGCAAATGACACACTGAACGAGCGGTCAGAGAGATAGGAGAAAAACCAAGAGAGACGTTTCTTTAAGGCCAATAGAGTTAAGCATGTTAAGTAGGAGTTGGTGGTCTACAGTGTCAAAGCCTGCAGAGAGATCCAGAAGAATCAGGAGAGTATTTACTATCTGATTTAGCTGCCAAGAAATCATTTGAGACTTTAGTAAGGGCATTTTTCTGTGGAGTGTAGAGTGCGGAAACCAGATTGTAAGGGGTCTAGAAGGGAGTTAGCAGAGAGATAGCGGATAAGGTGAGAGTAGACCAAGCGTTCCAGGAGTTTGGAGATGAAGGGGAGATTAGAGACTGGTCGGTAGTTAGCAGCGCTGAATGGTTCAAGAGTTGTTTTTTTCAGTAATGGGTTTAGAATGGCATGTTTAAAAGAGGGAAAGATACCAGAAGAAGGGAGGATAAAAATTTTAGTCAGGTGACTAGTGACAGCTGGAGAAAGAGACTGAGGGGATAGGATCACTAGGACATGTAGTGGGACAAGGAGAGGAGCCTAGAGACGACTTCTTCGGTTATTGGGTTAAATGCTGAAAGTGAAGAGGGAGTGCGGGAGGGAAGGGGATCGATGTTACTAGGGGACTGCGAGATAATATCATGCCGGATGTTGTCAATTTTAATTTTAAAATAAGTGGCCAGCACTGAGATCCGTGATCGGTGTCTGCACTTTAGGACTAAGGAGGGAGTGAAAAGTATCAAAGAGGCGTTTTGGATTATTAGATAGTGTGGAGATGAGAGAAGTGAAATAGACTTGTTTGGCGCGTAATGGAGGAAATCTGCAGCCAAATGAGATTTTCTCTACAGATGTTCAGCACATCTCGAGCACCGCTGAAGAAAGCGGTATTGAGGCGTGTGCCAGGGTTGTCGTTGTCTTTGTCGGGTGGTTCGGAGTGTAGGGGCTTCATATGTATATGTATGACATTATATTTCGCCATTGGTTGCCTGCTTCTCCACCAGTCTTTATTCACCCGGCTCCATCGTTGACCTGTCATTTTGATACGTAATTGGCTGCAGTGGTCACACATCATTACTAGAATTGGGTGAACAAAGACTTGTGGGGGACCAGGAATTGGTAAATATTTTATGAGGCTGGGAAACACCTTAGACTTGTTATAGTAGCATTTAGAGAGCGCAGTTGCCCAGCTTCTACAGGATGGGCCACAAAAAACAGAACCCTTTTTCCCTTGTGTGGTTTGTACAGGATAATACCTAATGGGCCTTGTTAATCAACACGGTCTTACAATAAAATGGACTTTGTTGCCGATAGCAACCCATCAGAGCTCTGCTTTCATTTTACCAGAGCACTTTAAAAAAAATTAGGCCCATCGTATCCTTTCCTGCTGTGTTGTGCATGTGTCTAACAGGCCTATGTACGCACAGTCCTGTGTTCCCTTGAATGAGCCTGTTTGGCTGGTCATTTTCCGGACCTACCTATTCCAGCAAAAAGCAGCATACGTGGCTTGGTACAGAAGTGGTGTAACACAGGCTGACAAAAAAAAAATAGACAACCACATGTTTGGACACCTGTCGTTGTTGCACACATCCAGGAGGGGATTATGAGAAGCGAAAATTATCCCAGCAAGCGCACGTCCACAGAACGAGTGTCTGTTGTGTGAGAGTTAGAAGATTAGGTTAAACAAAGGCGTGAGGCGTATTGGATTGGCTACTGGATATCATCGTATCCCAACAGACGCTTCAGGATCTAAAAATCAGCGTTTGGTGCGCGGTTATGGGTACGCAGATTGTGGCTCTAATATTCTTTGATGAAAATGCAAACACAGCAGCGTACATGAACATCTTCGAGCAATTCTATGCACAATTAACGGATGACGAGCGGGAGTATTGTTTCTTTCAACAAGACGGGGAAACTTGCTATACGTTGAACGCCTCCCTGTGCCGAGTTCACGTGGCATTTGCAGAAAAATGTGCGGTGAGCAAAGGGTAGTGGCCTCCATGATCACCAGACCTGATGGTGTGTGACTTATCTGTGGGGTTCCCTGAAGGGTAGAGTTTATGAATCTAATCACCGGCCAGTGCCTGAACTGAACTGAAGAGAAAATTTAAATTCCTGTGTCGGAATATGGAATGTGTTGCAGCTGTTCCAGAACATAAGATGGGCACAACTTTGAATTGCCACTGGCAGAAACCACTTCCAGCATCTCCTGTAACAGCCAAGTACATCATTCTTCCATTATCTTGTACAAACCACACAAGGGAAACAGGTTTCCATTTTCCGTGGCCTACCCTGTATGAAATGTTACAAGATTATTACTTAACGTTTATAATAAATATGCATTATATAAAATGCCTATGAGCAATTCCGTAATGTCTCAGCATCACATTTATTACAGTAACGCCACTACAATAATTAAAAATGTTATTTTCTGTTTTCTTTGCGCTTTGACACTTGCAGCTGAAGGCTGTTCAGTATATGTCACATTCCATAACCATGTTCAGTAAGTAGTTGTAAAACTGCCATTCTTAGCACTTATATGTGGAGCAGATCAGCGGTGATTGTTGGGTGTGGGAAACATTGTACAACAAGATAGAAAGTCAAGGAGGATCATTGAATTGCAGTTCTACCCTTGTGTCTAAATGGTTGTTGGAACCACATAAGATCTAATTCTACAGAAAAATGATATTATTCCAAATCTTTGATATTACACCCCCTGTAGGATTCATTGTTACCACTAACTTTAATTTAATATTTAATGAATGAAATAAAAATATAATATACGATCTACAGTAAAATATGTTTGCACAGATAAAAATGTACTCACACAGGTGGTGGTAGAGACTTAAAAGGCAATTCTAGCCACAATAACTATCACCAAGACCAGTAAAAATGACGTTAAACAGAAAGGGAGGAGGATTAAAACAATTTATTATCTCAAGCTTTCTGGCCGGGGACTCCAGTCTTGTAGATAGAACCTCTCCATGTAGAGAGCACCCCCCCCTGCCTGAAGATAGCACCACTGTAGCTCCCTGTAGGAGCGGAATCCCTGGTGGCCAGGCCCCGCTCTGGCGGGGGATTCCGCTCCTGGAGAAGCTTCTGCTTCACTATACATATATGAAGTGTGACGTCAAGGGGTTACTCCTGGAGCAGAATCTCTCTCCCAACGTCATTATCCATATATGGACAGAGATGTCAGGGGCTCCGTCTATGAGCAGAATCCCCAGCCAGAGGGATTTCGCTCCTTCAGTGAGCTACAGTGGCGCTATCTACAGGGGACACAGTGTCACAGTACCCATGTAGATAGCGCCACCATGTACAGGGGATATGGTGGCTCTATCTACATGGGCACAGTGGCACTATCTACAATGGGCACTGTAGCACTATGTGGGCATTACCTACATTGGGGACTGTGGTACTATCTGCAGGGACATTGCAGCACTAGCTACATGGACACTGACAAATGAAATCCATTTTTTTTAAATTAAATTTATTTTTTAACGGCCATGAAAAATGGATGGCAAATGGCCATTAGAAACAAACAGATGGACTGGAAATATGGACATATATGGACAGTGACGTCAAGGATTTTCGCAAGACAGGAGTCCCCAGCCAGAGATCTTGCGAAGCTATGGCTAGGGACTCCATAGTTAAAAGCCCTGACTTCATTGTTCATATATGGACAGTAATATCAAGGGCTTTTGAGCTCAGCGCTCAAAGTAGCGCTGTATTCGGGAAGTCCTCGGCCAGGCTCAGTTTTTACAAGGATTGATTCCTGAAAAACAGCTGTTAAAAACGGATCTATTGAGTTCCATGGGAGCGTCGGGCTGTGAAAAGTCAAAAATAGGACATCCTATTTTTTGACAGCCAGTATTCATGGGCCGTTAACAAAAAACGGCCGTGTGAATATACTCATAGAACTTTATTGTTCTGAAAATGGCAGTTAAAAGAACATGTGAATGTAGCCTAAGCATTAACTGCCATTGTGACAAAACCGTAACAAAAAAAAAACCTCACGTTTGCGGTTGTGGCAAGGGAGAGTCTTTCTGCCATGTGTATATGTACCATAATCTGAGAACCTTGTTGAATATGTATAATAAGAAGTTAACTGGACAGGTTCAGGAAGGAAGGTATTTTTACCCAGTTGCCTACACTTTGTGACATTTAAAGAAAAAAAAACAAAAAAAACCACAAACGTGACTTAGTCAAACGTATGGCAAAAGGTCTGGCCCAATATAGCATATGGGGACGTTAAAGTAAATATCTGGATACCTTAAAAAGATATACGCTGAATTTAGTCTGGTTTAGTAAGTATAAACTTTGAAGAATACACCTTTTTTGTGGATTTGAAACTGTTGGAGTAAAGACAGGTGTGACCTGTGATGGACTTCCACATAATGCGTTTTTTTGGGCTCAATAATACCGGTTTAAAATGGTGTAATTTGCTGATAATACCTCACAATATTATTACATTAATACTGTATATCAAATTTGATGACAAGATTACTAGACAAGACAGGAGATTCAGGGGTTCCAATTGGCGGCGGCATGAGACAGTGGCACTTTAACCCCTTCAAGACAGCCTGTTTTGGCCTTCAGGACACAGCCAATTTTTTCAAATCTGACATGTTTCACTTTATGTGGTAATAACTCCGGAATGCTTTTACCTATCCAAGCGATTCTGAGATTGTTTTCTCGTGACACATTGGACTTTATGTTACTGGCAAAATTTGCTCGATACATTAAGTATTTAATTGTGAAAAACACCAAAATTTTGTGAAAAATTGCAAAAATTAGCATTTTTCTAAATTTATATGTATCAGCTTGTAAGACAGATGGTAATACCACACAAAATTGTTGCTAATTAAAGGAACAGTGTCATCACAATTTTTTTTTTAATATGTTAAAGATGTTAGTGCTTTATTAAAAACGTTTATATTTATTTGTGTGTTTGTGTTTTACTTTTTCTTATTTTTACACTTTTCCTTCCCTATGGGGGCTGCCATTTTTTTTCCCATTTCTGTATGTGTCGATTAACGACACATACAGACATGGAATACGGCAGCCACAGTCCCATAGGGACTGCGAACGGGGCCCGTTCCATCCACTAACATGTACGCCGTCTATGTGGGAACTGCGCATGCGCCGCTCCCACAGAGTCCAATTTGAAATGCGCGCCGTCCGGCGCCATTTTCCTGTGGACCGGAAGTCGCGGCCGGACAGTAAGATTACTACTTCCGGTCGCGGCTTCCGGACTTGTGCACTTGGACCAGCGGCAGCAGACGGAGCGGACGGGACGGAGGGAGCCGCGGCGGCAGGAGCAGGTAAGAGATTTCTATGTATGTTCGTGTACGTTTACTACTGTATGTAAACCTACTACACTGTGTGTTCGCTCAAAAAATGGCGACACACAGTGTAGGAGGTTAGACCGTTCAAACCCCTCGTTTATCCCGGCACTAGCCAGGATAAAGGAGGGGGGGGGGATGCTGAGAGCTCACTAGAGCGAGGGCTTTTTACCCAATTTTGCAATGCTGCAATTTTGGGAATAGCTCCATCTAGTGACCAGCAATGGGAAATATTATAAATTAGAATTAATTTATAATATTTCCTGACTCGTGAAAAAAATAAAAAAAATTTGAACAATGTTTAATCACCTACACACTAAATGTTTAATTTAAAAAAAAACAAAAACATGTTTTTCTGGCAACACATTCCCTTTAACATCACCCATATGTCTACTTTAGATTGGCATCGTTTTTTGAACATCCTTTTATTTTTCTATGACATCACAAGGCTTAGAACTTCAGCAGCAATTTCTCACATTTTCAAGAAAATTTCAAAAGGCTATTTTTACAGGGGCCAGTTCAGTTGTGAAGTGGATTTTAGGGCCTTATATATTAGAAACCCTCGATAAGTCACCCCATTTTAAAAACTTCACCCCTCAAAGTATTCAAAACAGCATTTAGAAAGTTTCTTAACCCTTTAGATGTTTCACAGGAATTAAGGCAAAGTAGATGTGAAATGTTCAAATTTCTTTTTTTTTTGCAGAAATTAATTTTTCATCTATTTTTTTTGTAACACAGAAAGTTTTACCAGAGAAACGCAAACTCAATATCTATTGCCCAGATTCTGCACTTTTTAGAAATACCCCACATGTGGCCCTGGTGCACTTATTGACTGAAGCACCGGCCTCAGAAACAAAGGAGCACCTAGAGGATTTTGGGGCCTCCTTTTTATTAGAAAATATTTTAGGCTCCATGTCGGGTTTGAAAGGCTCTTGCGGCACCAAAACAGTGGAAATCCCCCAAAAGTGACACCATTTTGGAAACTATACCCCTTGAGGAAATTATCTAGGGGTATAGTGAGCATTTTGACCCTGCAGGTTTTTTGCAGAAATTCTTGGAAGTAGGCCGTGAAAATGAAAATCTACATTCTTTCAAAGAAAATGTAGGTTTAGCTAATTTTTTCTAATTTCCACAAGGACTAAAAGGAGAAAATGCACCACTACTTTAGTAAAGCAATTTCTCCCGAGTAAAACAATACCCCGCATGTGGTCATAAACAGCTTTTTGGACACACGGCGGAGCTTAGAAGGGAAAGAGCGCCATTTGGCTTTTGGAGATCAAATTTAGCAGGAATGGTTTGCGGAGACCACGTCGCATTTGCAAAGCCCCTAAGGGACCAAAACAGTGAAAACACCAAAAAAGTGACTCCATTTAGGAAACTACACCCCTTGAAGAATCCATCTAGGGGTGCAGTGAGCATTTTGAACCCACAGGGGTTTCATAGATTTTATTAGAATTGGGCAGTGAAGATAAAAAAAATCCTTTTTTTCCAATAAGACGTAGCTTTAGCTCAACATTTTTCATTTTCTCAACAAATAAAGGAATAAAAGAACACCAACATTTGTAAAGCAACTTCTCTGGAGTACGGCAATAACCCATTTGTGGTCATAAACTGCTGTTTGGGCATACGGCAAGGATCAGAAGAGAAGGAGTGGCGTTTGGCTTTTGGAGCACAGATTTTGCTGGATTGGTTTCTTGACACCATGTCACTTTTGCAAAGCTCCTAAGGTACCAGTACAGTGGAAACTCCCCAAAAGTGACTCGATTCACGAAACTACACCCCTAGAGGTATTCATCTAGGGGTGTAGTGAGCATTTTGACCCCACAGGTGTTTCATAGATTTTATTAGAATTGGGCAGTGAAAATAAAAAAAATCCTTTTTCTTCAATAAGACGTCGTTTTAGCTGAAAAGGTTTCATATTCTCAACAAATAAATGTAAAAGAGCACCCCAACACTTGTAAAGCAACTTCTCCTGTGTACGGCTTCTGTTTAGGCACAGAGTAGGGCACAGAAGGGAAGGAGCGCCATTTGGCTTTTGGAGTACAGATTTTGCTGGATTGGTTTCTGGGCGCTATGTCGCATTTGCAAAGTCCCTGTGGGACCAAAACAGTGGATAGCCCCCCAGAAGTGACCCCATTTTGGAAACTACACCCCTCAAGGTATTCACCTAGGGGTGTAGTAACCCCACAGGTGATTGGCAGAAATTGGTGTGCACGTGAGGTTGCAGAGTGAAAATGTTTTTTTCAATAGATATGCCAATATGTGGCGCCCAGCTTGTGCCACTGGAGAAAACACACCCCAAAAATTGTTAAAAGGGTTCTCCCGGGTATGGCGATGCCATATATGTGGAAGTAAACTGCTGTTTGGGCACACTGTAGGGTTCAGAAGGGAGGTAGCGCCATTTGGCTTTTGGAGCGTGGATTTTGCTTGTAGTAGTTTTGTTTGGAGTCTTACTGGTGTTTCCGTTTATAATGTGGGGGCACATGTAAGGCGGGCGGAGTATATAAGGGGCATAGTCAGGTGGTATAGTGGGGTAAAAAAAACAATAAAATAATCCATACATGTGTGTTACGCTGTGACACAATCCTTTCTGCACAGGCCGGTGTCACACTGATATATGGCGTCCTTTATTATCCCCCTTTTGATCCACACTCCGCGCCTTTGAAGTTTGGGGAATTTTGCTGGGAAAGTGTTGTCCTGGTATAATACGGGCGCCCTCACTTCCAGCAGATATGTTTGGGCCCTCCCCTTCCTGGATCCCTAATTTTAGGGGCCTTGATAAATCGCCACTTGAAACAGAAGAAATGTTCCCCTCGGGCCGGCACAACTGCATATTTTTATTTCCTGGCTTATTGGTGCCTTGACTAATTTTATTTTTTCATAGACGTAGCGGTATGAGGGCTGTTTTTTTTGTGTGTGACGAGCTGTAGTTTTTATTGGTACCAATTTGGGGTACATGCGACTTTTTGATCACTTGTTATCCTTTTTTTTTGGGAGGCAAGGTGACCAAAAAACAGCAATTCTGGCATATTTTTTTAGTTCTTTTTATACAGCGTTCACCATGCGTTATAAATTACATGTTACCTTTATTCTGCGGGTCAGTCCGATTCCGGTGATACCTAATTTATAGCACTTATGTTTTACAACTTTTTGCACAATAAAATAACTTTTGTAAAGAGAATGGATTTTTTCTGTCGCCAAGTTGTGAGAGCCATAACGGTTTTAAATTTTTCGTCGACGGAGCTGTATGAGGGCTTGTTTTTAGCGAGGCGAGTTGTAGTTTTTATAGGTACCATTTTTAGGTACATGCGACTTTTTGATCACTTTTTATTTCAATTTTTGGAAGACAAAGTGACCAAAAAATAGCAATTATGTCAGTATTTTTTAGTTATTTTTTTTACGGCGTTCACTGTGCGGAATAAATAACATAATATTTTTATAGTTCAGGTCGTTACGGTCGCAGCGATACCAAATATGTATGGCTTTATTTTTTTTTTCAATAATAAATGACTTAAGGGAAAAAGGGTGATTGTGTTTTGTGTTATTATTTGAAACTTTTATTGTATTTTTTACAACTTTTATTTTTACACTTTTCTTTAGTCCCACTAGGGGACTTGAAGGTCCAACTGTTTGTTTGATGTTCTAATACATTGCACTACCTATGTAGTGCAATGTAATAGAACTGTCAGTTGTTCACTGACAGCAAGCCGATCAGGCTCCGCCTCTGGGCGGGGCCTAATCAGCTTACGTAATGGCAGACAGGAGTCCATTGTTAGGGCTCTTGTTGCCATGGTAGCAGTCGCCAGCCTTGCCATCGCGTGGCAAGGCTGCCGATTTGCTACAAACCTCTAGGATGCAGCGATCACAATGGATCGCTGCATCGAAGGGGTTAATGCCAGGAATCGGAGCTAGCTCCGGTTCCTGGCGATAGATCGGGGTGTCCGCTGTAACATACAGCGGACACCCACTGCTGATGACGCCGGCTCAGCTTCTGAGCCGGAAGCTGAGCCGGCGCCATCTTGCCGATGGTACCGGAAGCCTCCTGGGCCCCGCCGACGACGGGGCATAGGAGGATTCCGTTGCTGGCGGACCGGGAGGTAAGCATTAGCCCTCCGATCGCCTTTGCAGCCACCGGCAACCCAGCGATCACGTTGCTTGGGTGCCGATGGCTATAAACTCCTCACATGCTGCGATCTCTATTGAACGCAGCATGTGAGGGGTTAATCGGTCGGATCGGAGGCTAGCTCCGGTCCTGGCCGATACCTCAGGGTGCCAGCTGTAACATACAGCTGTCACCCGGCGGTGATGTCGCTGGCTCAGCTCCTGAGCCAGCTTCATCTCCATGACGTACAGTTACATGGAGATGCGGGAATAGGCCATCTCCCATGACGTAACTGTACGTGAAATTGCAGGAAGGGGTTAACAACAAAAGCATCTTATCAGCAGTTATGACAGCGGGTCTAGAGTTGGGGGGGGGGGGGGGTAGTGCTCTCGCTTTTGTATCACGCTGAAAAATATGTGTGGGCGACCCTTTGGAGGAGGACACTTGCTGCCAGATACCATCACAGATTACAGCTAATTATTCTGGCCCCAGAAGCGGGACACCCTCACCATGGGACCTTTCTAACAAATTGTAAAAGTGAACAACTCCTTTAAGCTACATCTTTCTTTACAAATTAATCCACAGGTCACAACAGCGCTTTGTGAAAGTACTTCTACAGAGCTTTATTGTAGAACAAATAAAAATATTTTATGCTATCACCCAACTTCACATATTGCTGGAGGGCAGATCATCTGTGTAAAAGCTATGTAAGCCAATTAGCAGAGCATAGCAAATAAAAAGCAGCAAAAAGTCTCTTACCTCCCCATTTTCCACTATAGCCATGGAGCTCATCTGACCACAAGCAATGCCAACAACAATCTTGTTCTGTAGACAGCTAGTTACTCTTCTAGGAATTGGCTGATTTGCCGTAGAGCCAGATCCAACTTGCCCAGAATTATTGTATCCCCAAGCATACACCTTTTGTAATAAAGATAAGTGTTTTATTAAAGATATTGGAGTACATAAAGATATTTACACGTGTCCAATTAGGCCTTGTTCACACGACGTTTAATTCCCGCGCCAAAAAAAGCATGCTTATTAACATCAATGGAAAAACGCATTGGAGTACATACGACGCAGTTTTTTTTACACTAATGTTTGAAAAAGCGCATCGGGTAAAAAAAGAAACATTAGGCCAATTCTTGGCGAGTAAAACACGCCTAATTCCCATAGTCAATGGGAGTCCTAATTACATGCCAAAAACACGTGTATTTTAAAAAGCGCTTTGCAAAACCACTAGCGTTTTTGACGCGTTTACACGTCGGTTTTTTTTAGCGCCGTGTGAACAAGGCTTTAATATAAAAAAAAGCATCTGGACACATTTTGGGTGCCAAGTTACCTTGAGGGAAAAAAGAATAATCATAATTAGGTCATGTATGCCTGAACGCCACAGATCAGAAATACCTCAGGGTACATCAAAGACTCCTCCCCCTTTGACATTATGGAGGAAACAACTGTCATTAAATGGAGTTTCCTCCATGATAAGACCGCTGTAAGTACTAACGTCAAGAAATATGTTCGCTATAGTAAAGCATATATGTAGTATATACAGACTACCATAATTTAGATTTTAAAAACACAAGTCTCTTGAAAGGATAGTGTCATCAGAAAATTACCTATCGTTTAAAATAAAGTTTTCTTTATATTAAACAGAGTTAATGAAAAAAAAAAATAGTACCAAAAATTCGTATTTATATTAAAAAATAATTCTGAAATCTTGCAGTTTTCACGCTGGCCACTGCGCCTCATAATAGACAGACACTTCCTGTTCTGTAGAGATCACTTCTCAGACATCTCATCATCACAGGCAGGATTACAATGAGAGGTAACACCTCGCTATAGATAACACAGGATCCACCACTGATAAGGTGGACACAGCTCCCCTCCTATCCCTTCCTGTACAATGACCTCTGCACAGGTCACAGAGCATGCCTAGAAAACTCTTCCATAGAAGTCAATTAGTCAGCTCCACACAACAAGTTCTTATGGTCCATGTGGCTTCTGTAAAGCAGATCTCTAAATGCTGTTAATAGGAGATCCGGCAAGATGGCTGCCCCATAATAACGTACAAAAAATTAGAACAAAAAAAATTATATAATCAGAAAAATAAAAAACAGATTAAAAGAAAAGATGAATGTTTCCCAATCTGGTATTATTAGACAAAAAAATATATAGGAGATATATTCCCCTTATTTTAACCATTTTGTACAAGTGTAAAAAAAAAAAAAAAAACACACTTAAAACGCACATTTTAACCAAATTAAAAGTTTATTATGCCTACATCATCATGACATCAAAAGAAACATACAACTTCCCCCACCCCCACCCACATCCCGACATTAGACCTTCTGATCCCTTAAATGGGTTTTCCAGGGCTTAAATTTTGATTTCAAACCCTGAGGATCAGCGGTGGTCCGCTCAGATCAAACTCTGATTGACCGATCTTTCAGATAGGCTAATCAAAATTGAAGTCCCAGAAAACCCCTCTAAGGGATCAGAATGTTGGGCCCTGCAGAAATAAATTCTGGAGCACGTTGTACCGGGAAACATTCTTACCTCTCCGTCAGTTGTAGTCACCATAGAATGATGTGAACCACAAGCCACATTCACAACTTTCTTGTTTACCAAATTGGTGGACACTTGACATGGAATTAAAGCTTGATTCGTAGACCCATTTCCCAACTGGCTGTAGGCATTATGACCCCAGCTATATACTTCTCCATCTACAGATACAAAAATGCATGACATATCTGCAAGTTACAAAATATGTATGACTATTAATGTTCCACATGACACTACTAGTGTTTATGGCCTTTTCAGTTGTACCAGTCAACGCGTCTATTTTCTGGAACACAAATACCTGGAATAAAGCCTTCATTTCAAAGGCTATGTTTTAATAAACAGGTCAGCCAGTGTGTTTTGTCTAACTTTAGACTTACTTTTTTTTTTTAATGCTTATATTTTTCCGTTTTCCAATAAACAAACATCAGCAGCACAAACATCGGCTCGCAGGCCAGTGTAATTTCACATTAAGTGCAAAAAAGAACAATAACGTACATCTGATACAGTAATTGAAACGGACGCCCTATGTACCCTGAACCCGCAGCCATGCACAAAGGTCCGTGGGTAGACAGAGAGAGAGAAAAACAAAAAAGATGATAAGACAGAGTGAGGAAATGGAGGGAAGAAAACACACAATGCCCACTATGCCTCAGAAATATATTCATGAAGCCATAATATTCCTGAACTCGATAGAGTATTGGAATCGGACCCAGTCATACCAAGTTTTGAGAAATGTAGCATGGGTCCCTCTCATGGATGCTGTGAGATCCTCCATTCTTATAATCTCCTGGATCTTACCGAACCACATACCAATCAATGGAGGGCAAGTTTGTCTCCACAGCGCCGGGGTACACGCTCTAGCTGCATTCACCAGATGGCAAACCACAGAGTAACGGTACATAGATAATGTGGCTCCTCGCACAGATCGAGCAGGAAGAAGGCCAGTGTAGGCGAGTTTTACTTTTTTAGATACAGCTGCTCTGTATTCTCTATACGAAGCAGCTGTATGTAGCGCTAAATCCTATTTCCATCAGGCCACGGAACGGATGGCTTCAGTGACAGCGAGTCCTGTGTGTCAGAGATCCGCGCATAATCTATCACATCTAAATTCAAAACTTAGATGTGATAGATTACAGGTAGATCCTGTGTGTCAGAGACATGCAGGACCCGCTGACACCGAACCCGTCAGGTCAGCGGGACTGATGGATTCAGGTTAAATACACAGCTGCTCTGTATAGAGAATACAAAGCAGCTGTATCTCAAAAAGTAAAACTAATTTTTAATAAAAACTATTTAGAAAGTTACACCAGGCACAGACTGACCCGTTTATAAAAAATAAAAAAAATGCCCCTCAAAAAGGTGTACATAGCCTTAAATACATGGCTATAGGTGTACAAGTATAATATACAGTGAATAATAATGTATGATTGTTTTAATAATGGCGATTTGAATCCATACAAGGTCTTCAACTGACAGAAAGAGACTTTGATTATTTCCATTCACAAGCTTTTTTCTTTTTAATCCTTACCTGAGGTAACAATTACAACATGAGGGCCACTTCCACAGCTCAGACTGACTACCTTCCTCCCTGAGAGAACATTAAGACACCTAGGTTCAATTATACTCTGCGCATCTCCTGTTCCTAAACAGCCGCTGCTGTTTGTACCCATGACGAAAACCTGTAAAGAAAGAAAAACAACAAGTTTAAAGAGTTAATGCTCACTGGGAAAAGTACGTTAATAACTACTACGGCACCTTACATTGCAAACCGGAAACCTGTAGGATGACGAGGCCGCGAATACAAATAGATCTGTCCTCGGATGCTTGTATCCGGTTAGCGGATACCCTGGTCATGTTTTCAAGCTGACCATAGACATGAAATGTCAGCCGGAAAGTAGCATTCAGAATTTTACTACCATTTGTCTGCTAATAGCCAACAGACAACCAATTGACATTTTAATCTCGCCTGCGGTGTATTTTTAGCCGGCAGACCATCATACTCTGATGTGTATCAGTAGATTGGATGTTATCGGAAGTGTTTTTCCCTTTATATGCCCATAGTGGGAGAGTTACAAAGCCTAGTATACCTACTCCAAGTTATACAGTAGGAATTTACCATGTAGCATGCGCCATATGCCCCAAAAAACTCCACTCCTGTTGGGGAATATCACTCATCAAGGCTGCACAAATCGTAGTTCCTATGTCACCATGATGACAGTCAGTCAGACTATGGAGCAACGATAGAGAGGAGACAGCCCGGCAATACCGGTCAGCGAGGCACGAATATATGAAGCTGATCACAGCGCTAAATATAGTAACGACTTCACTAGTAAATCCCACCATTATGTTTAAGCAGAAACCGTACCTCATCATTTTTTGTGATGTATAACACTTCATTTCCAGAACCAAACACACAAGCCTTTCTTATAAACTTTAGATCTTCTTGAGTGCAAAGTGCAAATATTGGCCATTTTCCAACGTCTACCATTGTTCGTGTACGCCGAAATTACAACCCCACGACCTGAAACAAAAAACATGTAGATTACTTTCTGGTTAGAACGACCATGCTTCTCGGAGCAGATTTTCCTTAGTAAAATGCCAGGATTTTCTCCATCTGCTCAGCAACTTATAGAAGATACATAAACTTGCCATCTGAGCTCCTAAGGGCTTATTCACACGAACGTAGGGAAACTCGTCTGAGTTTCACCTGTGCAGGACCCATTTTCACGGATCCCTATAGACTTGAGTTTTACAAGATCCGTGGAAACGGAAGAAAATAGAACATGTTCTATTTTTCAACGGACCCTTGAAACAACGGCCATGTGAACGGCCCCATTGAAATAAATGCGTCCGTGTGACGGCTGTTTTAACGGCTGTCACACGGACATATTCATGGTGAATAAGCCCTAAGATGTAAGGGTAAATTCAGTGCGATCAAGTCTCAATTATTTACTACGACTGGAGCAAAAACGTATCAAAATTACCGTAATAACATTTTCGCGACAGTCTCTGCGAAAAAAAAAAGTGAGAAAAAATGTAGACTTAGGGCTAAAGTACAGCAAAACATGTAATATGGGTTCTGCAGAGTCCGTACAACACTGTACTGTATTAAAGGGTAACTAAACGTTCAAACTTCTGACATGCCATGGTGACATGTCAGAAGCTTTGGTCGGTGGGGGGTCTGAGCACTGAGACCCCCACCATTCGCTAAAACGAAACAGCAGAAACGCTCGTGTGAGCGCTGAGCCACATAGCTTCTGTCTCCGGCTTTTCTCAGAAAGCCGATGTAGCGGTGTACGGGCCCATACACTTTCTATTGAGCCCACACACCGCTACTTCTGCTTTCCGAGAAAAGCCAAACAGAAACGAAGCGGCTCAGCACTCACACAAGTGCTTCTAGCTGCTTAAAGAGGCTCTGTCACCAGATTCTCAAATCCTTATATCCTATTGCATGTGATCGGCGCTGCAATGTAGAGAACAGTAACTTTTTTTTTTTTTTTTTAAATGTTCATTTTTGGCCAAGTTATGAGCTTATATTATATATATATATATATATATATATGCAAATGAGCTTTGAAATGGACAACTGGGTGTTGTTTTTTTTGTATGTCCAACTGGGCGTGTATTGTGTTTTTGACTGGGCGTGTTTACGTGTATGACGCTGACCAATCAGTGACCAGTCAGCGTCATACACTCCTCAATTCATTTACACAGCACATAGTGTTCTTACTAGATCGATGTGCAGCCACATACACAAGTGTCCTGATAGTGAATACACATGACCATCCAGCCTGGACGTCATGTGTATTCAGAATCCTGACACTTCTGAACCTTTTCTGTGAGATTCCAGCAAGCCGCGCGTAATCTCGCGAGATTACGAGGTAAACGAGATTTTGTTTCCCTTGCTGGAAATCTCACAGAAAAGACAGGCAATCTATTGAGGCACGGCCTAATAGGCATGCAGCCATGGCATCCAGCTGCCATTGCAACCCATCAGCGGCCCGCGATTACAGGCCACCGATCGGTGACAGAGGGAGCCCTTCTCTCTGTCAAACCACTTAAATGCATTGGTCAATAGCAACCACTGCATTTAAGGGGTTAAACGTCCGGGATCGGAGTTATCTACGATCCTGGCCGTTGCAGTAGGAGCCTGGCTGTCAGTTAACGCCAGTCTCTTGCGGTGATTGCTGGAGCACAGCTCTTGTGCCCGCGTCACCACCATGACGTAACTGTGTCTTCTAGTGGCTTAATGTAACCCAAACCATGACGTACAGTTACCTCACGGTGGCTTAAGGGGTTTTCAGGACATTTAAAAGGCTGGCTGAAGGAAGTGGACATGCTGAAATAACAAAATCAGTAATACTCACCTGGTAAATGCGCCGCCGCTCCCTGCCGATCTGTTTACTTTTACAAAAAGTGATTATTTCCCGTTCCATCCGTGTGACAACTGAAAATAACAACTGGCCTCAGCGGTGATGCTGGCAAAAAAGCAGCGCCATTAGCTGCAGCAGGCACATAGATGGAAGGGGACGTCATCACTTCCTGTAAAAGTAAATAGACGGGCGGAGACCACAGGTGTGGCAGCGCCGGAGCGGTGGTGGATTTACCAGATGAGTGTTACTTATTTTGTGGTTTCAGCACATCCCCTGCCTACCCGTTTTCAAAACTCAATCCATATTAAAAGGAAAAATCTGTGTGGAATTTAGGACATGCTGCGGATTTTCAAAACGGCAACATTTGTTGAGGATTTTCACCGCAGATTTCACCATTTGCATTGTACCGCAGATTCTACGCAGATTTACAGCGAAATCCGAAGCGGAAAATACCTGCAACGTCTGAACTTCAAATGGACAGCAGCTCACATGACATCATCTTCTGTATGTTGTGTTCTCTACCGGTTTATCATGGACGGTCATATGTGTTGCAGCCATTCAATAAGACATTATTAACATTGCTTGACAAAAAAATATTAGCTGTTCCATCCAAAAACGTCTAGAAAAGAGAAGAAAAAACCGTTAGTAACAATTTGCACAAAGTCTTCTTAGGTTACATTTTTCTTTTATTTTGTACCTTTTACAAGAAATGTATGGCATTATTTTTCTGGTGACATTTGAAAGAAAATTCCTCATCTGTGATTTTGTTTTGAAACACTTTACTTGTCATCTGGGGTTCTTCAGCGACAGCTTCCAGTCCTGCACCAGCGAAAACCAAAGGAGGTCTTAATACAGGTACAAGGAATAAATCGATTGTACCGCCCGCTCTGTTACCCATGCATGTGCTGGCATAACTACTAAAGATAGAACTCTGGCAGATCGGATTGTTTAGATTGGGTTTAGGGTTAGAAGCTGTATTATGGAAGAACTCTAGATCATATGGCAAGGACAGTAATCAAAAACTTACACTATTTTATATCTAATGCAACTGAATAAAAACAAAACCAACTGCAAGTTTAATAAAAATAAAAAATTATGCAGACTCCAAGGTGACTTTTGGTTGCTCACAAGTAGTGATAAAATCGTTGGTTACTGCAACCCCGATATTATATGTGGGAGAAAGAATCTGGTGACCATGTCAACATTTTTGCTGCTATAAGCATTGTATTTCAGACGGCTATCTTCTCTCCCTCCGCAACACAGACATAGTTTTGTCCCACCTTATGGATTATACCATCTGGTTTACTCTGCTTGAACTTCTATTACATTTGCATTAGAATTAGACCATGTTCACACAGGGTGGATACGCTGCGTAAAAGTACACATCGTAATCATCCTGGAACCCGCAGGGAATTCCGCTGGAAAACCGCAACAAATTATGGTGCAGTTTTTCTCGTTCTCCGTTGTCATAGCGTTGCGACCCTATGGTCTCCGTGCTGCCTGGCCTCCTGGGATTACGCTGCAGCAGTCCCATGGGATAAAACGTCATCCCAGGAGGCCGGCCTGGACGGAGAACAGAAGAAAGCTTCACTATGACAACACCCGAGGTAAGTTTTAACCTTTTCATTCATTTTTTTTTTTTTTAAAAAAGGTGTTTTTTCTCCCCGATGGAATCGCATTTTTCCACTGCAAAAATTGCAACACTTGCTATTTGTTGCCGGTTTTACCTTCCCATTGAATTCAAATGGAGAAAACCCACAACAGAATAGAAGCAATTCCGAAGAATAAATTGACATGCTACGGATTAAATTTTATGAACGTTTTTTTGGCAATTGTTTTACGCAGCTTGTGGATGAGATTTGATCGAATGTCATCCACTCTGCTGCTACTGTGGATTTTCCACAATGAAATCCGTTGCAGAAAATCCGCAGTGTTTACGCTACGTCTGAACATACCCTTTGGCATAATTCACACGAACGTATCCGAAAAAACGCAGCGTTTTGCGCGCGTTGCAGTTCCATGTGTCATCAGTGTTTGGTGCGTGTCTGCGTTATTTTCTTGCGTATGCCATCCTTGTGTCACACGGTTTTGACGTTTACAAAATAAAATGAAGGAGGTGGTTTTCTTTTTCCCATCATTTCTTGAGCAACTGTTGCGCGAATCACACACAGCACATGGATGTGCGTCCATGTGCTGTCCGTGATTTTCACGCACCCATTGACTTCAATGGGTGCGTGATGCGCAAAAAACGCTTAAGTATAGAACATGCAGTGAGTTTCACAGAATGTCTGAATGGCCCCATTGACTTGCATAGGTCCGTGCGACGTGCGTGAAAAAAATATTTAAACCCATTTCCTTTGACACAGGATATCCTACATAGAACTATTGGCATCTTCAGGGAGACCTTCTAGAATTTCGTCTTCCTTCCTGGAGTACACACAGGAAGACGTCTCCGAGGAGCAGGATTTGTAACGTTCAAAGATGTGCTCAGAAACAGCACCTGAAAATCGCATCAGACTTCAGACATGCAATGTTACAGAGTGTCCTGAATCTACAATATTAGTCCAAAAAAAAAAACTGCCTTGACAGGCCCCATACACACGGACGTCAAAACCAGGCTGGTAACGCCTCAGCACTGGGGTCCAGGGTTCTAACCCGACCAAGGACAACATCTCCATGGAGTATGTATGGTCTCTCTTCAGGTTTGCTCACACAATTGTTGTGTGTGTTTGAAATCGGGAAATGGAGGGGACAGGGACTGATGTGCATGGTGACATTTCCAGTCAAGTGCTGTGGAATATATTGGCACTATACCAACAACGGTAAATAAAAAATAAAACCCATGTCCATGACATCAAAGAGCAACGGAAACCTGACGGGAGAGGTACCAAAAAAACATAATAAAGGCTAAGGCCCCATGCACACGACAGTATTTTCATCTATCCCGATATACTGTCCGTAAATACGGATCAGTAGGCATCCGTATTTCATCCATATATACGGAAGGGTGTCCGTAAATACGGTCCGTATTGCATCCATATTCCATTCGTATATACGGACCCGTACAAAAAGAGGGAGGTTGCAATGATGTCATCAACATGTTGCCTAGCAATGCTTCCATAAATATTGACGGTTTGCGGATGCACATCAGTAGCCGTCCGTATTCACGGAAGCTCCCATAGACTTCTATAGGAGAGTCCTGGCCGTAATTACTGACAAGAATAGGACAAGTTCTATCATTTTTTCAGCACGGACACCCATCAGTAAAAATACTGAAAGGTGTCCGTGGCCAATAGAAATGAATGGGTCCGTAATTACTGTCAGTAATTACTGATGAAAAATACTGTCGTGTGCACGGCGCCTAAGGCCCCATGCACACGACAGCAAAAAACCTCCGTTTTTGCGGACCGCAATTGTGGTCCGCAAAAACGGAGCCATTCACTTTCATTGAACACGGACACCTTTCCGTAGCACTACGGAAGGGTGTCAGTGCCGTGGAAATGTTCCGGGAATTATGGAACATGTCCGTTCTTTCGCATTTTGCGGGCCGTGCTCCCATACTTTGTATGGGAGCACGGCCCGAAAATGCGGCTGTCAGTCAGCGGCCGGCCGTGCCCGCAATCGCGGGCCGTGATTGCGGGCACGGTCGTGTGCATGGGGCCTTAGTGTCAAGTCTTGCTGTACTTAGCACTGGTTGCATACTCTTCCCATTTTGGGAGAATTTTTACTTATATTATAATAAGATTCAAAACATTGCTCCTAGATATACATTTTGATGAAACATTACTAATAAAAGCCTCCTATAGCAATCCTATTAACCCATTCCGGACCGCCCACTGTCTTGACAGCGGACGGTGAAGGTCTGGAGTCTACAGCAACTCTTGGCGTCGCTGTAGAAAAGGCTTATGAGCGCGCTCCAGTGTCACTGACAGCTCCTGTGCTGAACAGGCTCTGTCATCAGTTTATAACTGCCCTGTCTCCTACCTAATGTAATAGGCACTTTGATGTAAAGAACTATTGGGGGTGTTTTTTTATTAGAAAAAAAACTTATTTTTGACAAAGTTATGAAGATTTTAAGATTTATGCAAATTTGTTCTTAATGCTCAACTGGGAGTTTTTAAGGTTTTAACCAAGTGGGCGTTGTAAAGAAAAGTCTATGACGCTGACCAATCAGCATCATACACTTCTCTCCATTCATGTCCTGCTGTACTCGCAGCGCAGCGTGATCTCGCGGTGCTGTCACTTGCTCCCACAGTAACTTCACTGGAGTGTCGGGAGAATGACCAGACATCGCCTCCAGCTAGCCTGGGGCCCAATGTAGGCCCCCAGTTCTGCCATCTTTGTACTCCAACAGGGCTTAATAGCAGACTGTCAGAATCACAATATACTGCAAAACAATAGTATTGCAGACAATGGCACAAGCGAACCAACCTGAATTGTTCAAGTCCCATAGGGGGGACAAATTTTTTTTTAAAAAAGGACTAAGATACAATTCACAAAAGAATATTAAAAGTAAAAAAAAACAAAACGTTTCCCATTTTCACCCTAAAGCCCTATTCACACGACGACTGCCACTTGGATGTGCTCAGAGTGACGGCCGTGCTTTCTGCCACTCGTTCGCTCCCTTCTCACAGTGCGAAATGCATGTGAGGTGGAGAAGGAGGAGATTTTTTTTCCTGCAGCAGCGGAATCCTAATCCCCGGCTACAGCGTTGCTGAAGCTGTGGCCGGTAATTACGCTCCCTTAGAAGTCCCTGACTTCACAGTCCATATATGGACAGTGACGTCAGGGACTTCTGCTGAAGCGGAATCCCCGGTCACAGACGTCCCTGTGGCCGGTGATTCCGCTCCAGGAGAAGTCACTGTCCATGTACCTATTTTCGGCCATTCTTCCAGCCGCACGACACCCATAGAAGTCTATGGGGCCGTGTAATGTACGGCTGTCACTCGGATGTGATCCGAGTGATGGCCAAGCTTTCTGAGGCTCGCTCTCTTCCCCTCCTCACAGGAGGAGGAGGGTATTTTTTTGCTCCCTGTAGGAGTGGAATCCATAATCCCCGGCCACAGCGTTGCCGAAGCCGTGGCCAGGGATTCCGCTCCAGGAGAAGTCCCTGACTTCACTGTTCATATATGGAAAGTAACGTCAGGGTCTTCTCCTGGAGCAGTCCCCTACTCCTGAAGCGGAATCCCCAGCGCTGTGGCCGGTATATGGACATTAAAGTCAGGGACTTCTCCTGGAACGGTCCCCTACAGTGGCGCTATCTACAGAAAGGTAAGGGGGTGCCATTTATGGGGGGGGGTGCTGTGTGGCACCACCTGAAAGAGGGGGGTGGGCTGTGTGGCACCACCTGCAAGGGGGGGGGGGCTGTGTGGCACCACCTGCAAGAGGGGGGGGGCTGTGTGGCACCACCTGCAAGACGGGGGGGGGCTGTGTGGCACCACCTGCAAGAGGGGGGGGGGGCTGTGTGGCACCACCTGCAAGAGGGGGGGGGGCTGTGTGGCACCACCTGCAAGAGGGGGGGGGCTGTGTGGCACCACCTGCAAGAGGGGCGCTGTGTGGCACCACCTGCAAGAGGGGCGCTGTGTGGCACCACCTGCAAGAGGGGCGCTGTGTGGCACCACCTGCAAGAGGGGCGCTGTGTGGCACCACCTGCAAGAGGGGCGCTGTGTGGCACCACCTGCAAGAGGGGCGCTGTGTGGCACCACCTGCAAGAGGGGCGCTGTGTGGCACCACCTGCAAGAGGGGCGCTGTGTGGCACCACCTGCAAGGGGCGCTGTGTGGCACCATCTGCAAGGGGGGGGCTGTGTGGCAGTATCTGCAAGGGGGGGCTGTGTGGCAGTATCTACAGAGGGCAGTGCGTGGCAGTATCTGCAGAGGTAAGTGTTTGGCAAAAAAAATTACAAATTAAATTCATCCGTTTTTAAAACGGGGCAAAATCGGCCGTTAAAAGCGGACCAAAACGGTTGTTTTTAATCGGCCGACACGGTCACGTGAATAGAGCCTGTGGCCAAACACACATGATGTGTATTTCGTGCAGATTTGCCAAGCATTTTTTTGTGCAAATCCGCAGCGTAATACAGTACCAGAAAAGTAAATGAGATTTCAAGAAATCTCATCTACATGTTGCGGATTTCTTGTGGGCGTAAATTTACCTGTGGTGCGTATTTTAGAATGCGAAGCATGTCAATTTATCTTGCGTTCCCACTTGCAAAATGTATCTGACTAGTTCTTAAGAAAATGTAAAAAAAAACTATAACGTGCAGATTTTACCTGCGGTTTCCGCAATGTGTGCATGTAGCCTAAAGCTTTGTAAAGAAAAAGTAAATATAAATTTGTATTGCGGGGTCCGTAAATCTGATCACGATATAACATTATGTAGCCTGTATGGTGAACGCCCTAAAAAAATAATATTAAAAACGCCAGAATAGCTGTTTTTTGGCCACCTCATCCCACACAAAAAAAAAAAATGGAATAAAAAGTGATCAAAAACTTGCACATACCCCAAAATGGTACCATTAGAAACGACAACTCGTCCCACAAAAAATAAAGACCATGTGACGCTCAAACAGAAAAATAAACAGCATTTTTAACAATTAGCTTTTTTCCTTGTAAAAGTAGTAAAATATATTTTAAAAAAAAAAAAAGTTCAATTTGGCATCACTATAATCGTATTGACCCGTAGAATAAAGTTAACATGTCGTTTTAATTGCACAGTGACCGCCGTAAAAACTAAACCCGAAAGACAATAGAGGAATTGTCCGTCCGTCCGTCCATCCATCTTCCCCCCGTTCCACCACACAAAGAATTATTCTTCCGGTTTCCTAGTATATTATATGGTACAATAAAAATTAAAAAAACTATAACTCGTCCCGCAAAAAATCAAGCCCTGATACGGCTATATTGACAAAAACATAAAAAAAAGTTGGCTCTGGAAAGGTGGGGATGAAAAAACGAAAATGAAAGTGTGACAAATGGCTACGGCGGGAAGGGGTTAACAGGTTATTTAGCATAAAGAGCGTCGTGTGACATTGGACGATGATGACATGTTCTTCCCTAGAAGCATTGCTACCAGAGGACAATATATCCCTAATGTGGCAGCACATGGAGCCCCTACAGCCCGGAATATACAGCCCCGCCGTCAGCATCTCCATGTGTGAGGTGTCAAGTCCACAGTGACCTCACTATCGATGACCTCACTATAGACACTACACATAAAAACCACAAATAATGTCCAGCAAATGTAATTCACTATATGAAGGAAGAACAATGTCACGTACAAGACAACCGCCAAGTCTGCAGGAAACCATGTACTAACCACAAGAACGATCGCATGTAAATGAGCAAGCCGACAGCGATCACGTGGTTCCCGCAGCATGTGTTGATTATTCGCACGAACATTAATAACAAGGATTAATCTGTCAGCTGCAGCTCAGCCCAGCCCAAACCAGGGATAATAACGACACCTACTCCATGTTACCTTTCAGGGTATATAAACAATGCCGCCAACCCTCCACACAACTCACCGCTACCAGACCGCACCTCCAACCTGAGGGTCCGTAGTCATCGACGCCGAGGTCCCACATCAGCTGTTACTATGTCCTTACAGGTCCCCACTAGAGCCGGCGGCACTGACGCAGGGTACCGCTAGCTCCGCCCTACTTCTGGAACGTCACAACAGCGAGTGTGGAGAACTGGCGGCTACTACTAGTGACGTCATGGCTTCGTTTTGTTAGTCGCGCGTAACAATGATAAAGGGGCGGTGCTCTCATCGTTCCGTGATCTGGTGCTGAGGGGAGGCGCTCACTGTCTTCAGCCAATCGGATTATGTCATTTTTGTTTAGTAAGATAGATCTAGGAAAAAATACTGGTGCTCACTTTTTCTGTTTTCATCCCTGCAAATATTACACTAAGGCCTCATTCACACAGTATGTTTTGCTTGATTATTTGTAAGCCAAAACCAGGAGTGGGTCCAAAACACTGAAGAGGTGCAAATCTTTCCATTATATTGTTTAGGAACCACTATTGGTTCCTATATGAAAAAGAACCACTATTTGCAACATTCAGTGTATGAAACGCCAGTCAGTAAATATGCCCTCGAATCAGTCCAGAGACGTAACTTGATGCTCATGGGCCTTAATGCAAAATCTCTTAACAGGGCCCCCCACTATGACAAGTGATTTATATTGCTGGTCTGCATAAGGGGCAGAGACTTTTTGGTCCCCCCAAAGGTCTAGTTCACACAGAGTTCTGCCTGGAAAACTAAGCTCCGATTTTTTTGAAATGGTTTTGCACCACAGGCTTTTTTTGATGCATTTTTTGCTGCGCTTTTTGAGGAGTTTATTATTTTTACCTCTTTCTTCAACAGGCATAGCAAATAACCGCCAGAATTTTTTTCTAAAAAACGCGTAAGAATATATTATGGCCGTTTGTGGCGGTTTTTTCCATCCTATTGATTTCAATGGGGTTTTTGAGGTGGAAAACGCCTCAAGATAGGTCATGTTGCTTTTTTTTTACCGTGTTTTTTTCCGTTTGCAGGGAAGAAAAACGCCTCCGCCGCCCATTGAAATCAATGTTAAGAGTTTTCGGAAATTTTTTGGCACAGTTTCCGACACGGTTCCGCATCAAAAAACCTCTGCACCCCCTATAGTTATGCCCCTGTCCGCTGCTCTGACAAGTGTGGTTATCATCTGTCTTTTAACCCCTTCCCATGTATGGGTACGTCATGTCTGGAAAGGCGTTTACGCAATTTGCCATACTGGTACAGCACGCACGTGTTGCATCTGTAATGACCTACAGTATAAAAATATTAAAGGTATTTATTCCGCGCGGTTGAACGCTGTAAGAGAAATAAATAGAAGAATGCCAGAATTGCTGTCACCTCGCCTACAATAAAACGGAATATAAAGTGATAAAGAAGTCGTATGTACCCCAAAATGGTACCAAGAAAAACTACATCCCGCAAAAAACAAGCACTCACAGAGCTCCATCGATGGAAAATAAAGAAGTTATGGCTCACAGAATATGTTGACACACAAACAGAAACTATTTCTATTATTTAGAAAGTGGTTTTATTGTGTAAAAGTAGTGAAACATAAAATAAATGATATGAATTGAGCATCGCCATAATCGCATCGACCTGTAGAATAAACGTAACATATAATTTATACAGCACTGTGAATGCAGTAAAAAATTTAATAAATAACAATGCCGGAATTTCATTTTTTTTGTCATTTTACCTCCAAAAAGCGTAATAAAAAGTGATCAAAAGTAGCATGTAGGGGGGCGTAGCTAGGCGCGCTGGAGAGCAGGCGTGAGTGAGGAGAGCTCCGCTTAGGCCTCGGCATTCCAGGGACAAACCCATGGCAAAATGGGGAAGACCTGATCTAAAAAACTTACCAGAGGGTCCCAGATGACAGGGGGATCGGATACCCCGATTTCAAACTTTTTTCAGTCGCTCGGCGACCTGGGGGAGAGCGATTCACAGCGACGCCGCCATTACTGCACACTCCGGCAGTGTGTGCCGAGCAGAGCCCTGCACAGTCTGCTCAATTGGAGAAGCAGACCGGGTCCCCTGGGACCAGAGATTGGATGGACGAGATCCCGACAGACATGGCAAGTGAGGGGCCGATTGGAGAGCTGGGGAGACACTTACCTCGGGATGCGGGACGCCGGCTGAGATATTTGGTCTTGACGTTCTGATAGTGCTGGGGTTTGGTGCTGGACTCTTAGTGCTTAAAGTGTAGCTAAATGTTCGACAAACTTCTAACATGTCATAGTGACATGTCAGAAGTTTGTATTGGTGGGGGTCCGAGCACGGAGACCCCCACCAATCTCTAGAACGGAAAAAGCCGAACAGACACGAAGTGGCTGAGTACTCACACGAGTGCTTCAGCTGCTTCGTTCTAGCGATTGGTGGAGGTCTCCGTGCTCGGACCCCCACCAATTCAAACTTCTGACATGTCACTTTGACATGTCAGAAGTTTGTCGAACGTTTAGTTACACTTTAAGGGATGAGGGCGTTTCTGAGGCCCCCTGCCTGGCTCGTTTGCTTCCTCTACCTAGAAGCTATCATTGTAATGCCGGTTTGTCCCTTGGAATGTATGTTTCTAACTTTTCTTTTTTCAGGTTGCAGTGGTTTGATAGGCCGAGGAGTGTAGACCCATGCACGATTCTTACTGCTCTGAGTGGATTTTTTTCTGTTTGACAGCAGTCTTCTGTGTTCCCCACATAGGCTTTCACTGAGAATCCTTGGGTTCTCATTAGTGATTTGAGTGCTTAGAAGCACGATATAATAGTCTTTCTTAGACAGGATGTTTTGCCTGTCTTTATGTCCTTATGTTTTTCTTTTTTTCATTTATGTTATGCTGATCTATTTACTTGACATGTATACACGGCATACGATGTGGAGAATTTGTGTCATTTGTGTTGGGGTGAGCATCGCGGCGACTGGTCTGCTCGGACATTGTTTTTTGACTGGACAATTTTTGGGTTCCTTCACGTTCTTGGATAATGGCTGATTTTACTATTGCTTCCCTGAACGTGAAGGGATTTAATGTTCCAGAGAAGCGGTCACAGACCTTATATTCTTTTCATAGACGTAAAACCCAGGTTCTCTGTTTACAGGAAACCCACTTCCAAGCTGATCATATACCGATAATAAAAAATAAGTACTACCCAATAGGCTATCATTGTAGTAATCCGTCTGGTAAGACTAGAGGGGTCTCAATATTTTTGCATAAATCCTTTCAGGGTAAGGTGGTAGATTCCCTCATGGATGCGGAGGCACAATATATTTTTCTTAAGTGTGAAATTGGGGATCGGATGGTTACGGTTGCCAATATATATGCTCCTAATACTCACCAAGTCGCTTTTTTCCTTAGAATACTAGACGAATTGGGTGCCTTTTCTTCCGGTACTCCGGTTTTGTGTGGAGATTTTAATTTGGCCATTAACCCTTTACTTGACACTTCTTCAGGGCGGACTTCATTGGCTTATAATAAGTTGAATAAGTTAAGGAAGAGGCTCAGGGATATGCAGTTGTGTGATGCATGACGCTCATCTCATCCAGAGGATAGGGACTACTCGTTTTTCTCGTTTGCACATAACTCTTACAGTAGATTAGATTATATCATGGTCCATCATAGTTTACTTTCTTTTGTGGTTGATTCCTCTATAGGTAAAGTGTTTTTGTCGGATCATGCGCCCGTGCACTACGAGCTGTGTTTTTCCCCAATACGGCGTAGGGAGTTCACCTGGCGTCTCAACGAACCTTTATTGCAGGATTCCTTGTGTATGTCAGAGATGAAGAGGTCAGCTGAGAATTTTCAGGTGGATCATGCACTGGACACGACTGATCCAGCAGTTAAATTGGAGGCTCTTAAGTGTGTGCTTAGCGGAGTTTTGATTAACCCCTTCCCGACATGCGCCGTACATGTACGGCGCTGTCGGGAGGTGCTTCCCGCAAAGTGCCGTACATGTACGGCGCAGTGATTGTGCGGGCTCAGAAGCAGAGCCGGCACCATCACTGCGGGGTGACAGCTGTATTATACAGCTGGCACCCTCCTGTAACTGCCAGGACCGGAGCTACTCTCCGATCCGGCAGATTAACCCCTCAGATGCTGCGCTCAATAGAGCGCAGCATCTGATAGGTTTTCACCCGATCGGCAACCCAGTGATGCAATCGCTGGGTTGCTGTGGCAATCGGACGCCAGAAAATGGCGTCCGAGTCTGCCTTGTACGGGAGCCGATGAGGACCCGCCTTCGGCGTGTCCTCATAGGCTTGCTGTCAGTGAATAACTGACAGCGCTAATACACTGCACTTCGTATGTAGTGCAGTGTATTAGAGTAGCGATCGGGGCATCAGGCCCTCATGTCCCCTAGTGGGACAAGTCAGAAAAGTAAAAAAAAGTTAATAAAAATGTGGTAAAACAATAAAAACACACACATTTCAAATAAAAATAAAGCTAAACTGACTTTTTTCCCATAGTAAGTCTTTTATTATGGGAAAAACCGTAAAAATTAAAAAAAAACAACAAAACTCAACCAGCAAAACTCAAACAAAACTACCAAGCAAAATCCATGCTCAAAATGGCGGTCTATTCCTTCTTAGCCCTACAGTGTACCCAAACAGCAATTTATGGCCACAAGTAAGGCATTACCATACCCGGGAGAACCCGCTTAACAATTTATGGGGTAAGATTCTCTAGGGGCACAACATCTTGTGCGGTGAATGGGCAGATCAGTGGAAAAATTGCAATTTTCACTTTGCACCATCCACTGCGTATTCATTTCTGAAAAACACCTGTGGAGTCTAAATTCTCACTACACCCCTTGATAAATGCCTTTAGGGGTGTAGTTTCTAAAACGGGGTCACTTTTGTTTGGTACATCAGGGGTTTTGCAAATGCAACATGGCGTCTGCAAACCATTCCAGAAAAATCTACGCTCCAAAAGATAAATACCGCTCCTTTTCTTCTGAATGCTCCCATATATGTAAACAGCTGATTATAACCACATATGGGGTGTTCCCGTACTCGGGAGAAATTACTTTACAAATGTTGGGGTGCTTTTTCTTCTTTATTCCTTGTAAAAATGAAAAATGTTGATCTAAAACTACATCTTGTTGGAAAAAAAAATTTTTTTTCATTTTCATAGCTTAATTCTAATTAATTCAGCAAAAAACCTTTGGGATCAAAATTTTCACTATACCCCTAGATGATTCCTCAGGGGGTGCAGTTTCCCAAATGGAGTCAATTTTGGGGTGTTTCCACTGTACTAGTACTACAGGGGCTCAGCAAATGTGACATGGCGCCCAGACACTATCCAAAATCCAAATGGTGTTAGTTCCATTCTGAGCCCTACCGTGTGTCCAAACAGCCGTTTATGACCACATGTGGGATATTGTTTTACTCGGGAGAAGTTGCTTTACTAATTTTATGGTGCTTTTTCTGCTTCAGTCCTTGTGGAAATGAAAAAAAAATACCTAAACCTACATTTTATTTTAAAAAATGTAGATTTTCATTTTTACGGCCTACTTCCAATAAGTTCTGTAAAACACCTGTGGGGTCAAACTGCTCACTGTACTCCTAGATAATTTCCTCAAGGGGTGTAGTTTCCAAAATGGGGTCACTTGTTGGGGGTTTCCACTGTTTTGTCCCCTCAGGAGCTTTGCAAATGTGACATGGCCCCCGCAAACCATTCCTGCTAAATTTGAGCTCCAAGAGCCAAATGGCGCTCTTTCCATTCTAAGCCCTGCTGTGTGTCCAAATAACCGTTTATTACCACATGTGGGGTATTGTTTTACTCGGGAGAAATTGCTCTACAAATGTTGTGGTGCTTTTTCTACTTTAGTTCTTTTGGAAATGAAAAAAAATTAGCTAAACCTACATTTTATTTGAAAAAATGTAGATTTTCATTTTCATGGCCTAGTTCCAAAAATTTTTGCAAAAAAACTGGCCGGTCAAAATTCTTGCTACACCCCTAGATAAATTCCTCGAGGGGTGTAGTTTCCCAAATGGGGTCACTTTTGGGGGGTTTCCACTGTTTTAGTTCCACAAGACCTGTTCAAAGCTGACATGGTGCCTAAAATATATTCTAATAAAAAGGAGACCCAAAATCCACCAGGTGCTCCTTTGCTTCTGAGGCCAGTGCTTGAGTCCAGTAGCACACTAGAGCCACATGTGGGATATTTCCTAAAACTGCAGAACCTGGGCAATAAATATTGAGTTGCATTTCTTGGGTAAAACATTCTGTGGTACAAAAAAAAAATGGATTCAAAATGAATTTCTGGAAAAAAATAATGAACTTTGTAAATTTCACCTCTACTTTGCCTTAATTCCTGCGCAATGTCTAAAGGGTTAAGAAACTTTCTAAATGCTGTTTTGAATACTTTGAGGGGTGCAGTTTTTAAAATGGGGCGACTTATTGGGGGTTTCTAATATCTAAGGACCTCAAAGCCACTTCACAACTGAACTGGCCCCTGTAAAAATAGCATTTTGAAATTTTCTTGAAAATGTGAGAAATTGCTGCTAAAGTTCTAAGCCTTGTAACGTCCTAGAAAAATAAAATGATGTTCAAAAAACGATGCCAATCTAAAGTAGACATATGGGGGATGTTAGTTAGCAACAATTTTGTGTGGTATAACTGCCTGTCTTACAAGCCGATACATTTAAATTGAGAAAAATGCAAATTTTTGCAATTTTTCGCTAAATTTTGGTGTTTTTCACAATTAAATACTGAATGTATCGGGCAAATTTTGCCAGTAACATAAAGTCCAATGTGTCACGAGAAAACATTCTCAGAATCACTTGGATAGGTAAAAGCATTCCGGAGTTATTACCACATAAAGTGAAACATGTCATATTTGAAAAATGAGGCTCTGTCAGGAAGGTCAAAAGCGGCCAAAGAGGGAAGGGGTTAAGCATGGTGCTCGTATTAAAAGGAAGCAGGGTGCAAAGCTTGATACTCTACTCACACAGTTACAGACTCGGGAGCTTACTAGAACGCGACATGATATTCAGCTTCTCTTAGATAAGAAAGGGGCAAGATTGCGCCAGGTTTGTTCGCGTTATTATTATGAATGGGGTAATAAGGCGGGCAAGGCATTGGTAAGGGCAATGATGGATATGGCTGCTGTCTCCTTTATACCATCTATTAGAAATGGGGAGGGGTAATTGGCATATAAGACGGAAGACATAGCGTCATCCTTTTGCGCTTAAAATTCCACGTTATACAATCTACCCTCGCCGACTACCGACAATGCATCCTCAGAACCGTTGCTCTCTTTGTCCGATTATATACAGGTTACTGCCCTTCCTACCGTGTCTGGAGATGACGCTAGGGCGTTGGATGCATCTTTTACTAAAGAGGAGTTGTCTCAGGTTATTAACCCCTAGGCGCACCAGGACGCAACTGTACGTCCCTGCGGCCAGTGTCTTAAGGCACAGGGACGTACAGTTACTGCCGGGAAGGCCAGCATCAGCGTTTGCAGGTAAGTAGCTACATCGACTTACCTGCAAACGCTGTTGCTGCTGCAGAATCAACTGTAGCCTCTGGTGCCGATGTGTCCTCTCTCGTCTGACACGATGCAGGACCTGTGAGTGACGTCACAGCGTGATCTCTCGAGAACACGGCTGTGTCTGCACTGCCAGAAGCTGGGCGTTCTGAAGAGAAGTGGATGATACTTCTCGTCAGAACGCCCAGCTAGTAAAAGTAGTAAAAACGCCCCGATGTACGCACATAATACACGCCCAGTTGTACTTTTACTTTTCAACACGCCCAGTTGTACTTTTGCAAGCCTCATTTGCATAAATACAAAAATGGTCATAACTTGGCCAAAAATGCTCGTTTTTTAAAAATAAAAACGTTAATGTAATCTACATTGCAGCGCCTATCTGCTGCAATAGCAGATAGGGGTTGCAAAATCTGGTGACAGAGCCTCTTTAAGCCCCTAGAAAAATTCCTTGAGGGGTCTAGTTTCCAAAATGGGGTCACTTTTGGGGTGTTTCCACTATTTTGTTCCCTCCAGGGGGTTGCAATCGCGACATGGCACTGAAAACCAATCCAGCAAAATCTGCGCTCCAAAATCCAAATGGCGCTCCCTCCCTTCTGAGCGCTGCTGTGGGTCCAAACAGCAGTTTATTACCACATATGGGGTATTTCCGTAATCGGGAGAAGATGTTTTACAAATGTTGGGGTGAATTTACTTCTTTATTCCTTGTAAATATTAAAAATGTCTATGTTATTTCAGATTTTCATTTTTACAGACTAAGGCCTGATTTACACGAGCGTGTGCGTTTTGCGCACGCAAAAAAACGCAGCGTTTTGCGTGCGCAAAAGGCACTTGACAGCTCCGTGTGTCATCAGTGTATGATGCGCGGCTGCGTGATTTTCGCGCAGCCGCCATCATAGAGATGAGGCTAGTCGACGTCAGTCACTGTCCAGGGTGCTGAAAGAGTTAACTGATCGGCAGCAACTCTTTCAGCACCCTCGACAGTGAATTCCGATCACCATATCGAGTAACCTGTTTAAAAAAAAGAGGTACGTACTTACCGAGAACTTCCCGGCCGTTGCCTTGGTGACGCGTCCTTGGTGACGCGTCCTTGGTGACGCGCCTCTCTTGACATCTGGCCCCACCTCCCTGGATGACGCGGCAGTCCATGTGACCGCTGCAGCCTGTGCTTGGCTTGTGATTGGCTGCAGCTGTCACTTGGACTGAATTGTCATCCCGGGAGGTCAGACTGGAGGAAGAAGCCGGGAGTTATCGGTAAGTCAGAACTTTTTTTTTTTACACGTTCACGTATATTGGGATCGGAAGTCACTGTCTAGGGTGCTGAAACAGTTAACTCTTTCAGCACCCTGGACAGTGACTGTCTCCTGCCGGGTTCGGTCAAAACGAGTTCGGCCGAACCCGGTGAAGTTCGGTTCGCTCATCTCTAAGACACTCCGTTCGTATGTTTCTAAACAGAAAAGCACGTGGTGTTTTTCTGTTTACATTCAGTTTGAGAGCTCTTGCGCGAATCACGCAGTTCGCACGGAAGTGCTTCCGTGCGACCTTCGTGGTTTTCACGCACCCATTGACTTCAATGGGTGCGTGATGCGCGAAAAACGCACGATTATAGAACATGTCGTGAGTTTTACGCAATGCACTCGCGCTGCGCAAAATTCACGCATTGTCTGCACTGCCCCATAGAGTAATATAGGTGCGTAAGACACGCGTGAAAAGCACGCGCGTCGCACGCGCGTATATTACGCTCGTGTAAATGAGGCCTAACTCCAATAAATATAGCAAAATACCTGTGGGGTCAAAGTGCTAACTATACCCCTAGATAAATTCCTTGAGGGGTCTAGTTTCCAAAATGGGTCACTTTTGGGGAGTTTCCACTGTTTTGGCACCACAAGACCTCTTCAAACTCGACATGGTGCCTAAAATATAATCTAAAAATAAGCAGGCCCCAAAATCCACTAGGTGCTCCTTTGCTGCTGAGGCCGGTGTTTCAGTCCATTAGGGCACTTGGGCCACATGTGGGATATTCCTAAAAAATGCAGGACCTGGGCAATAAATATTGAGTTGTGGTTCTCTGGTAAAACCTTCTGTTACACAATTTTTTTTATTACAAATGAATTTCGGCAAAAAAAAAAGAAATTTGTACATTTCCCCTCTACTTTGCTTCATTTCCTGTGAAACGCCTAAAAGCTTAAAATACTTTCTGAATGCTGTTTTGAATACTTTGAGGGGTGCAGTTTTTAAAATGGGGTAATTTATTGGGGTATTCTAATATATAAGGCCCTCAAAACCACTTCAGAACTGAACTGGTCCCTGTAAAAATAGCCTTTTGAAATTTTCTTGAAAATTTGAGAAATTGCTGCTAAAGTTCTAAGCCTTGTAACGTCCTAGAAAAATAAAAGGATGTTCAAAAAACCATGCAAATATAAAGTACACATATGGGAAATGTTAACTAGTGACTATTTTGTGTGGTATTACTATCGGTTTTACAAGCAGATACATTTAAATTTAGAAAAATGCAAATTTTTGCAAATTTTCTCTAAATTTTGGTGTTTTTCACGAATAAATATTGAATTTATCAACCAAATTTTTCCACTATCATAAAGTACAATATGTCACGAGAAAAAAAAAATCTCAGAATCGCTTGGATAGGTAAAAGCATTCCGGAGTTATTACCACATAAAGTAACACATGTCAGATTTGAAAAAATCGGCTATGCCACAAGGCCAAAACAGGCTCAGTCCTGAAGGGGTTAAGGCCCTGCCAGCCGGAAAGAGCCCTGAGCTGGATGGGTATACGGCGGGTTTTTATAAGTCATTCGTGGAGGAGCTGGTGCCACCATTGTTAGAGTCGTTTAATTCAGTTTCTGAGCACACTAAATTCCTGTCTTCATTTTTACAGGCCCATATTACGGTCTTTCCAAAGGAGGGTAGGGTACCACAACACTGTGCTAATTATAGACCAATCTCCCTCATAAATACTGATGCTAAAATGTACGCTAAGCTGATAGCAAATAGACTGAGCGTGTTCTTGGGGTCGCTGGTCCATCCTGATCAAGTGGGTTTTGTGCCAAAGCGTGAAGCACGTGATAATATGCTCAAGACCTTCTCATTGATACACCATGTCAAACAGAATAGCATCCCTTGTATGCTTTTGTCATTGGATGCTGAGAAGTGCTTTGATCAGGTGGATTGGGGATTTCTGGAGGCGACTTTGCATCAGATGGGGGTGGGTCGGTTGTTGATGACGCACATAATGTCTCTTTATACGCATCCTCAGGCACGCATTAGGATCAATGGGTCTTTGTCTGCTCCGTTTAGCATAGGGAATGACACTAGGCAGGGATGCCCACTCTTACCATTGTTGTTCGCCGTGGTGATGGAACATTTATTGGTTGCGGAGAGGAACAATGGTGACATACAGGGTGTCCAGGTGGGCGAGCTGCAATTTAAAGTGTCTGCTTTTGCGGATGATTTGTTGTTCTATATCACGCAGCCACACTTATCTCTGCCGTCCCTGTTGAAAACCATCCGAACATATAGTTACTTTAGTAATTATAAGATGAATCTCTCTAAGGCTGGGTTCACACAACCTATTTTCAGACGTAATGGAGGAGTTTTACGCCTCGAATTACGTCTGAAAAAACGGCTCCAATACGTCGGCAAACATCTGCCCATTACTTTCAATGGACTTTACGATGTACTGTGCCGACGACCTGTCATTTTACGCGTCGCTGTCAAAAGACGGCGCATAAAATTAAAGCCTCGTCAAAAGAAGCGCAGGACACTTCTTGGGACGTTTTTGGAGCCGGTTTCTCATAGACTCCAATGAAGGCTGGGTTCACACGAGCACATTAACGTCCGTAATGGACGGACGTATTTCGGCCGGAAGTCCCGGACCGAACTCAGTGCAGGGAGCCGTGCTCCTAGCATCATAGTTATATACGATGCTAGGAGTCCCTGCCTCTCTGCAGGACAACTGTCCCGTACTGTAATCATGTTTTCAGTACGGGACAGTAGTTCTACATAGGGGTCACACTCCCCTGGAGCGTTTGTGTACTGCTTCTGTTGCACCGGTTAAGACTATATCTCTCATTTATAATCTTTTACAAGACTTGAGTATTGATGCTCTTCCATCCTTTGTAAAGGGGTGGGAGAGGGACCTGGCCTCTACCCCGTCAGTGGCTGACTGGTCGAAAGCTTTCGTCCTGTGTCATAAATTCTCTATTTCTTGTAAAGCTCAGGAGACTAATTATAAGATCTTATCCCGGTGGTATAGGGTTCCGATGCTGCTGCATGCATTTTATACGGCGGTGCCAGATGAATGTTGGCATTGCAAGAGTACAGGGGGTACGATGTTGCATATATGGTGGAAGTGTCCCTTAATACACGCATTTTGGTCTAGGGTGGTGGACCTGATTCGTAGAATTACGGGTCAGGTGTTGCCCAACTCTCCAGAGGTGTTGCTTCTTTCCATGCTCCCTGGTTCACTTCAAACATATATGAAAACTCTGGTTAGCTTCCTTTTGATTGCAGCTTGAACGGTTATACCGCGGCTTTGGAAGACAGTTCGTGCTCCCACGATTACGGAATGGTTCCAGAAAATATTACATCTGCAGAGAATGGAGGAGGCTACGCAGCCACAGGATGGGTCATTTAGGAGGGTGAGCTTACTGTGGAAGGAGTGAAAAGGCTTCTGTGAGTCTGATGAATACTTATCGTACGCATAGGTTCCGATCCGGGGGGGGGGGGGGGGAGTAGGGTTGGTGGATTGGGCCTTTTTAATGGGACTAGAAGGGGAGCTTGTCCGGGGAGGGGGGTCTGTTCGGGTGGGTTATGAGATAGTAGCGGCTAGAGTTGTCTGGGTTTTGGTTTAACCCCTTCCCGACATTTGACGTATCCATACGCCAAAGTCGGGTAGGGGAAGTATGGAGCGGGCTCACGGAGTGGACCCGCTTCATACGATGCGGGTGTCGGCTGTTTGTTACAGCCGACACTTCAGAGTAACGTGCGGGATCCCGCTCGAGCGCGATCCCACTCGTTTAACTCGTTAAATGCCACGGTCAATAGCGACCGCAGCATTTAAATCGTTAGAAAGAGGGGGGCGACCCCCTGTAACAGCTCATCGCGCCCACCGCAATGCAATCGCGGGGGGGTGATAGTTGCTTTGGCTGCCTGGGGGCCTAATGAAGGCCCCCAGGTCCGCCATCTTTGTGCACCTATTAAGCCCTGCTGGAGCCCTGCTTAATAGATGCCTGTCAGAATCACGATATACTGCAATACATTAGTATTGCACTATATCGTGCAAGCGATCTAGCGATCGCTGGCAGGGGCGTAACTAGGAGACACTGGGCCCTATAGCAAACTTTTGACTGGGGCACCCCCTCCGCTGGGTATCACACAACCCCCCCTTGTAGATAGTGCCTCCCTATAGATTCCATCACACAGCGCCCCCTATAGATAGCAACATACACAGCCCCCTGTAGATAGCGCCATACACAGCCCCCTGTACATAGCGCCATACACAGCCCCCTGTAGATAACGCCTTACAGCCCCCCTGTAGATAACGCCATACAGCCCCCCTGTAGATAACACCATACAGCACCAAATCCCCCCCCTGTAGATAACGCCATACAGCTGTAAAGGATTTGCCAGACACAGCTTCTGTGTCGACGCCCGTGGTTAATCAGTCTGCATCTGCTCCTAGGTCTGATAGAGTGACTCGATCAGCTACCACTCAGGCTGGTAGGCTGAGGAGTGGGAGAACCTATCACAGCCTTGCCAGACGGTTCTAGCTCCCGTCCTCGGTCTATGTATACCTTAATTTGCTTTTTGTCTTTGCCTGTGATTCTATCTTGTTTCCTGGCTCTGCTGCTCCACCTATTACTTTTGATCTCTGCTTCATTTTTATCCTGGCTTTACTGACTACGCTCCTGCTCTGCGTTTGGTACCTCGTACACTCCTGGTTTGACTCGGCTCGTTCACTACTCTTGTTGTTCATGGTGTTGCCGTGGGCAACTGCCCAATTTCCCTTACCTTCTGTGTACCCTTGTCAGTTTGTCTGTCTTGCACGTATTAAGCATAGGGACCGTCGCCCAGTTTTACGCCGTCGCCTAGGACGAGTCGTGCAAGTAGGCAGGGACTGAGTGGCGGGTAGATTAGGGCTCACCTGTCTGTCTCCCTACCCCGTCATTACATAATCACAGGCCCATATACCTTTTCTACCCTGGTTCCTACTACGATGGACCCCCTTGAGACCCTGGCTCAGCAAATGCAGGGACTCTCCATACAGGTCCAAGCCCTGGCTCAGTGGTGCGACCAGCGTGATGCTAACCAGCTAGTGCCCTCCACCTCACCTCTTGAACCCCATCTCAAGTTGCCTGACCGGTTCTCAGGGGACCGGAAGACTTTTTTCTCCTTTCGGGAGAGTTGTAGACTCTATTTCCGTCTAAGGCCCCACTCCTCAGGTTCTGAGAGCCAGCGAGTGGGTATTATTGTCTCCCGGCTCCTGGACGGCCCCCAAGAATGGGCCTTCTTCTTGGCTCCTGACGCCCCTGAACTTTCCTCTGTTGACCTTTTTTTTCCCGCTCTCGGGCTCATCTAAAACGAGACTGACAAGACTGCCTTTGCCGAGAGTCAGCTGGTGACCTTACGTCAGGGTAAGAGACCCGTTGAAGAGTACTGTTCTGACTTTAGGAAGTGGTTTGCAGCTTCTCGCTGGAATGACCCTGCCTTGAGGTGCCAGTTTAGATTGGGTCTGTCGAACGCCCTGAAAGACCTGTTAGTTAGCTATCCCTTTTCTGACTCTCTAGATCAGGTTATGGCTTTAGCGGTACGTTACTTCGTTCTTCCAAAGGAAAACTCGGATGAACCAATGCAACTCGGGCCCTCAGTGTCTCCCCAACAACGTAGAGAGCTCCGCAGGAAGAATGGTCTCTGCTTCTACTGTGGGGATGACAAGCATCAAGTGAATGACTGTCCTAGGCGTAAGGATACTCCAGCCGGAAAACTTCCGCGCCTAAGTGACCATCGGGGAGGTCGCTTGGGCGCACAGGTATTTCCCGTAAATATGAAACATAATAAGGTCTTGCTTCCCTTTCAGGTCTCGTTTGATGGTAGTTCTGCCACCGGCAGTGCCTTCGTGGATTCAGGGTCTTCTGCTAATATTATGTCTGTGGAATTTGCTATGTCTCTAGCTATGCCATTGATTGATTTGCCTAAACCTGTCCCGGTAGTGGGTATCGACACCCCACTTGCTAATGGTTATTTTACGCAGCATACCCCTGTTTTTGAACTCATTGTGGGCTCCATTCATTTGGAGCAGTGTTCTGTGTTGGTGATGCAGGGATTATCGTCCGATTTGGTTTTAGGCCTTCCCTGGTTGCAGATGCATAATCCCACGTTTAACTGGAGTATTTGGGATCTTACTAAATGAGGTAATGAATGTATGACGTCCTGTTTTTCTGTTAATTTTATTTCTCTCCCTGAGGAGGTGAACATTCTACCTGAGTTTATTCAGGACTTCGCTGATGTTTTTTCTAAAAAGGCCTACGAAGTGTTACCTCCTCATAGAGAATACGATTGCGCTATCGATTTGGTACAAGGAGCTAAGCTCCCTAAGGGTAGGATGTTTAATCTCTCTTGTCCCGAACGTGAGGCCATGAGAGAATATATCCAGGAAAGCCTGGCCAAGGGTTACATTCGCCCCTCTACTTCTCCGGTAGGTGCTGGCTTCTTCTTCGTAGGGAAGAAGGACGGTGGTCTTAGGCCGTGCATCGATTACCGAAACTTGAATAAGGTCACTGTAAGGAACAAGTATCCCCTTCCTTTGATTCCTGATCTCTTCAATCAGGTTCAGGGGGCCCAATGGTTTTCTAAGTTTGATCTTCGGAGGGCTTATAACCTTATCTGAGTCAGAGAGGGGGATGAGTGGAAGACTGCCTTTAACACGCCCGAAGGTCATTTCGAATACCTCGTTATGCCCTTTGGGTTGTGTAATGCTCCCGCGGTCTTCCAGAATTTCATAAATGAGATTTTAAGAGACTACCTGGGGGTATTTCTTGTAGTGTACCTTGATGACATACTTGTGTTTTCCAAGGACTTGTCCTCCCACATTGAGCATGTCAGGAAGGTGCTCCAGGCCCTTCGGGAAAACAAACTCTTTGCTAAATCCGAAAAATGTGTGTTTGGGGTGCAGGAGATACCATATTTGGGTCAAATCCTCACTCCTAATGAATTCCGCATGGACCCTGCCAAGGTTCAGGCTGTGGCTGAATGGGTCCAACCTGCCTCCCTGAAGGTGTTACAGTGCTTCTTGGGGTTTGCTAATTATTACAGGAGATTTGTTGCTAACTTCTCGGTCATCGCTAAGCCTCTTACGGATCTTACTCGCAAAGGTGCTGATCTCCTCCACTGGCCTCCGGAGGCGGTCCAGGCATTTGATATCCTTAAGAAGTGCTTTATCTCTGCCCCAGTGCTGATTCAGCCGAACCAAATGGAGCCATTCATCGTGGAGGTTGACGCCTCCGAGGTGGGTGTGGGTGCTGTCTTGTTCCAGGGTACCAGGTCCCTCACCCATCTCCGTCCCTGTGCCTACTTCTCCAGGAAGTTCTCGCCCACTGAGAGTACCTATGACGTGGGCAACCGCGAACTCTTAGCCATTAAATGGGCATTTGAAGAGTGGCGCCACTTCTTGGAGGGGGCTAGGCTCCAGGTAACGTGGCAAAAAATGGGATTTAACAGCACTGTGTTAATAGCCCCTAAGGCCACCTCAGACGTGGTGGATTTGTCTCCTATTTTCGGTGCGGATTGCGCACTGAAAATCCACTACAAATTACAGTACAACTCATGTGAGTAGGGTTTTCAAAACCCCATGCGCATGCAGAAGAAAAAAAATCTGCATGGGCTTTAGGGCATTCTGCTGTTTGTTAAATAAGCAGCATGCCTATGGAGGGGATGCGTGACACGCAGGAAAATAGGACATGTCCTATGTTTTCACGGGCCCTTGACACGCTCCATTGAAATAGCGGTCATGTGAACGGCCCCATTGAAATACATGAATCTGTCTGTCACATGGATGAGATACATGCTCGTCTGAATGAGTCCTAAGGGCTCCTTACATCCTCACAAGTGCTTCCTCTTAAGGCTCCCTCCATATCGTGTTATCGCCCTACGTTTATCTTGTACATCGGAAAAGCTCCCTACGTACACAATAAATGTGTTCATAGGGCTCCATTATGTCCTTTTAGGCTGTCAGGTTGGTATACTTTAGTACACCTTTTTGGTTTTTTGAAGGATGGAATAGCGTAGTAGACTTTGCTATTCTCTCCTGAGAGATCCCGCAAAAAAACGTATACCGCTCCTGACATCACTATATGAACAGTAATGTCAGGAGTCTGCCAATGCAGGAGTATCACAAGCACTCTGCCAGTGGACTTTGGCCCAGGGAAAGCGCCTGATGACTCTGTCCATTTATGGAGAGTGACTTGAACCTTTTCCTAGGGCCATTGCCCAGGCCACGTATTCCATTGTATGCCATCAGTGGGATACATTTTGGCTGAGTTCAATAAAATACAGGCTATCAAACTGTCACTGACTGCCCCATGGTTTTGTTCACTGTAACTTGATGTCAGTAACAAAATCAGTTACTATGTATAGCGTACAAACGTGAGCGCCACACTTTCCATTGCCCATTCCCGTAATGGAGTGGGGGCCCAATCTCTTTGGTTGTATGGGGCCCAGAAATTCCTGTTGGCGGCTCTGTATGTAAGCTTGCGGAGTAAATCAGCAAATAATAAGGTGGTATAATAATAAGATTAATAAATAATAAAATAAATAACCAATATATGTTTAGTACATTTTGAAGCAATCCTCTATGCACAGGCCAGGATTTTGAGGGCAGGTATAGCATTTATAAATTTTGTCCTTTATTATCCCCCTTTCGGAACACACTCTGCACCTTTTTTTAAGTTCTTCCCTTCATTGCTAATTGGGGAGCATTGCTGGGAATGTGTTGCCCTAGTACAATACGGATGGCCTAGCTTCCTGCAGACATGACATTTAGGGGCAGATGTCCTTGTGCCCTCCCCTTCCTAATTCCCAAATAGCAGGTCTGCACATTGGGATAGTACATAAGCATTATACAATGGTATCCGTACGATGTGCACGGCCAGCATTTTTGTACCATGGGACATGGCTATGCAGTAAATCAGGGTATTGTAAAAAAAACTATCTATGCTCCAGTATTGTCTAATCTTTGGCTTTTTCACTAGCCCCATATGCAGGCCCCAAAACGTCATCATCTCTGCTGCATCTATGGGGCCCGCCTGTGGGGTCTAGCAAATTATGACGTGAGGTTTTATGCGAGAAACTGCTGCACGAATAAATTAGTCTGGGTCATCATTTTGCATCATTGTGTTCCAAGAGTCATAACGTTTAAATGTTTCCGTCAACATAGCCATATGACGGCTTTTTTTTTTGCTGGATGGCTCTATAGGCTCTGCTACATCGCTGTCCTCATATTGACATCGATGTCTGGGGCTTTCCCAGAGCCGGAGTCGCGTGCAGAGCGCTAGTATCGGCTCTGCTCCGGGACTCTGTGGAATTCCCTGACATCGCTGTCCATATATGGACAGTGTTCTCAGGGTCTTCCCCAGAGCGGAGTCCCGGGCAGAGCGCTAGTATAGGCTCTGCTCCGGGACTCTGTGGAATCTCCTGACATCGCTGTCCACATATGGACAGCAATGTCCGGGGCTTCCCCAGAGCTGGAGACCTGGGCAGAGCGCTAGTATAGGCTCTGCTCCGGGACTCTGGGGAAGCCTCTGGCATCGCTGTCCCCACATCGACAGTGATGTCAGGGGCTTTCCCAGAGCAGGAGTCCAAGTGAAGTCAGGAGCATAGCTAGAGTCCCAGGAAGAGCCTACTAGCGCTGTGCCCGGGACTCTAGCTCTGGGGTTTCCCCTGATATCCATGTCCATATATGCACAGTAATGTCAGGAGCAGAGCTGGAATCCCAGGAAGAGTGCTAGAAGTGGCTCTGCTCCATATATGGACACTGATGTCAGTGGCTTCCCCAGAGTTCTGGCGCAGAGCCTATACTAGTGCTCTGCTCCGGGACACCGGCTCTGGGGTTGCCCCTGATATCACATTCCCATCCAGGAGGATCCCCTGACATCACAGTGCATGGACAGTGACGTAAGGGGCTCCAACAGCAGAGGAATCCCCAGCCAAAGCGTCGGCAACGCTCTGGCTGGGGATTCCACTCCTAGAGGGAGCCCCAGTGGAGCTATCTACTTGGGGTGTGTGTGGGATTATCTGCAGTGGGCACTGTGGCAGCATCTGCAGTGGGCACTGTGACAGCATCTGCAGAGGGCACTGTGACAGCATCTGCGGAGGGCACTGTGGCAGCATCTGCGGAGGGCACTGTGTCAGCATCTACGGAGGGCACTGTGGCAGCATCTACGGAGGGCACTGTGGCAGCACCTACAGAGGGCACTGTGGCAGCATTCACAGAGGGCACTGTGGCATTCTCTACAAGTGGGTGTGTGGCAGTATCTACAGAGGACACTGGCATTATCTGGGGGTGTGTTGTATTATCTACAGAGGGCACTGTGGCATTATCTACAGAGGGCACTGTGGCATTATCTACAGAGGGCACTGTGGCATTATCTACAGAGGGCACTGTGGCATTATCTACAGAGGGCACTGTGGCATTATATACAGAGGGCACTGTGGCATTATCTACAGAGGGCACTGTGGCATTATCTACAGAGGGCACTGTGGCACTATCTAAAAAGGGGCTGCCCAATCTTGACATGTGTATGTAATGACGGGGGTGGGGAGACAGACAAGTGAGCCCTAATCTACCCACCACTCAGTCCCTGCCTACTTGCAACGACCCACCCTAGGCGACGGGGTACAACTGGGCGACGGTCCCTACGCTCAATAAGTGCATGACAGACAAACAGACAAGAGTACACAGAGCTAGGGGGAGAAAGGGGCAGTTGCCCACGGCAAAACCGTGAGCAACAAGAGAAGTGAACAAGCTGAGTCAAACCAGGAGTGTACGAGGTACCAAACGCAGAGCAGGAGAGTAGTCAGCAAGCCTGGGTCAATATGAAACAAGGACAATGGTACAAGAAGCTGCAGCAGGGCCAGGAAACCAAACGAGAAGAATCACAAGCAAAGGAGGAACAGGAAAGGCAGGTATAAATAGAGGGCGGGAGCTAGCTCCGTCTGGCCAGGCTGTGATAGGTTCTCCCACTCCCAAGCCTGCCACCCTGAGTGGTGGAAGATGGAGTCAGTCTCACAGACATAGAAGCAGGTGCAGACTAATTATCTATGGGCGTTAACCCCGAAGCTGTGCCTGGCAGATCCTTTACAGTACCCCCCCTTTTATGAGGGGCCACCGGACCCTTTCTAAGTTGACCTGGTTTACTGGGGAAACGAAGGTGAAACCTCCTGACCAATATCCCAGCGTGAACATCCCGAGCGGGTACCCAAGTCCTCTCCTCAAGCCCGTATGCTCTCCAATGGACCAGGTACTGGAGGGAGCCTTGGACCATCCTGCTGTCCACAATCTTGGCCACCTCGAATTCTGCCCCCTCAGGGGTGAGAACAGGGACCGGAGGTTTCCTCGAGGGAGCCAAGGACGGGGAGCAGCGTTTAAGGAGGGAGGCATGGAACACGTTGTGTACTCGAAAAGATGGGGGCAACTCCAGTCGGAAGGAGACAGGATTGAGGACTTCAATGACCTTGTACGGCCCTATAAACCGGGGAGCAAACTTCTTGGACGGGACCTTAAGGCACAAATTTTTAGACGATAGCCACACCAGATCCCCGACCATAAACAAGGGGTTAGCAGAACGTTTTCTATCTGCCTGAGTTTTTTGTATGCTCTGGGACGCCTCTAGGTTCTTCTGAACCTGAGCCCAGACTGTGCACAGTTCTCGATGAACGACCTCTACCTCGGGATTGTTGGAACTACCAGGTGAAACGGAAGAGAACCGTGGATTAAACCCAAAATTACAGAAAAAGGGGGAGACCCCTGACGAGTTACTGACCCGGTTATTAAGGGAAAATTCGGCGAGGGGAATGAATGAGACATAATCATATTGACAGTCAGAGATAAAACACCTTAAATATTGTTCTAGAGACTGATTAGTCCTCTCAGTTTGGCCATTAGTTTCAGGATGGAAGGCAGAGGAGAAGGACAGATCAATCTCCAACTTTTTACAGAAGGCTCTCCAAAACAATGAAACAAATTGTACCCCTCTATCAGAAACAATATTGACAGGGACCCCATGGAGACGCAGGATGTGTTTGACAAACAAGGTAGCTAACGTCTTAGCATTGGCTAGTTTTTTGAGGGGCACAAAGTGGCACATCTTACTGAAGCGGTCTACTACAACCCACACCACCGACTTGCCTTGAGATGGAGGCAAATCAGTGATAAAATCCATGGAGATATGGGTCCAAGGTCTCTGGGGAATGGGCAAAGAACATAGTAAACCCGCTGGTCGGGACCTGGGAGTCTTGGACCTAGCACAAACTTCACAAGTGGCGACGTAGGCCTTAACGTCTTTAGGCAACCCAGGCCACCAATAGTTTCTGGCAATGAGGTGCTTGGTACCCAGGATGCCTGGATGGCCAGATTGTGCAGACATGATTTTCCCTAAGTACCCTTAGCCGGAATTTCAGGGGAACAAACAGCTTGTTCTCAGGAAGGCTCCCGGGAGCTGAACCTTGATCAGCCGCAATTTCAGAGACTAAATCAGAATCAATAGCGGAAATGATTATACCTGGAGGCAAAATACAAGCAGGATCTTCCTCCGAAGGAGGGCTGGCCATGAAGCTACGTGACAGTGCATCAGCTTTAACATTTTTAGACCCAGCCCTATAGGTAACCACAAAGTTGAATCTGGTAAAAAATAACGCCCAACGAGCTTGTCTCGGGTTTAGCCTTCCGGGCAGATTCTAGGAAAACCAGATTCTTGTGGTCGGTAAGGACCGTTACCTGGTGCCTAGCCCCCTCCAGGAAGTGGTGTCACTCTTCAAATGCCCATTTAATGGCTAAGAGTTCGCGGTTGCCAATATCATAGTTGCTCTCAGTGGGTGAAAACTTCCTGGAGAAGTAGGCACAGGGACGGAGATGGGTGAAAGACCTGGTACCCTGGGACAAGACAGCCCCCACTCCCACCTCGGACGCGTCAACCTCCACGATAAATGGCTCCATTTGGTTGGGCTGAACCAGCACCGGGGCCGAGATAAAGCACTTCTTAAGGACCTCAAAAGCCTGGACAGCCTCAGGAGGCCAGTGGAGGAGATCAGCACCTTTGCGAGTGAGATCCGTAAGAGGCTTAGCGATGACCGAGAAGTTAGCAATAAACCTCCTGTAATAATTAGCGGACCCCAAGAAACACTGTAACGCCTTCAGGGAGGCAGGTTGGACCCATTCCGCCACCGCCTGGACCTTGGCGGGGTCCATGCGGAATTCATGAGGAGTGAGGATTTGACCCAAAAATGGTATCTCCTGCACCCTAAACACACATTTTTCGGTCTTAGCAAACAGTTTGTTTTCTCGAAGGACCTGGAGCACCTTCCTGACATGCTCAATGTGGGAGGACCAGTCCTTGGAAAACACAAGTATGTCATCAAGGTACACTACAAGAAATAACCCCAGGTAGTCTCTTAAAATCTCATTTATGAAATTCTGGAAGACCGCAGGAGCATTACACAACCCAAAGGGCATGACGAGGTATTCGAAATGACCTTCGGGCGTGTTAAACGCAGTCTTCCACTCATCCCCCTCTTTGATGCGGATAAGGTTATACGCCCCCCGTAGATCAAACTTAGAGAACCATTGGGCCCCCTGAACCTGATTAAAGAGATCAGGAATCAGAGGAAGGGGATACTGGTTCCTTACAGTGACCTTATTCAAGCTTCGGTAGTCAATGCATGGCCTAAGACCACCATCCTTCTTCCCTACGAAGAAGAAGCCAGCACCTACCGGAGAAGTAGAGGGGCGAATGTAACCCTTGGCCAGGCATTTCTGGATATACTCTCTCATGGCTTCACGTTCGGGACAAGAGAGATGAAATATCCTACCCTTAGGGAGCTTAGCTCTTGATACCAAATTGATTGCGCAATCATATTCTCTATGAGGAGGTAACACTTCGGAGGCCTCCTTAGAGAAAACATCGGCGAAGTCCTGAACAAACTCAGGTAGCGTGTTCACCACCTCAGGGGGAGAAATAGAATTAACAGAAAAACATGACGTCAAGCATTCATTACCCCACTTGGTAAGGTCCCCAGAATTCCAGTCAAACGTGGGATTATGCAACTGCAACCAGGGAAGGTCTAAAACCAAATCGGACGATAATCCCTGCATTAACAGTACAGAGCACTGCTCCAAATGCATGGAGCCAAGAAGGAGTTCAAAAACAGGGGTATGCTGTCTAAAATAACCATTAGCAAGAGGAGTGGAGGCGATACCCACTACCGGGACATGATATTAGCAGAAGACCCTGAATCCACGAAGGCACTGCCGGTAGCAGACCTACCACCAAAAGAGACCTGAAAGGGAAGCAAGATTTTATTACGTTTCATATTTACGGGAAATACCTGTGCGCCCAAGTGACCTCCCCGATGATCACTTAGGCGCGGAAGTTCTCCGGCTGCATTCTTACGCTTAGGACAGTTGTTCACTTGATGCTTGTCATCCCCACAGTAGAAGCAGAGACCATTCTTCCTGCGGAAATCTCTACGTTGTTGGGGGGACACGGAGGCCCCGAGTTGCATAGGTACCTCTGAGTCTTCCGGGGAGGAACGAAGCAACGGAACCTCGGGAGGCATCATGGGGGAGTCAGAGGAGAAAACATCAAGACGTTCAAGTCGTCGTTCCCTGAGACGTCGGTCAAGTCGTACCGCTAAAGCCATAACCTGGTCTAGGGAGTCAGAAGAGGGATAACTAACTAGCAGATCTTTCAGGGTGTTCCACAGACCCAACCTAAACTGGCACCTTAAGGCAGGGTCATTCCACCGAGAAGCTTTGCACCACTTCCTAAAGTCAGAGCAATACTCCTCAACAGGTCTCTTACCCTGACGTAAGGTCACCAGCTGACTCTCGGCAAAAGCAGTCTTGTCAGTCTCGTCATAGATGAGTCAGAGAGCAGAAAAGAAAAGATCAACGGAGGAAAGTTCAGGGGCGTCAGGAGCCAAGGAGAAGGCCCATTCTTGGGGCCCTTCCTGGAGTCGGGACATAATTATACCCACCCGCTGGCTCTCAGAACCTGAGGAGTGGGGCTTTAAACGAAAATAGAGCCTACAACTCTCCCGAAAGGAGAGAAAAGTCTTCCGGTCCCCTTAGAACCGGTCGGGCAACTTGAGGTGGGGTTCAAGAGGTGAGGTGAGGGGGACTACCATGGTAGCATCAGGCTGGTTGACCCTCTGAGCCAGGGCCTGGACCTGTAGGGAGAGACCCTGCATTTGCTGAGCCAGGGTCTCAAGGGGGTCCATAGTGGTGTCAGGGACCAGGGTAGACTAGGTATTGGTTTGTGATTATGTAATGACGGGGGTGGGGAGACAGACAAGTGAGCCCTAATCTACCCACCACTCAGTCCCTGCCTACTTGCAACGACCCGCCCTAGGCGACGGGGTACAACTGGGCGACGGTCCCTACGCTTAATAAGTGCACGACAGACAAACAGACATGGGTACACAGAGCTAGGGGGAGAAAGGGGCAGTTGTCCACGGCAAAACCATGAGCAACAAGAGAAGTGAACAAGCCGAGTCAAACCAGGAGTGTACGAGGTACCAAACGCAGAGCAGGAGAGTAGTCAGCAAGCCGGGGTCAATATGAAGCAAGGACAATGGTACAAGAAGCTGCAGCAGGGCCTGGAAACCAAACTAGAAGAATCACAAGCAAAGGAGGAACAGGAAAGGCAGGTATAAATAGACAGAGGGCGGGAGCTAGCTCCGTCTGGCCAGGCTGTGATAGGTTCTCCCACTCCTAAGCCTGCCACCCTGAGTGGTGGAAGATGGAGTCAGTCTCACAGACATAGAAGCAGGTGCAGACTAATTATCTATGGGCGTTAACCCCGAAGCTGTGCCTGGCAGATCCTTTACAGTGTATCTGCCAAATGCTGCCAACTGAGCCGCTGGACTGCATTTAGCGACACTTAAACTGGAAAACTGGATTGTTGAAATAAGCACGTGGAGAATTCTCTCAAATTTTAAACCTAGCGGTATTATTATTATACTAATGTAGTATTATTATAGTAGTTCAAATAACTAATTGATTAACAATAATTTTGTATTGCCCGTCAACTTCCCATTTTTTCTTACCCGGCCGAGTTTGAGACCCCTGCTCTAGGGGGAAAATGTTTTTTTTAACTTTTAATATTTGTATTTATTTTTTGACACAAAAAAACAACTTTATTTAACTCATTTTTTGTAATGACGGGGTAGGGATACAGACAGGTGAGCCCTAATCTACCCGCCACTCAGTCCCTTTCTACTTGCACGGCCCGTCCTAGGCGACAGCGTACAACTGGGCGACGGTCCCTACGCTCAATATTTGCACGACAGACAAACAGACAAGGGTACACAGAAGCTAAGGGAAATGGGGCAGTTGCCCATGGCAACACCGTGAGCAACAAGAGTAGTCAACGAGCCGAGTCAAACCAGGAGTGTACGAGGTACCAAACGCAGAGCAGGAGCATAGTCAGTAAAGCCAGGGTCAATATGAAGCAGAGGTCAATAGTAACAGCTGGAACAGCAGAGCCAGGCACAAGACAGAATCACAGGCAAAGGAAGAGCAGGAAATGAAGGTATAAATAGAACGAGGGCGGGACCTAGCTCCGTCTGGTCAGGCTGTGATAGGTTCTCCCACTCCTCAGCCTACCAGCCTGAGTGGTAGCAGATCGAGTCACTCTATCAGACCTAGGAGCAGATGCAGACTGATTAACCACGGGCGTCGACACAGAAGCTGTGTCTGGCAGATCATTTACACTGAGCCTGAATATTGGTGCAGCCACGCCTCCCTACCAATCACGCTTCTCCCTGGTTCAACTCACTTAAGGGACATTGAAAGAGACTGTAAAGGATCTGCCAGGCACAGCTTCGGGGTTAACTTCCTTAGGTAATGAGTCTTCACCTGATTCTATCTCTCTGAGACTGACTCCAGCTTCCACCACTCAGGCTGGCAGGCTTAGGAGTGGGAGAGCCTATCGCAGCCTGGCCAGACTCAGCTAGCTCCCGCCCTCTGTCTATTTATACCTGCCTTTCCTTTTCCTCCTTGCTTGTGATTCTTTCCGTGTGGTTTCCTGGCCCAGCTACAGCTCCTAACAATTTGATCCTGCTCCATTCTGACCCTGGCTTTCTGACTACTCTTCTGCTCTGCGTTTGGTACCTCGTGCTCTCCTGGTTTGACTTGGCTCGTTCACCACTCTGTTGCTCACGGTGTTGCCGTGGGCAACTGCCCCTTTCCCTTTGCTTTATATTCCGTTGTATGTTTTGTCTCGTGCACTTACTGAGCGTAGGGACCGCCGCCCAGTTGTACCCCGTCGCCTAGAGCGGGTCGTTGCAAGTAGGCAGGGACAGAGTGGCGGGTAGATTAGGGCTCACTTGTCCGTTTCCCTACCCCTATCATTACAGAGACATAGGAATCATTGAATGTACTATCTTTTGTTCTTGAATTTTATATGATAATCTTGCTAGCCCTCACATCCATCAGGGTCCATCCATCAGTTCCCCTTTGCTCCTGCTCTCTCCAGTACCCAGGCAACTGATTTCTGATGTTTATATGGCCTGCTGGTGATACCTGGACCCATCTTACTAGCACACCAAGACTTCCCTACTACAGAGCCTTGTCTGACCCCATACAGACCCTCCTGTACTATGCTGGATCTCTTCCTGCCAGGAGGGGTCCCCCCCCCAAGTGGTCTTTCCTCCTTGGGCATCATTAGCCAGGGGCACAGCTCTATTTCTGTTTTTCTCATGGGTCCACAGGACTGCATAACACCACCCCTTCATTTTTACTTTGCAACAGACTTTCTCTCAATGTGGCAGGGCCAAAATGTTATCCAGCCAGTCCCACTGTGAAGATCTAATGTATGCATAAATAAGGGCATAAAATGGGGAGTCAGCGGGAGGTGCCCACTTGTGTGATTGCCTCGATGGTCACTCTTTTGCTATTCTGATTTGGAGCGAATAAACACTGGGTCTCAATTAACTTCTCGATTTTGCACTATAGTACTGCCAAGACCCATACAGCTTCGTCTATGCCCAGACGCAAGCCATCCACCTCACGCTCTTCTTTAGCATCCATTTCAGCATGTTTCCACCAAAATACTATGGTGACACTTGCCCCAGATGGCAATGGAGATTTCTTAATCTCCACCCCACCACCCACAGGAGCAACCCAACAATTGTATGAAGTTTAACCTTCATATATACTCTAAGTCACAATGCTACCTGTACTAAACACCAAAAATGTTTCCCTTTCTGGGAGTTTAGCAATCCATGGTTCCCAGATCTGTTTGGATTTGTGCAGTTTTCTTTTTTACTTCAAAGCTACTGCTCATTAAAGGCGAGTTGCTAGGGTCTTAAAAGATATGGGGCACAAGCACGAGAGATATATTCGCCCCGGGAACATTTTTATTTTTTTTACATATATATCGGAGATAGCATATCTATAAGACTAAAGGCCCTTTTACACTGGCTGATAAGTGGCCGGTACAACTGAGCTCCGATCAACGAGACATTGTTGATCAGCACTCATTTGCTCCTGTCAGACGGATCTATAGATGGGGACGAGTGGTCGTTACCCCGATCGTTCGTCCCTATCCATTATTATCATGATAGCAGCGCGTCTCCATGTTTACACAGGGAGATGTGCTGCCGACAACGATAATATTTTATTCGTTCATCTGCTGATCGTTCTCCTGTTTACACAGGGCAAATATCGTCAACGAGCGTTATATAAATGCTCGTCTACATGATAATCTGCCAGTGTAAAACCCCCTTAAAGCTCCTATATCTACACCGCTGGATAGAATTGGATGCATTCCCTCAGCAGACAGTATCATACATGATAAGCTTAGATACATGGCCCCAGCCAACAGTTTCATACATGATAGACTTAGATACATGGCCCCAGTAGACAGTATCACACATGATAGGCTTAGGACTCATTCAGACGAGCGTGAATTTCCTCCGTGTGCTGTGCGTTGAAACAACGCAGAGCACATGGACCCATTGATTTCAATGGGGCTATTCACATATGCGTGAGTGTTCACGCAGCGAGTTTCTGTTGCGTGAAATTCACTGCATGTCCTATATTGATGTATTTCCCGCACCTGGCCGCCCATTGAAGTCAATGGCTGCGTGAAAACCACGGACAGCACACAGACGAGGGAATATATACGGTGCTGTCATGAGCTCCAAAAATCAATTACCAGTAAGTAATTCTTGTTTTTCCATCGCTCATGACTAGTAGTCATCAGGGAGGGACAACAGCATCTGCTCCAAAAAGAACCTGCAGACAATCATGTCTAAAAAAAAAAAAAAAATATGCAGAGAGCTCCACGTAGCTGCCTTACAAATTTGAGAAATAGAGGCTCCTGCTTTCTCAGCCCAGGAAGTGGCCACTGACCTGGTTGAATGAGCTCCAAACCCTACTGGTGGAGGCAGAGATAAAAACACAAGTTAAATGTATTGCCTGCTTAATCCATATGGCAATGGATACTGTAGAAGCCTTACTACCTCTATGAGGTCCCTGAGATTTTCATCTTTACCCCAATGAGAAGTAACCTCTAGATATCTCAGAAGACATGTCCTGACATCCAGGCAGTGGAATCTTTCTTCCTGAATGTTCTCTGGGTCAGGAAAGAAGGAAGTTGGAATGACATCATGCGAAGTATGAAACTTTGAAACTACCTTTGGAAGGAAGGAGGGGAGAAGTTTAATGATCACCCTGTTATCCAATACCTTAGTATAAGGGGGGGGGGGGTGGGGTGCTGAAAAAAGGATAGGCCATCAATAGCTGATGGGTCGGGGTCCAACTACCGAGCGCTGCTTCCCCTTATTTTTACTTGCTCACTGTGAATCGTCGACACAGATGTAGCGCATTCACTTCAATGTGAGAAGGCTGCAATTCTGTGAATCGCCGCTACATCTGGGTCGACGATTCACAAGTGAGAAAGTAGAAATGAAGGGGAAGCAGCGCTGCACTCCCTTCAAAACAGCTTCCTTTTTCTGCAGATTTAATGAATATAATACTTAAAGGTCTTTCTCAGCCCCTAAAAATTGATGGCCTATCCTCAGGATAGGCCATCAATAGCTGATGGGTCGGGGTCCAACTACCGAGCGCTGCTTCCCCTTATTTTTACTTGCTCACTGTGAATCGTCGACACAGATGTAGCGCATTCACTTCAATGTGAGAAGGCTGCAATTCTGTGAATCGCCGCTACATCCGGGTCGACGATTCACAAGTGAGCAAGTAGAAATGAACGGGAAGCAGCGCTGCACTCCCTTCAAAACAGCTGATCGGTGGGGGTCTGGATAGTTGGACCCCGACCCATCAGCTATTAATGGCCTATCCGGAGGGTCAGTGAAAAATTATTGTTAACTTACCTGCTGGCCTCACTTGCTTCTGGTTCTGCTTCCTCATTCCGGTCCCTGTTTTCCGGAATCCAAGATGGCTGGTGCTGTCTCAGACTTAAATATAGAAAACATTAACTGCAAGTCTGAGACATGGCCCCACCTTCTTCACTGCTCTCAAAAGGACAAGCACCGATGATCTCAGCGCTGTGTCCATCTCTTCTGACACTTGTCCTGCTGGCTTCTTGACAGGGTTTCTGGCTGCAGCAACATCCTCATTGACAGCGCGTCAGTGGAGGACGGAGGAAGACAGCGCCAGTGTTGGCATGAATCATCTTCTGTCATACACTTCTCTTTACAATGCCCAGTTGGTAAAAAGTTGAAAAGCGCCCAGTTGTCTATTAAGAAACGAATTAACATAAATCTAAAATTGTTCATAACTTGGTCAAAAATTATCGTTTTTCAAAATAAAAACTACTGTTGTTATCTACATTACAGCGCCTATCACATTATGTAGGAGATAGGGCACCTATAATGTGGTGACAAAGCCTCTTTAAGTATATCACATTGTATGCTTGTAACGGTCTTATATGTTTTATTGTCTGTTTTTTTTAAAGGTTTCCGTGTCTTGGACTACGTTGGATTACCGTGGGACAGAATTTTTACCAATAAAATGGTCAAAGTGGGCTGTAGAGGAGGCAGCACGTCCTTTCTTGTCGCGGTTCCACCTCTGACCACCCATCGAAATCAATGGGAGGCAGAAAAAGCATTTTTCGCTGCGTTTTTTGTCTGCTGTCCTCAAACGCAGCAAAAAACGCGGCAAGATAGTGTGGGTAGGTCAAAATCTGCCTCAAAATTTTTCAATTTTGAGGCAGATTTTTTCTGCCTGCAAATTAATCTGTGTGAACAGGGCCATACATAATCAGCACTTTCAGACACTTTACTCACTGTGCAGGAAAACAAAAGGAATGGAGGATCCAGCGTAGTAGATTAAAGTAGAACAAAGTTCCAATTTTATTAGGAGTATTTAAAACGAGATTAATCCCGAGTGCAAATACTGAGAGATTGATAGAAAGGTGCCTACGCGTTTCAGACGCACACCACGTCCTTCCTCATGGCTTATTGAGGAAGGACGTGGTGTGCGTCTGAAACACGTAGGCACCTTTCTATCAATCTCTCAGTATTTGCACTCGGGATTAATCTTGTTTTAAATACTCCTAATAAAATTGGAACTTTGTTCTACTTTAATCTACTGCGCTGGATCCTCCATTCCTTTTGTTTTCCTGCATTCAACACCGTGAGCCGTCACGCAGATCCAGGCTCATATTGCAGAAAACCTGCAGTCAAGGTGAGCTGGAGGATTCCTCCCACAGTTTTGTTTACTTTACTCACTGTGTCAGAAGAGCTGCTGGCTCCTGTTCAAGTCCTTGTTGTCAGGCGATGTCTTCCAGGCGATGTCTTCCAGGTCCAGTCCTTCACCTCCAGCCAGGCTCCAGAAAATGGCGGGGATCGGAGAACGCCTACCGCCGCGCTACAACTGGACTTCTCCCCCTCTCCTTACGCAGTTACGGTCTGGAGGAGCGGTAAGTTGTGTGTGCGCCGGTGTCCGTGTGTGCCCGCAGGTGCGTGTGGTTGCACGCGTCCGTCCGTAGGTGCGCGTGTCGTTTGCGGGTGCGCGCGGGCGTTCGCGGGTGCGCGCGAGCAGGCGGTGTTTGACAGCCCTCACGACATTCTTTTGGTGAAAAGAACGGGCCCCATTACAGGGGTCTGTTTTTTTCTGCCAAAGGCAAATCGAGGCAGTTTCCGGGCCCCCCTTTCAATTAGTTTTTGGCCGGGCCCCTTACACCAGTACCCCTAATACTGTCCTGATGGCGGCCCTGCTTACATATGCCCCCACATTATAAACTGAAATACCAGTAATATCCAAAATAAAACTTCTACCAAGCAAAATACACAATTCAAAAGCCAAATGGTGTTCCTTCCAAGCCTGGCAGTGTGCCCAAACAGCAGTTTCTAAACAAATATGCTTATCTATAAATGGGTTGTGTTTCTTCAGTGGCACAAGCAACATATTTGGCACTGAAATTATATATCTATGGAGAAATTGCAATTTTCACTCCACAACATCCATTGCGCGTTACTGTCTGAAAAACACTTGTGGGGTCAAAATGCTCACTACACCTCTAGATGAATACCTTGAGGGGTGTCGTTTCCAAAATTGGGTCACTTCTTGGGGTTTCCTCTTACTATTTGAGCTCAGCACCCCTGCAATTGTGTTCCAATGCTGCGTAAATCCCCAAATAATGCCTCAAATGCACACGGTACTCAATCCTGGGTTCTGTCAATAGTCCAGGCAAAATATTAGGGCCACATATAGGATGTTAATAAAATCAGGAAACGGCATAAAAATACAAGATCTGTCTTTTCACAGTGGCACAAACTAAAATGGCATATGGAAAAATTGTGGGTTTTTTTTTTTTCCGCTCTGGAACATTAATTGCACACTACTGTCTGCAAAACACATGTGGGGTCAAAATGCTCACTACACCTCTAGAAGAATTCCTTGAGGGGTTGTATTTTCAAAATGGGGTCACTTCTCTAGGGTTTCCACTTTACTGGGACATGGCACCTGCAACCCAATCTAGCAAAATCAGCGCTTTAAAAAACCATATGAGGTCTATCGTGCCATACTCGGGATAAATTGCGTAACAAATTATAGGGTGCATTTTCCCCTTTAGTCCTTGTGAAAACAAATTTAAACTAAAACTACAAATTATTAGCAAAAAAATGTTAACAGCCCAATTCTAAAAATTTGCTGACACACCGTTGGGTCCAAATTCTTACTATACCCCTAGATGGAGTCACTTCTGAAAACATGATTACAGTACGGGACAGTTGTCCGGCAGCGAGGCAGGGACTCCTAGCGTCGTACATAACTATGATGCTAGGAGCCCGGCTCCCTGCACTGTGTTCGGTCCGGTACTTGCGGCCGAAATACGTCCGTCAATTACGGACGCAATGACCTCGTGTGAACATACGCTTAACGTGGAGTTTAATTAGACATCTATGGGAGTTATGGGAATAGCCGAGCAAAGAAATCCTGTGTTTATGCCATAACAGCCTATAATGGGGTTGCCCCATCTAACATATATAAACCCTAATCATTGCATAAGAAAACAAAACTTTCTATTGTACTTTGTGCTTCATTGGCAATTTCAAGATATCTGGTTGCAATTAGGGTTGTCACGATACCAGAATTTGGGCTTCGATACTGATACTTTGTGTAGTGTTGTGATTCTCGATACTAAAATGATACTTTGGCAAAAATAATTTTAAAAAAAAGTTATTACATTTTCTGATGTGAGGCACGTGGTGTGATGAAGTTTGAACCTCCATGTGCCTCACATTAATAGTAATTAACCCCATCATGTTTCTCATAGTCATGATGGACAACATTGGGTTAATGTGTGAGGCACATGAAGGGGTTAATGACTATTAATGTGGGGCACATGGAGGTACTAATTTCATAACACCATTAAGAAAGAAAGCAGTTTTGTGTTTTTTACTGCGTACACATTATAAATGACGCTATAAATTTGTTGTGCAGGTTATTACGGTCATGATAATACTGAATATGTGTATATTTTATGTATTGAAACTTTTATTTTAATGTTTATTGTAAAAATTGTTTGTGTATTTTTTTTATTTTATTTAACATTTTTTTTTAACTTTAATGCAATAGCATATATCTATATACTGATAGTACACAGGCAGTTGTTAGGACATGCCTAAGCATGCCCTAACAACAGGAAATATGGTCAGACAGCCTTGGGGTCCTTCAATGGAACCTGGGCTGTCTGTCCTTATATGGTATGTCCCTCGATCGTGTCACAGGGATTCCAAGGGGCATCACCCTTCTAATTTACCCCCTGAATGCTGTGGTCAGCTTTGATTGTATCATTCAATTAGCGGCGAAGATGAGAGGTTTCTCTGATCTCTGCCGTTATAGCGGGGCTGCGGCTGTGTAACACAGCCATTGCCCCCCTCCTGACAACACGTGTGCAAGCGTGGTGAGCATGAGGTGATACGTCCGGCGCTGCACTAATAAGCGACATTGAAATAGTATCGATATTTCGATGCATCGTTCAACCCTAGTTGCAATTGTTGTATATAGTTAGAAAATATAGTTCAGATAGTGTAAGGCTATGTTCACACAGAGTTTTTTTACAGGCAGAAAATTCCGTCTGGAATTGTGAGGCAGATTTTGATCTGCCTGCACGCCGTTTGCCACGTTTTTCACTGGCAAAAAATGCAGCGAAATATGCTTTCTCTGCCTCCCATTGATGTCAATGGCAGGTCAGAGACGTAAATGCCCGAAGATAGGGCATCTCACTTCTTTCTCCCGTGAGACGGCTTTTCCGCTCACGGGGAAAAAAACGCCTCTGCCTCCCATTGAAATCAATGGGAGGCATTTTCAGCCGTTTTTTGGCGTGTGAATTGTCCCTTAAGGTCTGCAACGGATCTGTTAGAAAAAAAAACCAGTAGAATACTTTTATTTGCAAAGTCACTTTATTTATTACTATTTTTTTGCATTTGAGCAATAAAAAAATAACTTATTAAAAAAGAGAACATAGCATTTAACCTCTAGGCGCACCAGGACGCAACTGTACGTACAGATACTGCGTGGTTCCCGGTGCACACTGTTCGGGAAATGGGAGGTCAGCTGTCTCCGACAGCTGACACACCACTCTTGCCGGCCAGCCATTCATTGTCGCTGATTTCAGCAATTAACCCCTTAAATGCGGCGAACTATTGCGATTGCCGTATTTAAGGGGTTTGTAGCAGATCGGCAGCCCCCACGATGCAATCGCAGGTGTTGCCGATCGTTGGCATGGCAACTGGAGCCCAGACAATGGCCGAGGTGCTGCCATGTTCGAAAGCCTATGAGGACCAGCCTCAGGCTTCCTATTATGTCACTGTAAGTATCAAGCTGACTGTTAGAACACGTTACACTACCTAGGTAGTGTAATGTACTCTAGCAGCGATCAGTGCTGCAGGACTTCAAGTCCCGTAGTGGGACAAAAAAAAAGTTACTAAAAATGTTTTATTAAAGTGTAAAAAAAAAGTACACATATTTGGTATCACCGTGTTCGTAACGACCCAAACGGTGAATACCGCAATAAATAAAATAAAAAACAATGCCAGAATAGCTATTTTTTGGTCACCATCCCTCCCAAAATATAGAATAAAAAGTCGCATGTACCCCAAAATAGTACAAATAAAATCGACAACCTGTCCCGCAAAAAACAAGCCCTTACACAGCTTTTTTGACTGAAAAATAAAAAAGTTATGGCTCTCAGAATATGAAGACACAAAAAATTATGTATTTTAAGAAAAAAAGTAATTTTATTGTGCAAACGCTGAAAAACATAAAAAAACTATATACATATGGTATCGCCCCGTATTCGTATCGACCCACAGAATAAAGTAAAATTGTCATTTATAACCAACGGTGAACACTAAAAAAAGAGTAAAAAACAGAATTACTTGTTTTTGGTCACCTTGCTTAGCAAACTGCTCATTCAACCAAAAAATAAAAAAGTTCTGGCCCTCAGAATGTGGTGAAACAAAACAAATGTTTTTTCCGTTTCGTCTCAACAATTTTTTTTTTACGATTTTTTTAACAAATATTTTTTTCTTTGTAAAAGTAGTCAAATATTTTTTTAAAAATATATAAAGTTGGTATCACCGTAATCATATTGAGACACAGAATAAAGATAAGTTGTCGTTTTTACCGCATGATGAAAGCCGTAAAAACAAAACCCAAAAAACAATTGAGGAATCACAGTTTTCCAATTTCTGCACGCAAAGAGCTGTTTTTTCAGTTTCCCAGTACATTATATGGTACGTAAAATAGTGTCAATAGAAACTAAAGCTCCTTTAGTTATGGCTCTTGGAAGGAGTGGAGTGAAAAACGAAAATGAAAAAGCAAAAAATGGATCAGTCCTGAAAAGGTTAACAAAATTTCTAATGAGAAAACATTTATGACCACATATGTGGGGTATAGCCGTACTCTGGAGAAATTGCTTTACAAATGTTGAGGTGCTTTTTATCCGTTGTCCCTTGTGAAAATTAAAAAATTCAACATTTTAATGGAAAAAATGTTGATATTAATTTTCACGGCCTAATTCTAATAAATTCTGCAAAAGACCTGTGGGGTCTAAATGCTCACTATACCCCTAGATAGGTTTCTTAAGGGCTGTAGTTTCCAAAATGGGTTCACTTTTGGGGTGTTTCCACTGTTTTGGTCCCTATGGGGATTTGCAAATGCGACATGGCGCCGCAAACCATTCCTGCTAAATTTGAGCTCCAAAATCCAAGAAACGCTTCTTCCTTTTTCAGCCCTGCCGTGGGTCCAAACTACAGTTTATTACCACATAGCCGTAATCGGGAGAAATTGCTTTACAAATGTTGGGGTGTTTGTTCTGCTTTATTCCTTGTAAAAATTTTAGTTTTTTCAGAAACAAAGTAGATTTTCATTTTTACAGATTAATTCCAATAAATTTAGCAATAAACTGTGGGGTCAAAATGCTCACTATACCCCTAGATAAATTCCTTGAGGGGTGTAGTTTACCAAATGGGGTCACTTTTAGGGGGTTCCCACTGTTTTGGCACCAAAAGACCTCTTCAAACCTGCCGTGGTGCCTAAAATATATTCTAAAAAAAAGGATGCCCCAAAATCCTCTAGGTGCTCCTTTGCTTCTGAGACTAGCGTTTCAGTCCATGAGGACACTAGGGCCACATGTGGGATATTTCTAAAAACTGCAGAATTTGGGCAATAAATATTGAGTTGCGTCTCTCTGGTAAAACCTTCTGCGTTACAGATTTTTTTTTATTACAAATGAATTTCTGAAAAAAAAATTGAATTTGTACATTTCACCCCTACTTTGTCCTTTGAAACGCCTGAAGGGTTAAGAGACTTTGTGAATGCTGTTTTAAATACTTTCAGGGTGCAGTTTTTAAAATGGGGTGAGTTTTGGGGATTTTCTACTATATAAAGCCCTCAGAGCCACTTCAGAACTGAACTGGTCCCTGAAAACATATCCTTTTGAAATTTTCTTGAAAATGTGAGAAATTGCTGCTAAAGTTCTAAGCCTTGTAACGTCCTAGAAAAATAAAAGGCCGTTCAAAAAACGATGCATAAATAAAGTAGACATATGGGAAATGTTAACTAGTACTATTTTGTGTGATATTACGATCTGTTTTACAAGCAGATACATTTAAATTAAGAAAAATTTTTGGGTTTTTCACAAATAAATAATTTTTTTCACTAACATAAAGTACAATATGTCATGAGAAAACAATCTCAGAATCGCTTGAATATGTAAAAGCATTCCCAAGTTATTACCACATAAAGTAACACATCAGATTTGAAAAAATCGTCTCTGCATCAAGGCCAAAACAGGCTGCGTCCTAAGAGGGTTAAATAGTGAGCAACACACATTAAGGCCTCATTTACACGAGCGTGTGCGTTTTGCGCAAAAACGCAGCATTTTGCGTGCGCAAAAGGCACTTGACAGCTCCGTGTGTCATCCGTGTATGATGCGCGGCTGCGTGATTTTCGCGCAGCCGCCATCATAGAGATGAGGCTAGTCGACGCCCGTCACTGTCCAAGGTGCTGAAAGAGTTAACTGATCGGCAGTAACTCTTTCAGCACCCTCGACAGTGCATTCCGATCACCATATCGAGTAACCTGTTTAAAAAAAAAGAGGTTCGTACTTACCGAGAACTTCCCGGCCGTTGCCTTGGTGACGCGTCCTTGGTGACGCGTCCTTGGTGACGCGCCTCTCTTGACATCTGGCCCCACCTCCCTGGATGACGCGGCAGTCCATGTGACCGCTGCAGCCTGTGCTTGGCTTGTGATTGGCTGCAGCTGTCACTTGGACTGAATTGTCATCCCGGGAGGTCAGACTGGAGGAAGAAGTCGGGAGGTATCGGTAAGTCAGAACTTTTTTTTTTTTTACACGTTCACGTATATTGGGATCGGAAGTCACTGTCCAGGGTGCTGAACCAGTTTAACTCTTTCAGCACCCTGCACAGTGACTGTCTCCTGCCGGGTTCGGTCAAAACGAGTTCGGCCGAACCCGGTAAAGGTCGGTTCGCTCATGTGTAAGACACTCCGTTCGGATGTTTGTAAACAGAAAAGCACATGGTGCTTTTCTGTTTACATTCAGTTTGTCAGCTCTTGCGCGAATCACGCAGTTCGCACGGAAGTGCTTCCGTGCGACCTTCGTGGTTTTCACGCACTCATTGACTTCAATGGGTGCGTGATGCGCGAAAAACTCAGAATTTTAGAACATGTCGTGAGTTTTACGCAACGCACTCGCGCTGCGCAAAATTCACGCATCGTCTGCACTGCCCCATAGAGTAATATAGGTGCGTACGACACGTGTGAAATGCACACGCGTCGCACGCCTAAGGCCTCATTTACATGAACGTGATATACGTCCGTGCGACGCGCGTGCTTTTCACGCGGGTCGCACAGACCTATACAAGTCTATGGGGGCATGCAGACGGTCCGTGAGTTTTGCTCAGCGTGAGTGCGCTGAAAAAACTCACGACATGTTCTATAATTCTGCGTTTTTCGCGCATCACGCACCCATTGAAGTCAATGGGTGCGTGAAAACCACGAAGGTCGCACGGAAGCACTTCCGTGCGAACTGCGTGGTTCGCGCAAGAGCTGTCAAACTGAATGTAAACAGAAAAGCACCACGTGCTTTTCTGTTTACAAACATCCGAACGGAGTGTCTTAGACATGAGCGAACCGAACTTTACCGGGTTCCGCCGAACTAGTTTTGACCTAACCCGGCAGGAGACAGTCACTGTGCAGGGTGCTGAAAGAGTATAAACTGTTTCAGCACCATGGACAGTGACTTCCGATTCCAATATACATGAACGTGTAAAAAAAAAAAAAAGTTCTGACTTACCGATAATTCCCGGCTTCTTACTCCAGTCTGACCTCCCGGGATGACAATTCAGTCCAAGTGACAGCTGCAGCCAATCACAAGCCAAGCACAGGCTGCAGCGGTCACATGGACTGCTGCGTCATCCAGGGAGGTGGGGCCAGATGTCAAGAGAGGCGCGTCACCAAGGACGCGTCACCAAGGACGCGTCACCAAGGCAACGGCCAGGAAGTTCTCGGTAAGTACGAACCTCTTTTTTTTTAAACAGGTTACTCGATATGGTGATCGTAATGCACTGTCGAGGGTGCTGAAAGAGTTACTGCCGATCAGTTAACTCTTTCAGCACCATGGACAGTGACTGATGTCGACTAGCCTCATCTCTATGATGGCGGCTGCGCGAAAATCACGCAGCCGCGCATCATACACGGATGACACACGGAGCTGTCAAGTCCCTTTTGCGCACGCAAAACGCTGCGTTTTTTGCGCGCGCAAAATGCACACGCTCGTGTAAATCAGGCCTAAGAGTGATGCACCCATATTTCTCCCATATGCAGGTGTGGCAGAGTCATTAACAGGGCTCTGAAACCGTGTTCCCTTTTTTTTTACACATTCATATGGGTAGGAAAAAGGAACACAGGGGCATCATAAATGTGGTGTTCCTTCCTCAATGTATATTAAAATTTGCAGGACTTTTCTTTTAACCCCTTAAGGACGCAGCCACTTTTGGACCTTATGACACAGCCTCATTTTTTAAATCTGACATGTGTCACTTTATGTGGTAATAACTCTGGAATGTTTTTACCTATCCAAGCGATTCTTTTCTCGTGACATATTGTACTTTAAGTTACTGAAAAAATTTGGTCGATATATTCAATATTTTTGTGTGACAAACACCAAAATTTAGAGAAAATGTGCAAAAAATTAGCATTTTCTAAATTCAAATGTATCTGCTTGTAAGACAGATAGTTATACCACACAAAATAGTTACTAGCTAACATTTCGCATATGTCTACTTTAGATTGGCATTGTTTTTTGAACATGTTTTTATTTTTTTAGGACGTAACAAGGCTTATAAGTTTAGCAGCAATTTCTCACATTTTCAAGAAAATTTCAAAAGCCTATTTTTTTTAGGGACCTGTTCAGTTCTGAAGTGGCTTTGAGGGCCTTATATATTAGGAACCCCCACAAATCACCCCATTTAAAAAAAACTGCATTTAGAAAGTTTCTTAACCCTTTATGCGTTTCACAGGAATTAAAGCAAAGTGGAAGGGAAATTTGCAAATTTCATTTTTTTTTGCAGAAATTCCATTTTAATCCATTTTTCCTGTAATACTGAAGGTTTTTACCAGAGAAACACAACTGAATATGTATTGCCCTGATTCTGAAGTTTTTAAAAATATCCCACATGTGGCCCTAGTGCGCTACTGGACTGAAACACCGGCCTCAGAAGCAAAGGAGTACCTAGAGGATTTTTGGGCCTTCCTTTTCTTAAATTATATTTCAGGCACCATGTCAGGTTAGAAGAGGTCTTGTGGTGCCGAAACAAAGGAAACCCCACAAAAGTGACACCATTTAGGAAACTACACCCTTTGAGGAATTCATCTAGGGGTGTAGTGAGCATTTTGACCCCACAGGTGTTTCATAGATTTCATTAGAATTGGGCAGTGAAAATGAAAAATTACATTATTTTCCAATAAGATGTAGCTTTACCTCAAAATTTTTATTTTTTTCAACAAATAAATGAGGAAATGCACCCCAACATTTGTAAAGCAACTTCTCCAGAGTACGGAAATACCAAACATGTGGTCATAAACTGCTGTTTGGGCAAGCGGCAGGACTCGGAAGGGAAGGTACGCCATTAGCTTTTGGAGCGCTGATTTTGCTGGATTCATTTCTCTGCACCATGTCGCATTTGTAAAGCTCCTAAGGTACCAGAACAGTGCAAACCCCCCAAAAGTGAATCCATTTAGGAAACTAAAAAATTAAAAATCTAAGGAGGTATATTTTGAAACATTGTTTCATGCACAGGCCGGGATTTGTGGGACACGTCTCACATTGGTATGTGATGTCCTTACGAATGCCTCGCTTGGCGCACACACAGCATTTTTTTTGGGGCTTCTGTTTTTTTTCAGTGGGGGGGATTTCTTTGGGGAAATACTGGCCGGGAATTATCTTGCTGACGGAAGAACCCGGATGAACTTCCCTCCCCTTCCTGGTCACCAAATATCAGGGACTTGATGACTTTTTCCTGAAATTGCAGGAACGTATCCCCACTGCCAGCGTATCTGCAGAGGCCAAAGGCGTTGTATGCTGCCATCTGTGTAAGATGCACAGACAGCATTTTTATACCATACCCTGGTCTTGCGCATGGCGATGTATGGTTTTATAACCTGGTCGGACAGGTCAACGCCACCCATATGTTTGTTGTACTCCTGTACGCAGAATGGTTTGGGAACTTGGGTGGTGGATCCGCGTACAGGGACAAGGCTGCCTCTGCTGTCGTGTATGCTGGTCAGTATAAGGACGTCCCTTTTATCCTTATACTTCAGGAGGAGCAGATCGTCGCTGCAGACAGCTCTGCTCTCTCCTAATTTTAGGATCTGACCCAGCAAATTTTTGGGGAGGCCCTTCTGATTTCTGCGGATTGTTCCGCACGCCAAGGTGGATCTGGACGAGAGAACTTTTAGCAATGGGATGCTGTTGTAGAAGTTGTCCAGATATAAATGATATCCTTTGCTGAGCAAAGGATGGACAAGATCCCATACAATCTTTCCACTGATTCCTAGGAAGGGGGGGGCATTCTGGGGGATCTATTTGGGAGTCTTTTCCCTCATAGACCCTAAAAGAGTACGTGTAACCGGTGGCACTTTCGCACAGCTTGTAGAGCTTTATGCCGTACCGGGCTCTTTTATTGGGTAGATACTGCCGGAAGTGCAGTCTACCCTTGAAGCTGACTAGGGATTCATCCACCGAAATATTTTGTTGGGGGGTATAAACTTGGGAAAAAATTTGGGAGTAGTGGGCAATTAATGGTCTTATTTTATACAGCCTATCAAAATGTGGGTCCTGAGGGGGTGGGCACTGGCTATTATCATTGTAATGCAGGAACTTTAGGATGACTTCGAATCGCTTCCTTGTCATTACTGTGCGGTACAGGGGGGTGTTATATAAAATATCAGGGGCCCAATAGTTTCTAATACTGGGCTTTTTTATGATACCAGAACTTAAAAATATGCCCCAAAACTTCCGCAATTCCACTGGGTTTGTGGGGGTCCAATTTTGGCTTCTCCCATAATAAGAGTCGGGGTTCTGGGCGATAAACTGTTCCGCATAAAGGTTGGTCTGCTGGACAATTAATTCTAAAAGGGAGTCTGAAAAAAAAAGTTTAAAATAATCAATGGGGCTGAAACCGGTCATTTCAATTTGAATGCCTGAGGGGGCTGTAAACTCAGGCACCTGGGGGGCATAATTGTCTGCAGCTTCCCAGGTCAGCTCCGGCAGAGCAGGACCTACGGCTCTTCTGCGCCGACTGGGGGGTGCAGACTCAGAGTCACTGGATTCAGAGGAAGATGGAAGCACGAACTGCTCTTCACCTTCACTCGCGCTGTCCGTGTCGGAACACAGCATTTCATATGCTTCCTCGGCTGAAAAGACTCTTTTGGCCATACTAATAAACTCTTGCTACCACTAACGGGCAATTTTTTTTTATAACTTTTTTTGAAAATTTTTTTTTTACATTTTTTTTTACATTTTTTTTATCAAAAAATAAACCGCTACTCTCAACCATGGAATGAGAACAGACTCTGCTGTATTCAATTAGTAAGGGTACCCTACCTACCAGGGGAAAAACTAAATGAGACGTGGCATTGCTACCTAACAGGGAACTTGGGCAGTGGGCAATCTAGGGACACAGCAGGGCGATGGCGACCGGGTACTGCGACAGGTGACAGATCACAGCACGGCAGAAGGACACTGTGGGGGACTGAAATTATATATAATATATATATATATATATTGAAGAAAATATATATATACAGTGAAGGAAATAAGTATTTGATCCCTTGCTTATTTTGTAAGCTTGCCCATTGTCAAAGACATGAACAGTCTAGAATTTTTAGGCTAGGTTAATTTTACCAGTGAGAGATAGATTATATTTAAAAAAAAAACAGAAAATCACATAGTCAAAATTATATATATTTATTTGCATTATGCACAGAGAAATAAGTATTTGATCCCCTACCAACCATTAAGAGTTCAGCCTCCTCCAGACCAGTTACACGCTCCAAATCAACTTGGTGCCTGCATTAAAGACAGCTGTCTTAAATGGTCACCTGTATAAAAAACTCCTGTCCACAGACTCAATTAATCAGTCTGACTCTAACCTCTACAACATGGGCAAGACCAAAGAGCTTTCTAAGGATGTCAGGGACAAGATCATAGACCTGCACAAGGCTGGAATGGGCTACAAAACCATAAGTAAGACGCTGGGTGAGAAGGAGACAACTGTTGGTGCAATAGTAAGAAAATGGAAGACATACAAAATGACTGTCAATCGACATCGATCTGGGGCTCCATGCAAAATCTCACCTCGTGGGGTATCCTTTATCCTGAGGAAGGTGAGAGCTCAGCCGAAAACTACACGGGGGGAACTTGTTAATGATCTCAAGGCAGCTGGGACCACAGTCAGCAAGAAAACCATTGGTAACACATTACGCCGTAATGGATTAAAATCCTGCAGTGCCCGCAAGGTCCCCCTGCTGAAGAAGGCACATGTACAGGCCCGTCTGAAGTTTGCAAATGAACATCTGGATGATTCTGAGAGTGATTGGGAGAAGGTGCTGTGGTCAGATGAGACTAAAATTGAGCTCTTTGGCATTAACTCAACTCGCCGTTTTTGGAGGAAGAGAAATGCTGCTTATGACCCAAAGAACACCGTCCCCACTGTCAAGCATGGTGGTGGAAACATTATGTTTTGGGGGTGTTTCTCTGCTAAGGGCACAGGACTACTTCACCGCATCAATAGGAGAATGGATGGAGCCATGTACCGTCAAATCCTGAGTGACAACCTCCTTCCCTCCACCAGGACATTAAAAATGGCTCGTGGCTGGGTCTTCCAGCATGACAATGACCCAAAATATACAGCCAAGGCAACAAAGGAGTGGCTCAAAAAGAAGCACATTAAGGTCATGGAGTGGCCTAGCCAGTCTCCAGACCTTAATCCCATCGAAAACTTATGGAGGGAGCTGAAGATTCGAGTTGCCAAGCGACAGCCTCGAAATCTTAATGATTTACAGATGACTGCAAAGAGGAGTGGGCCAAAATTCCATCTAACATGTGTGCAAACCTCATCATCAACTACAAAAAAACGTCTGACTGCTGTGCTTGCCAACAAGGGTTTTGCCACCAAGTATTAAGTCTTGTTTGCCAAAGGGATCAATTACTTATTTTTCTGTGCACAATGCAAATAAATATATATAATTTTGACAATGTGATTTTCTTTTTTATATAATCTATCACTCACTGGTAAAATTAACCTAGCCTAAAAATTCTAGACTGTTCATGTCTTTGACAGTGGGCAAATTTACAAAATCAGAAAGGGATCAAATACTTATTTCCTTCACTGTATATATATTTTTTTTAACCAGTGGGCACCAAAGGGGGTGATCACTGGTTAGTGGGCAGAAAAGGGCAGAAAAGGGGCAGATCGCTGGGTTTTTTGGTTCTTTGTTTCACTTCTTCACTGTATTTGTTCTTGTCTCCGACTCTCACAAGCTCTCTGACAGGAATGAGCGTGTCAGAGACGGAGATGCCGGCAAACCACTGCTCCTGCGCTGTGGTTGGCCTGTCAGTACTGACTGGCCAATCACAGCTCGTACCAGCAGGGGACCACTCTGATTGGTCCTGTGCCCGTGAGTCCTGCTCGGCAACTGTCTATGACAGTTGCGATCGGGACGCTGTCACCATGACTGTTGACATGGTGACAGTTTGAAGCTTGGGGGCGTAACTGTACGCCCGAATGCGGGAAATCACTTGCATTTCGGACGTACAGTCCCGCCCGTGTGCGGGAAGGGGTTAAACATTGATTATGCTTTATTTACATGAATCTGGAAAATCCCTGTATTTGCCTATAGGATATTACTTATTACTTTTTCCAATTTTAATATATTTTATTTAATTATGTAAGCAAATTTAATGGAAAAAAGAAAATGAACACAAATTCAAAATTTGTTAACTGGTACGTATATTATGAACTTGTAAGGAGAGTCTAGCTAGCAGTCCATGGGAGCGGAAGTGCTCTGCTCCTGCCCACACCATCAGCATTTTGGCCTCATCCACCCTTATCAAGGACCATCTATGGGCATAAGTCCATCAGCAGGACCAGACACTGCTCCTCTTCCCCTCCTGCAGGCCCCCAATCCGGCCTCCTGCCTCCTCATTACAACTACAGGCAGCAAGCCCTCTCGGCGCCCATCTCTCCTCTTATAAACCCCATTGATGGGGGGCACAGCACCCTGCAACCACCGCTTGAAGAGGCTGCATGCCAAGACCCAGATAAGGCCTCCTTAGCAATGCGGCAAAGCCCCATGTGGCTGTGAAGATTAAAGCAGTCACAGTTCAGCAACAGGGATACCCTCATTATAGACCACTGCACCTTCTCTTCCCTCAGCCCTCTAAACCCACTAAAGAGCAAAGACCACCCTTAAAATTAAAGGGACAGCTGCAAAGGATCCAGGCCCTAGCAGATGGCAAGATCCCTCTATTGATGCCCCATCGTCTCAATTTGCTAAAGTCTCGTGGGCACCATCTTTAGAATCGAATTTGGAGGAGTCTGACTCTGCCCCCACCCCGAAATTCTCAGTTGTGGAAAAACTACATGCTGCAACTTCCTAAAAGTGATTTCAGAGCGCTTATTACTGAGGTCTAAGAAGCCTCCTGCTCTGAAATTGAGGAGGTCAGGAAGGACTTACAACACATTGCCTTGTGATTAGATACATGCCTCCAGACCGTTATTATCACACAGTCTGCCACCTTGTGTGACATCCAATGACACATTGAGCATCTAGAGAATAGGAGGTGCTGGAACAATATAAGGTTGCGTCGCCTGCTAGAGGCCACAAGAGAGGAGTGTGCGCAAACTAAGAGATATATATATATATAATTGTTTAGTTACATTTATATTTGTATTTCTATACTTGCATCTAACCCTGGAAGCCATCTTCATCCTTCTTCTGGGAGCATTAAATTAGACAGGGCCCACAGAGATCTAATAACCAAGTGTACCTCCTCTTAACTGAGGGATGTCATATGCTGTGTCCATGACTTCCACATCAAGGAAGAAACAATGGTGAAAGCGAGAAACGTAAGGAACTTTACGTTTCATGGTGTCTCCATTGAACTTTTCCCTGATCTCTCCTAGGTCCCTCTACAAAAGAGGAGACTTCTAAACCATCTAATCACCACTATCTGAGACCACAGTATAGTTTACCACTGGGGCTTCCCTTTAACCTTGACAGCCGGCAAGGATGGAAGTTCAACCACTTCTGTGACTTGGGGATCCCAGTGCCAAAGTTGCAGGATTCGGAGTTGAGCTCCCCATCGCCATTTCTGTACACTGGTGTGGCAGGCTGTCCGCTCCAAGCGACGATGACCCCTATCTTAGGGCTCACCACCTGCTCATTCCCTGCTAGCAGGCGCCTCTAAAGAAGCTTCGAACAGATAAATGTGCAGAGCACAAAAGAGTCCCCAATTTCCCAGCTGCTATAGAATTGTTGTATTAATTAAAATATAACTTTTATTGTTTAAATTAGAAACAAGTTGCAGCAGATAAGGTAAATAGTTGTACAATAGTTGGTTAGATTAAAATGTCTTCAGAGCTGGTTAGTCTAACGTTAGAGATCTAATGTGTGTTTAGATCTCAGTGTGTCAGGCCCCCCGACATGTTTCACTGCTACAGCCCTGAAATTACCCCCTGAGGACGCTGCTGTAGCAGTGAAACATGTCGGGGGGGGGGGGGGGGCTAGCGCTTTTTTAAAATCATTGCTGGTCTAACAAAGGAACTCCACTACTGTGTCATATTAGAGGCTGCCCGAGCAGTCTGCAGCTGCCGTCCAGCCTGACACACTGAGATCTAAACACACATTAGATCTCTAACGTTAGACTAACCAGCTCTGAAGAAATTTTAATCTAACCAACTACTGTACAACTATTTACCTTATCTGTTGCAACTTGTTTCTAATTTAAACAATAAAAGTTATATTTTAATTAATACAACAATTCTATAGCAGCTGGGAAATTGGGGACTCTTTTGTGCTCTGCACATTTATCTGTTCGTCTATTATAATCATCCCTGCCAGCTGCTAGGGTCTCTATTAATTTTTCTAAAGAAGCTTCAGCCCACTATATATGCGATGCCTCTTCTAGATTTAATTTCTCGCACCATTTCTTAATTGGTCCCCCTAACTTTTTTTCTCTCTTACTGAGGCCCAGCAATCTTTTTTTCTACCGTATTATGGTGGGGACGGGAAGTTACTGTACCAGACTAGTTTTATACTTACATCCCAATCCCTCTGGATTACTGGTTAAGCCTTGCCTGAGGGACCTCCCATAGCAGTTCTCTCCTAGCGTGAGAGTTGCTTTGTACTGTAATTTATTAGCAGGTTAGATTTCTTTCCCACTCCAGGTTGTTTATATCTGAGAATAGACATACTATATCTTGTGCTTTGATTCTTACATAGTAAAGTTATATTCTGTTTTCTTATCTATGGATTTTGTCCTTTCATTGGTCTCCACCCTCTTATATTTTCCTTCCTACTTTGTTTCCTCCAATGCACTTAGTGACAGTAGGCACAATCCGATGCGAGAGCAGCCTGATGGACCACCAATCAGGAGACTCTTGATCTTGGCGTCCTGGGACCCTTACATCAAAGAAAGCTACATTTACTTTTTGTCTAGACCCCTCTATATCCAGGGGTTATAGTGAGATGTGTCACACTAAATGTTAAAGGGCTTAATACTTATACAAAGGGATGTCTAGCCCTTTGGGCAAACGTGACTTTTTTACAGGAGATCCATTTGAACAATTCCGCATTACTGAATACCCCTACCGTGTACTGTTACTACCGTTTAAATGAAACACTAGGTAAAAACTCTTGGGGACTATCCTGGGGACTGCCACCTGGAAATCTTACGGCAAAGTCCATAGCTGGCCTGCGCCAACTCAATAACGGTCTAAGTCATGCATTTTCTCTGCATACTGCCATACTTCTTTTGCACTGCAATGCAACATACACCTGAGGCATAGCTAGGTTCTCCAGCACCCGGGGCAAAGATTCTGTTTGGTGCCCCCCCCCCCCACCTCTTTCCCGACATCTCCTGCCCCCTCGCCATGTTTGTTTTCTCTACCAATCAATGACGTGTCATTTCTTTTCCACATTTTTTTTATGTAACTCGAGCATAAAAACATTTGTACATTTTACAAGCAATATAGTTCTATACACAACACCAGAACTAAGCTACTTACATATATACAGCACCAGAACCAAGCTCATTACATATATACAGCACCGGAACACAGCTCATTACATATATACAGCACCAGAACAAAGCTAAGTACATATATACAGCACCAGCACAAAGCTCATTACATATATACAGTACCAGAACCAAGCTCAGTACATAAATACAGCACCAGAACCAAGATCATTACATATAAACAGCACCAGAACAAAGCTCAGTGCATAAATACAGCTCCAGAACCAAGATCATTACATATATATAGCACCAGAACAAAGCTCAGTACATAAATACAGCTCCAGAACCAAAATCATTACATATATACAGCACCAGAACAAAGCTCAGTGCATATATACAGCACCAGAACAAAGCTCAGTACACACATATATATATATATATATATATATATATATATATATATATATATATAACACCAGAACCAAGCTCAGTACATATATAAAACACCAGCACAAATACAGCTCAATTTAGTGCAACCCCTGCCATATAGGTTTGCACTAAATTGCATCCAGCACCCTGCATGGCCCGAACAATGGTAAGGATATGCTGGGAGTTGCTGTTTGACAAAAAAAAAATCATATCATAATCATACCACCCATCATCTCGCTGCAGATCATACAGTGACTACAGTACTGATTAGAGGCAGAATAAACATTTACATTAAGTGACTCACTGGTGACGTCTCAGATTCTAGTTCTTTTTCTCCAACCAGTGCACCCATGATGACTTCTCCTGGTCACAGCCCATTTCTGCAGTTTGCCGCTCAGATTTCCTCAGCTTCTCACTTTTCAAACATTTCTACACCTATAAACAAAGATAAAGTTCTCAATATACCACACGCTACGCCCCTAAATATAATAGTACCATACACTGCACCTCTAATTATAATAGCACCATACACTGTGTCCCACACACACACCGTGCCCCCTGTAGATAGTGCCTGCCATAGAGCCCCCTGTAGATAGTGTCCCCCATAGAGCCCCCTATAGATAGTGCCCCGATATAGCCCACCCCTGTATATAGTGTCCCACATATAGCTCCCCCTATAGTGCTCCGCAGATAGCCCACCCCTGTATATAGCCCTCCTGTAGATATAGCCCACCACTGAATATAGTGCTCCACATATAGCCCACCCCAGTATATAGTGCTCCACATATAGCCCACACCTGTATATAGCCCCCCTGTAGATAGAGCCCCCCATAGATAAAGCCCCCCATAGATAAAGCCCCCCATAGATAAAGCCCCCTGTAGATAAAGCCATCACCCGTAGATAAAGCCACTCCCCGTAGATAAGGCCACACACTTTTTTATTAGAATAAAAAAACAAACTATACAAACTCACCTTAATCCCATTTCCGCGCCATCCGGTGGCAATGGAGACCTGCTCTCTTCTGCGCAGGTCTCCTGGGGTTCAACGACGCAAGCAGCGCGATGACGTGATCGCACCGCTTGCGTCTATGAAAGGCGCTGATTGGCAGGGCAGAATGGCTTTCCCTGTCAATCAGTGCCTTTCAACAATGCAAGCGGCGCAAAGTATTGCACTGCTTCACTCGTAGAAAGGTGCTGAATGGCCATTCATTGGTTCTAATTGTACCTGTGTCCTATAGACGCAGGTACAATTATAGTGCATGAGGGGGTGGCGGCGGCTGGTTTCAGTGGTGCCGCCGACCCCTCGGAGAGGCAGCAGGCTGCCGTCATGGACAGTGCTGCTCTGGCACGCCCGGACGGTGCGGCCCTGGCACCCTCTCTAAGTTGCGTCCGGGGCACATGCACATGCCCCGCCTGACCCCCCAGCTACGCCCTTGTCATACACCAACAAGCCTGCATTGTGTCGCTGAAGTCTGTTCCCGATATGCTGTGTGACTCTTCATCACTGTCCCTGAGATATGACCCAAGTGCCGACTAAGCTAGCTGGGGACCACCATCCAGGTACGCTTGTGGGCTTATAGTCTAATACTAAGCACTGTGATTATCTGACATCTTATAATATCCATTCCCCTGAGGCTATATCCTCCCTGAACACTCCCGGTCTCGGAGAAGAGCTCCTGGATATTCATGAAGAATTGCTGAACAGCAAAGCATTTGGTCCTGATGGATTTACATAAATATTATAGTACGTTCCAGGAGGTTCTCTCCCCAAGATTGGTTTCATTGTATAACTCCTTTTTGCAAGGCTCTCCTATTCTGCATTCTCTTCAATACTTGTACATTACTAAAACTGTATAAGGACCCTGCAGACTGTGCAAATTGCAGGACAATTTCCCTCCTAAACTCAGACCTGAAGATATTTACGAGGTTATTTGCTAATAGTTAGAAATGAGCAAATTGATTATGCATAAATCTAATTCAGTCCGAATTTCTCAAAGGTTTCGGGTTCTGCAAAATTGAAAACTTTTGGGGTTTGTGGCGCACGATTGGGGGGGTTACCTGATTTTTTTTATATTAAACTACAGAACGCTGCTGATAAAATATTAAACTTTAATATGTTTGCTAAAATCAAGTTCTACGTTTGCTCGTGCTATATGTAAATGTCCTACCAGTGCTGAGGAGAACGGCACCCTGCTTCTTTACATGCTCATTCTGCCAGAGGCAGAGCTTAATTGGAGCCAGTAAAAATCACAATACAATCTTTTCCCATTTTTTTCCTAAAGTAATGAAAAATATATACATAATTGGTATCGCTGTGTCCGCAAAAGTCTGAACTATTCTAATATAATGTTATTTAACCTGCACAGTGAACGCCAAAAAGAAAAAAACTGAATTGCTGTTGTTTGGCCACCTAAGCTCCCAAAAGAATGGAATAATAATTTTCAAAAAGACAAACATTTTATCAATAAATACTACAGCTCACCCTGCAAAAATTGAGCCCTCAAACCGCTCCATCAATGGAAAAATAAAAAAGTTATGGCTCTCAGAATATGGCAACACAAGGCAAATTTTTTCTTAAAGAGGCTCTGTCACCAGATTTTCCAACCCCTATCTGCTATTGCAGCAGATAGGCGCTGCAATGTAGATTACAGTAACGTTATTATTTTTAAAAAACGAGCATTTTTGGCCAAGTTATGACCATTTTTGTAATTATGCAAATGGGGCTTGCAAAAGTCCAAGTGGGTGTGTTTAAAAGTAAAAGTCCAAGTGGGCGTGTATTATGTGCGTACATCGGGGCGTTTTTAATACTTTCACTAGCTGGGCGCTCTGAAGAGAAGTAACATCCTCTTCTCTTCAGAACGCCCAGCTTCTGACAGTGCAGATCTGTGACGTCACTCACAGGTCCTGCATCGTGACGGCCACATCGGCACCAGAGGCTACAGTTGATTCTGCAGCAGCATCAGCGTTTGCAGGTAAGATCGACTTACCTGCAAACGCTGATGCTGCTGCCGAATCAACTGTAGCCTCTGGTGCCGATGTGGCCGTCACGATGCAGGACCTGTGAGTGACGTCACAGATCTGCACTGTCAGAAGCTGGGCGTTCTGAAGAGAAGAGGATGATACTTCTCTTCAGAGCGCCCAGCTAGTAAAAGTATTAAAAACGCCCCGATGTACGCACATAATACACGCCCACTTGGACTTTTACTTTTAAACACACCCACTTGAATTTTTGCAAGCCTCATTTGCATAACTACAAAAATGGTCATAACTTGGCCAAAAATGCTCGTTTTTTAAAAATAAAAACGTTACTGTAATCTACATTGCAGCGCCTATCTGCTGCAATAGCAGATAGGGGTTGCAAAATCTGGTGACAGAGCCTCTTTAAGGCTGGATACATACAGGTCAAAAATGCTGCAGGTTTTCCATGTGGAATTTCTGTGCGGAAAATCCGCAGCGGATTACAGTCCCAGCCATTTAGATGAGATTTAAAAAAATCTCATTCACATGCTGATGAACAATTTCCGCGGGGAAATCAGAGCATGCTGCGGATTTAAAAATCTGCAGGGTGCTCATTCAGCCACTATACATAGAAGCTGCATAACGCAGCTGTAAGTCGAATTTGCCAGTCAGCTGGCGTTGACTGACAGCCAGGCTCCCGCTTCAAAGGCCAGGATCAGCCATAACTCTCATCCCGGCCGTTTAATATCGACTGCAGCATTTAAGTGGTTTGACAGAGGCGGCGGCTCGCAATTGCAGTTCGCTGATGGGGTGCCATGGCAGCTGGGGTCCTAACAATGGCCCCATGCCTGTCATGGCTATATGCATATTAGGCCATGCCAGAGGCACCTCCTAGTAGACTGCCTGTGAGTTTTACCAAAGCTTTATATAAGTGTCATGTAGCGGGTAGTGGACCCACTAGGCCGTACCGCCGTAGCGGGGAGGTAGCTGGCCAAACAACAGGAAACCCCAGAAATACAATGTCCCGCAGAAGGTTACCTGGATAGTCCAGACAGTGGCCGCAGCTCTGGCACTGATGGAGATGGGTGCAGCAGATAACGCCAAATGTGGCGGATGACACAAGTGCCTCCGGACGTGGCAGATGACACAGGATGCGGCGGATTCCTCTGGACGTGGCAGATGACACAGGACGTGGCAGATTCCTTTCGGACGTGGCAGATGACACAGGATGTGGCACGACTCGATACTAGAGGCACAGCATGGGAAACAGGAACAGGTAACATGGCACGGGTAACAACTGGAACGGGAAACACTAAGGGACCATTTGCAAGACAGACTGGGAAAACTAACAACGCTCAGGCAAGGATCACAAGGCCTGGGGCCTTCTTATAGACCAGGAAATAGTGGCAGTGATGATGATGATGACGATTTCCTTTGTGAGCGCGCTGGCCCTTTAAGGCCGGGCACGAGCGTGCGCGCGCACCCTACGGGACACAGCAGACCGGAGCGGAAGTGAGCGCTGGCGTCTCCTAGGAAGGAGATGGAGACCAGCGCTCACGGATCCATGGCTGCGGGCGTCGGGACGTGAGTAAACCCGACAGCCCGCGGCCATGGATGCTACAATAAGCGATCAAAAGATCGCATTGTGATGTCCCCTAGTGGGACTAAATAAATAGTTAGTTAAATGTTAATAAAGTTTATTAGAACAAGAAGTGCACAGTATAAAAAACAACAACATTTTTTTCTATAAAAAGTCATTTTATTTTGTAAAAGTATAAACAAAAAATAAAAAACTACATATATTTTGTGTGGCCGCAATTGTTACCACCTGAACAATGAGTAAATTATGTAAACTGTAGGATGAATGGCATAAAAAAAAAACCCGCAAAAAACAACGATTGATTTTCTTTTCCTATCTCCCTCCCCAAAAAAATAATAACAATAAAAGTGAATCAATAATATTGGTTACTAAGATCATTTTCCCCCATACATTAGCATCTTGTCAAATGACCGCATACAAGATCTGATCAGCAGACAAACAAGAGTTTGCTTGATCATCGGCTGATCACTCCCCTGTTTATATAGGGCAATGATCGTGAATGAGTGTTCGTATGAACGCTCATTCACCCAATTATTGGTCCGTGTAAAAGGGCCTTGATTACAGAGGATGACAGGCTCCAAGAGATTAAAATTATCCTATAATGAGGACAAACAACAATGCAATGTTATAGTATAGTATGTGTTTCCATGCAAGGGCAAATGCACTACACTTAAACTCTTTCTAAATAAATTAAATTTATTAGATAGTGAAATCAAAGTGGCAAAAATGGTTCCTGTGTGATTTGTGAAGGTGTTTTATTTGCTATTTGGTTATGGGGGCTCACAGGCATATAGCCGCTGAGCCAGGGACTGTTGCAGGAAAAGGGTTAAGCGAGGGTTAATGTCTCCCTCCCCCTCCCTGGTACTTGGGTTGAGTCAGAGTTCGGTAGGGGGCGTTAGGGGAGGAGAAGGGGTGGGCTTAGGGTAATGAGAGAAGGTATATAGGGGCTGGTTACCTGTAGTGCGGACCCTTTGAAAGGATTTTTCTTCTGGACATGGATCGTACTCAGCTTCTTCAGGCACTGCGCGCCACCATCGCCCCAGAAGGGAGCGACTGGCTGCAATCCCTGCTGAGGGAGTCAGCTGAATCTGCTCCTGCTCCTTCAACCGGGCGGCGTCGTTCGGCACGGGCCTCTCGTCCGCCAGTCCAGTTCTCTCCCTCCACTTCTGGTGAGGTGCGGCCGGCGGCGAGGACTGTGAGCGCGGCATGTGTGCCGGCCCCTCCCTCGTCGGTAATGCTGCCTCGACAGTGGATAAGGAGCGTAGACTTGAAAGGGGTGTGTTGAGTAAGCCTAGGGTCGTGCGGTCGTTCAATAATTGGGTGCAGGCCTTTGCTATTTTGGGGGGGGGGGGTGTTTAGTCAGGTCCGGCCTGAGTGTGCGGGGCAGTTGTTTGTGTATTTGGATACGATTTTTAGTGAGTATAAATCGCACGGTGGCACGGCCTGGTGGCGGTACGATGAGGAGTTCCGTCGGCGTCTGGCGCAGAGGCCGGAGGTGGGGTGGGATACGAAAGCGACTGATGTTTGGTTGCGCTTGATGATGGCGCAGCGGCCCTTTCAGCCCGCCGCCCCGCCTCTTCCCCTTCCGGTGGGGGCGGGGTTGGCGGGGGGGTTGGGGGTGTCCGCCGAGCAGGAGCCTGTTGGCTCTTTAACGAGGGACACTGTAGATTTTATGCCTCTTGTAAATTCCGGCACGAGTGCTCCTCGTGCGGAGGTTCCCATGCAGCGGTCAGGTGCTCCCGTCGAGTGGCGGCGGGCGCCTGCCCTGTGGGTGTTGGTCGAGGGGAGGACGCCAGTGCGCGTGTCCGCGATGCTCCCGTGGTTAAACCGGTATCCCAAGATGGCGGAAGCCGCTCTGCTTAGGGTGGGTTTTTGTTTTGGGTTCTTTATTCCGTTTACTGCTCAGGCGGACCCGGTTATGTCACGGAATTTGAAGTCGGCGGAGGAGTTTCCAGACGTCATTAGGGAAAAGGTGGAAATGGAAGTGGAGCTTGGCCGGATGGCCGGCCCATTTTCTGCATTGCCCTTCCCGAATCTTCGGGTGTCGCCCCTAGGGATGGTTCTTAAGAAGGAGCCTGGTAAGTTTAGTCTGATTCACCATCTGTCCCATCCTAAGGGGCGGTCGGTGAATGACGGGATTGACAGTGATTTGGCGACGGTCTCGTATGTTTCGTTTAATCGGGCAGTCGAATTGGTGTGCCGGGCGGGGGCCCTTATGGCCAAGTCAGATATTGCGTCCGCTTTCCGCTTGTTGCCTGTTCATGCGAATTGTTTTCATATGTTGGGCTGTGCGTTGGAGGGGTTTTTCTATTATGACATGTGTTTGCCGATGGGCTGTTCAATTTCTTGTTCTTATTTTGAGGTGTTCAGCTCATTTCTGGAATGGGCGGTGCGGGATCTCACCGGTTCTGGGTCGGTGACTCATTATCTGGACGATTTTTTGTTTGTAGGGCCCGGGTCCTCGGGGCAGTGTCAGTTTTTGTTGAGGTCCTTTCAATTTCTCGCTCAGCGTTTCGGGGTCCCCCTTTCTGAGGAAAAGACGGAGGGACCGGTGTCGGTGTTGTGTTTTCTGGGCATTGAAATCGACTTGGTTGCTATGGTCTTTCGCCTCTCCGCGGACAAGGTGGTGAAATTGCGTGCCGCATTGGACATGGCTTTGGCTGCGCAGAAGTTGGAGTTGCGGCAGATTCAATCGTTGTTGGGTTTGTTGGTCTTTGCGGGTCGTATTATGCCCATGGGACGGGTGTTTGCCAGGAGGTTGTCCCTAGCTACAGTGGGAGTTTCGGTGCCTTCTCATCATGTTCGTATTTCCAGGTCTGTTAAGGCGGATTTGCGCGTCTTGCGCACTTTCTTGGAGGACTACAATGGGCGTACATGTTGGAGGGCACCTTCCGTTTCCAGCGTGGACTTGGAATTGTTTACGGACGCAGCTGGAGCGGTGGGTTTTGGGGCGTTGCTGGGTTCAGCGTGGTGCGCAGAAGCTTGGCCCGATTCCTGGAAGGACAAGGGTTGGTGTGAAAATTTGACGTTGTTGGAACTTTTTCCCATAGTGGTCGCCGTTGAATTGTGGTGGGTGCGCCTCTCCAACAGGTCTGTGGTGTTTTGGACGATAATATAAGTGTTGTTTTTGCTGTTAACGAACTTACTTCTTCCTCAGGTCCGGTTTTGGCTTTGCTCCGTCATTTGGTGTTGCGGTGCTTGCAGTGTAACATCAGTTTTCGTGCTCGCCATATTCCAGGTGTTCATAATGTGGTTGCTGATGCCTTATCTCGTTTTCATTGGCAGGTTTTTCGCTATCTTTTCCCGCAGGCGGAGCGGGAGGGGACCAGCTGCCCGGAGTTTTTGTGGAGGCTGCTGGATCGGAGTTAGTGCCGTTGGTGAGGTCGTCCCTGGCACCCTCTACCTGGGCTACTTACGGTAATGCGTGGAAGGAATGGTTGAGTACTGCGGGGGATAGACGGGTGGGGGATGATCCGGTGCTGCGCACGACTGTAACGTTGGAGTATTTAACAGCTTTGCGCGAGCGTGGTGTTTCGGGGGTGGTAGCTCAGCGGCGTCTGGCCGGGGTTGCTTTCTTTTCCAAGTTAAGGGGGTGGTCGGACGTGATCAAGTCCTTTTTTATTTTGCAAGCCTTGAAGGGTTGGAAGAAGTTGGCCTCCAGGAGGGAGTCGCGTCGTCCGGTGTCCTTTTCTTTATTGCAGGAACTGATAGGGGCGCTGCCGGCGGTTTGTTCTTCTTCGTATGAATCTGTGTTGTTTTCAGTGGCTTTTCTCGTTATGTTTTTTTGGGGCTTTGCGGATTTCGGAGCTAGTTCCGATGGGGGCGTCTCGGCCGGGGTGTTGCTTTTTGAGGATGTAGTGGTTTCATCGGTGGGGGTTCGCTTGCGTATTCGTCGCTCTAAGACGGATGTGTTTGGTCGGGGTTGTTGGGTTTCGCTTCGGCCTGTTCCGGGTTCGGCTTGTCCCGTGGCGGCGGTGTCGACTTTCTTGGGGGTGCGTAGTGGAGGGGTCCAATTTTTATCGCATTCGGATGGGTGGCCGCTTACCAGGTTCCAGTTTTCTGCTATTTTCAGTAAGCCGTTGGTCCGGGTCGGTATACCGCCGGGTGAGTACGGTACTCATTCGTTCCGTATTGGGGCGCCTACGATGGCCAGCGAATTGGGGTTATCAGATGCGGCAGTGAGGCGCATCGGTAGGTGGAAGTCGGCCTGTTTTGCTGGTTACGTTCGCCCGGATCTTATTTTGCATTAATTCAGTTTTCGTTTTAGGTTCCAGACCATCGGTGTGGATTGTCGGGCACTCCTATGTGTTCTGGGCGGAAAGGAGGGCTGCCATAGGCCCTGGTGGAAGATGGTTGGGCTTTGCAAGTGCCGAAATCTATTGGAGGGGCCTCCGGGGCCTGCGCTGGTTGCAGGCACTGCCCGAAGTGGTCGACATCAGCCGGCATCGGCTGGTACCAACTGTTTTGGTTGTGCATTTGGGAGGCAATGATCTGTGTTCGGTTAGGTTGGGGGAGTTGATCTCGCTGATACAGTCGGACTTAGAGAGGTTCGCTTCCTTTTTTCCCCGGTTGGTGTTAGTCTGGTCGGAAATAGTTCCTAGGTTGGTGTGGCATGGGGCGCGGGATGTGAATGCCATTGAGCGGGCGAGGTGCCTCTTGAATACCAGGGTGTCCCAGTTCGTACGAGCTAGGGGAGGTGTGGTGGTTTGTCATCGGGAGTTGGAAGGTTACAACAGGGGATTGTTGCTGCCAGATGGGGTGCACCTGACGGACATTGGGCTCGATATTTTCTTGTCGGGGTTGCAGGATGGGGTTGAGCAGGCTCTGTTTTTGTTGGGGGTCGGTGAGCCGTGTAGTTAATGAGTACACGGTCACCTGGTGGCGGTAGTAGAAGGGGATTTACCTACATGTCCTTGGTTTAGGCAGGCATACAGGTTGTTTATTGACCTATGTTAAGGTCATTGTGTTTATATATTTTGTAAATATGTTATTTACATGTTTATTGTATTAATAAAGCTATGGCCGACCCCCGGATCAACTCCACTTTAAAAGAGAATTACATGTCGGTTGTTGTATTATTTTAGTATGGGGGGGAGACGCATGGGTTAAATGTTGCTATATGCATACAGTCTTGACTGGGATTATTCCTGACTATGTCATTTGATCACTACCTGTACTGACCCCTGCCTGATTACCATTTTGCATGTACATCACCAGCCCTGGCCTTGGTCTATTTCCCCTCAAATCCATATTTATTGATAATAAAACAAGGTTAAAGGTATGCCATATGGATATTTGAATCATATGGGGATTTTATGTATGTATTATATTTGGCTATTTACTTTCTCGTTCTGACAGGGCGATTTAGATAATACACAGGGGCAGTTGCATTGTGGGGGTCACACTTTTCGGGGCAGTTGCTCTGCTAGCAGGACCAGTACTTTAGGGCCTGAAAAAGGATACCCCCCTTCCCATAAATATTGTTTGTTTAGCTTAGTATATAAACTACTGTAGCGCCTGCGGCAGCTGGTCTCAATCACCTCAGCAGCCGCTAGCCTCCTTGTTCTCTGCGCCGGCATCTCCCTGCTCTGGGACAACGGCGTACACTGCTCCCTTCTCCGCTCTCTGCCCGTAGGGTGCACGTGCTCACTCCGTTCTTAAAGGGCCAGCACGCGCACCAGGAATATTGACCTCAACCTATCCTACCACACCTTGAAACTCTGCCCACTTCCTCATTGCCTGAGCAATGTTGTGTCTTACCCAGTGTTTGTCTGCAAAGGTCCACTAGCTGTATCCTGTATCCCGTATCCTGTATTACCGTATCTCGTTTCCAGTATCTGTGTCCGGTGTCCGAGCCTAGTCAAGTGTCTGAGACCACTGCACTATCTGTGTCCGGTGTTCGTGTCAAGTCAAGTTTCCGAGATGACTTCCGTGTTCAAGTCGTATGTCCTTGTCAAGTCAAGTGTCCGAGACGACTTCAGTGTTCAAGTCCAGTGTCCGTGTCAAGTCAAGTGTCCGAGACGACTTCAGTGTTCAAGTCCAGTGTCCGTGTCAAGTCAAGTGTCCGAGATTACTTCAATGTGCAACTCCGGTTATCCAGCTATCCAGTAAGCCTGCTTCCGATTGTCCGGTACAAACCAGCTTCCGATAGTCAGGCAAGGAGAACCTAGAGAGGGAGTTTATCATAAAGTCTACTTCTCCAGCTGGAGCTGGATTCGTCTTCGTAGAAAAGAAAGATGAATCTCTCTGGCCATGTATTAACTACCGTGGTTTAAACCAAATCACTGTCAAGAACAAATACCACTTGCCGCTAATCTCTGAGCTCTTCGACAGAATTAGTGGGGCCAAATTCACAAAGTTGGATCTACACAGGACTTATAACTTGATCGGTATCCGCAAAGGTCACGAATAGAAAACCGCATTAACCCCTTCCCGACATTTGACATATCCATATGCCAAAGTCGGGTAGGGGAAGTATGAACCCGCTCCATACGATACGGGTGTCGGCAATTTGTTGCAGCCGACACTTCAGAGTAATGAGCGACAATGTGCTTGAACGTGATCCCGCTCGTTTCAATAGCGACTGCAGCATTTAAATCGTTAGAAAGAGGGGGGCGACACCCTCTAACAGCTTATCGCGACCCCGGCAACGCAATCGCAGGGCACTTTGGTATCCGTAAGGACTTTATTTCTCATCATTACTGGTGGCCCACGCTGCCCAAACATGTTGTGGAATATGTCTCTTCATGTACCAACTGTGCCCAAATCAAAGCTAACCATTCGAAACCTGTGTGTCTACTCCAACCTCTGCCTGTTCCTGATGGTCCTTGGCAACAAATTGCCATGGATTTTATTACTGATCTTCTTCCTTCTGCTGATTGTACCACTGTCTGGGTCGTGGTGGATCGTTTTTCCAAGATGGCACATTTTGTTTCTCTGTCTGGCCTTCCCTCAGCTCCTCGTCTGGCAGATTTGTTTGTTCAACATATTTTTAGTCTACACGGACTGCCCCTCCATATCGTGTCTGATCAGGGTGTACAATTCACGTCTAAGTTCTAGAGAGCCCTGTGTAAGCTCTTGGATGTAAAATTGGACTTTTCTTCTCCATACCACACACAATCCAACGGCCAAGTTGAAAGGATCGATCAAGTGATATAAAATTATCTTCGTCATTTCATATCTTTTCAACACGAGTGAGTCTACTGTTTCTTCTCCATTTTTTATGGTTTACAGCAAACATCCATGTGTTCCTCTTCCTATACCTGCTACATCTTGCAGATGCTTTCTTCAGGTCTGGCAGCAAACCAAGTCTGCGATCCCGCAGGCAGTGAATCGCATGAAGACATATGCCGATAGGAAGCGAAGACTTCCTCCTCACTTTCTTCCCGGAGTCAAAGTCTGGTTGTCTTCAAAAAATATTTGTCTGAAAATTCCCTCCTACAATTTTGCTCCCAGAATTCTCGGCCCCTTTGAAGTTCTGCATCAAATTAACCCTGTGTCTTACAAGCTACTCTCAAAATTCCCAACTACTTCCATGTATCTCTCCTGAAGCCTGTGGTCCTGAACTGGTTCAATAAATCTCCTGGCTCTGCAATTGCTCACAGTGGTTCTTCTGATGTCTTCTAGGTCAAGGAGATCCTGGACTACAATAAGGTAGGAGGGAAGACCTTCTACCTGGTGGATTGGAAGAGTTTTGGTCCTGAGGATAGGTCTTGGGAGCCAGAAGAGAATGTGGATGCTCCAGCACTCATCAAAAAAATCCTCTTACGCTCTGTATCTAAGAAGAGGGGGCGTATGGGGGGGGTACAGTAGCACCAGGGGCCGCTGGTCTCACTCACGCCAGCAGCCGCCAGCCTATTTGTTCTTTGTGCCGGCGTCTCCCTGCTCTGGGATGCCGGCGCACTCTGCGGTCTCTACTGCTCCGTGCCCGTAGGGTGTGCATTCACGCTCGCCCCGTTCTTAGAGGGCTAGCGCGCACCAGGAATATTGACCCCAACCTATCCCAGCACATCCTGGACTTTAAAAGAAACTCTGCCCACTTCCTCATTACCTGAGCAATCTTGTGTTTTACCCAGCATTTGTCTGCAAAGGTTCCAGTATCTGTGTCCAGTGTCCGATCCTAGTCCAGTGTCTGAGACTACTGCACTATCTGTGACCGTGTCAAGTCAAGTGTCCGAAACTATTTCAGTGTTAAAGTCCAGTGTCTGTGTCAAGTCAAGTGTCTGAGACAACTTCAGTGTTCAAGTCCAGTGTCCATGTCAAGTCAAGTGTCCGAGACGACTTCAGTGTTCAAGTCAAGTGTCCGAGACGACTTCAGTGTTCAAGTCAAGTGTCCATGTCAAGTCAAGTGTCCGAGACGACTTCAGTGTTCAAGTCAAGTGTCCAAGACGACTTCAGTGTTCAAGTCCGGTTATCCAACACAAGCCAGCTTCCGATAGTCTTGTACATTTCAGCTTCCGATAGTCCGGCACAATCCTGCTTCCGATAGTCTGGCACAAGCCTGCTTCCGATAGTCCGGTTCAAGCCAGCTTCCCAGGTACTCTCGCCCAAGTATCTGTCACAGACTTTCCGTTTGACCAACTGCTCCTCCACTACGGCGGAGCGGCCCTGTGGATCCACATACCCCATAGTCGTGACAGCTGCACATTATCCCACTGAATTTGTGTCTGATACGCCACTGTTTGGAAGACTGTCTGCAATTAATCAGAGGATTCAAGACTTGAGAATACAGTGATATGTGACATTGCTCTTATGTTTAAATCCAATGGTTGACCTATTATATAAGTACCTATCAGAATAATTTATTTTTTGGAAATTCTTTATTTTTGTTGACCCATGAGGTCCATTTTATAACATAAAGGGAACATACAACAAGGTAATGTACATTTAGAATACATAATCCAAAGGCAAATGTACAGAAAAAACAATAAGTACATTGTTATATAATGGCATACTGAATGAAAAAGAGGGAATAACGACAAGGGAACACGAATCTCTAAAGTGTGGATGGAGCTAAGCTCCCAGACAAGAGAATGAAGAAAGAAGGGGAGAGCGGAAAGAAGAAGGAGAGGGGGGGGGACCCTCCACAGAATCCCACAGACCAGGGTGTTATTGCGGCCGATTAAAAGGATGCGGTTCTCAGATGATGTCTTTATAGAAGTTCGAATCCTGAAAAACCATCCATTGGGCCCAAGTTTGGCAGAACCTGGAGCTTGAGTCGTGGATAACGGATGTCAAGTCCTCCATATGCATGATGTCGTTAACCTGTGAAACCCAGAGGGATAGTGTTGGGGGAGATGGATCCTTCCATCTTAGTGGGATGCAATGACGAGCTGCCATCACTAGAAAGTGAAGCAGGGAACACTTATACTTGTTCGCTGGAATGTCGCAATGATGAAGAAGGAAAAGGGCCGCATCCATAGTTACATTTGTATTTGTAACTTCCATTATCACCCTCTTTACACCTTCCCAAAATGGGGTAAGGAGAGGACATGACCAGAAGGTGTGGAGGAGGGTACCACTGTCTTGCCCACATCTCCAGCACATAGGGGACACTGTGGGGAAGATGTTATGTAGGCGGGCTGGGGTCCTATACCAACGTGAGAGTAGTTTGAAGCTTGCCTCTTGGTATCTTGAGCAGATGGAGGTTTTTTGAGCCATAAGGAATATACGCTGCCCTTGTGCGGGGGAGAAGGATATCCCCAGGTCCTCTTCCCATTTTGACATGTATGTAGGAGTGGGCATATCTGGGGGGTCCATGAGAATTCTGTAAATAGCGGACAATGTATGTCTAATCGGGTCAGAGCCTGTGCAGAGGGTCTCTAGTGGAGTTTTTTCCTCCTGGTAGGACCTAGGGGATGGGATAGACGTCAAAAAGTGTCGCAGCTGCAGCGCACGCCATTGTCCCAACGGAGGGAGATCAGCAATCTGGGCCAGGTCTGCAACAGAAAGCCATTCACCATCCTTTAAGAACCGATCTGCACGATACCATCCCAAGGATTGCCATATACGGAAAATTGGGTCCGTCAAGCCAGTGGGAAAGGATGGATTGCCCAGTATCGGAAACATAGAGGAAGGGAGTGGCAAGCAAGATGCCCTTACCGAGGGGAGAGAACAGCATACTAGTGTTGGGACTATAGTAGGGTGATGATGGAGATGTCTGAGTTGGCTACGGTGCAGCCATGGAAGGGCCGATATTGGAATAGAGTAAAAACTCTGCTACAAAGACACCCAAGACTTAACGGTCGCATGTCTGCACCAATCAACTACCCGAGCAAGATGAGATGCAATGTAGTAAGTGCGGACATCAGGTAATGATAGACCCCCCCGATGCCCTAGATCGGCATAATAACGTGCGGGACAGACGTGGAGTCTTACCATTCCATACAAACTTAATCTGAAGAGAATTGACCGTCTTAAAGAACTGTGTTGGGATGGCTATGGGAAGGGTTTGAAATAAATATAGTAGCCTAGGGAGAGCATTCATTTTGAAGATGTTACAACGGCCCAACCAAGTAAAGGTACCTTTGGCCCATCTGGCACAATCTGCCTTAAGCTCAGCAAGGAGTGGAGGAAAATTTAGTTGGAAGAGATCTCTCAGGTCTGCTGTTAAGCGAACCCCAAGGTATTTCAACGCTGTTGGGTTCCATTTAAAACTGAAAGATTGTTTTAAGGTTGTGGAAAGATGAGGTGAAAGAGAGATGTTCAGGGCCTCGGACTTAGAGAAATTAATTTTAAAGTTGGATAAACTTGAAAACCGTTGGAATTCCCGCATGAGATTAGGAAGGGAGACAGTTGGATTGGTCAGGAAAAATAGCAGATCGTCTGCATAGGCCGCCACCTTGTTAGTTGAGGTATTCGTTTCTAGTCCCTTCACATCCGTGTTTGCACGTATATGGCGTAAAAGGGGTTCTAGTGTCAATATAAATATCAAGGGTGAGAGGGGGCAACCCTGTCTGGTGCCGTTGTGTATAGCAAATTCGTCTGAGAGAAGGCCATTTACTCGAACTCGGGCGGATGGGCATGAATATAGCGACATTATCCATCCCAGCATATGTGATCCAAGGCCCAGACGTGAGAGGGTTTCTTCCATAAAGGTCCAGTTAACTCTATCAAACGCTTTTTCCGCATCTGTAGATAAAAGCATAAGAGGTATATTGGAGATTTTGGCCTTGTGGATCAGATTGATGGCTCTAGTTGTGTTGTCTTGTAAATCCGTCTGGACCAGGTGCCTTTCCTGTTCTGGAGTGTTTTAAAGCGTATGAGAGTTCTTGTGTGGTAAGTGGTTCTTCCAGGCTAGTAATGTGATCTTCCGATAAGGCAGGTAGACCAGAATCCGCGATATATTTAGAAATTTTAGACCTGAATTCACTGGATGTCACAGACGGATTGGTAGAGTCAGTATTATATAGGGCAGTGTCAGGATTCTGTTGTTGTACTGCAAAATTACCACTAGTGGCCGCTGTTTTACACTTTGAAGAATTGTGCTGCACCTTTACTCCTTACCACTGGAGGCTGCTGTTTTGCCCTTAAACTTGCCCTTAACCAAGATGGCAAATGTTGCATCGTGTGAACCATCTTGTTTCCTGTTTGGGCCTACTTCAGACCACATGGAATACCAAACAGTGCTTGAGTATTGTGTCTTGTTCCAGTCTCCTGCTCCTGAGAACTGTCTTTGCCAGACTGTTCCTACTTCCTTGCTGCTACTACTACTACTCGTGTTCCACCCGCCAAGCACTGTTCCTGGGGACGTCTCACCGGGTTCTGCACTGTGCTCCGCTCGCTACTTCTGACCATAGGATTCCAGCAGTGTTCGCCAGTATCGTAACAGGCAGCGTAGAAATCCCGGAATGCGGAAGCTATGTCCAACGGCAAACGATGCCGTGTTTGTGAGGGGGATACTATGGAGGGTATGTAATTCTGGGTTTGTTGGGTCCGCAAGGCTCTAGCCAGAGACCTACTACTTTTGTTGCCATATTCGTAGTAATGACGTTTACATCTAGAAAGCGTAGCCTTTGCTCGAGCCATCAATAAGGTTCGCAGTTCCTCTCTTTTACGGAGGAGGGCAGTCCTACACTCCGGGTCATGGGAACGTTTATGTGCGATCTCAAGTACTTCAGTTTCAGACAGCAAGCGGACCGTGGCCACCGCCCTTTCTTTTTTCCGACGTGCACCATGTTTAATAAATATACCCCTGATCACGCATTTATGCGCCTCCCAGATAATGCGAGGGTTAATGGTCTCTGTGGCATTAGTTGCGAAGTAGTCAGCTATATTACGTTGGATATCAGCAGTAACCACTGAATCCGAGAGAAGCGTTGGGTTCAGTTTCCACTGAGATTGGCGGTATAGAGGGGAATGTAGAGAGAGGGTCAAGGTGACTAATGCATGGTCTGAAAAGGAAATCGAGTCAATGTCGGCCGCGCGTATAGAATGTAGCGAGTGATGTTTGACGAAAAAAAGATCAATTCTGGAATATTTGTCGTGTACTGCGGAGTAAAAGGAAAAGTCCCTATCTGCTGGGTGTAGGAGACGCCATGTGTCCACTAATTGGTGTTCGTGAAATGATTTCATAATGCGGCGCAGATGTGCCCTCGAGAATGAAGAAGAACCTACGGACGTGTCTAGTGCGGGATCCAACGCAACATTGAAATCCCCTCCCAGGACAATGGTACCCTCCCCAAACTCCTCCAGGGCATTCAGAAAGCCAACAAGGGCTGTGCATTGACCAGAGTTGGGTAGGTAAAAAGAGGCAAAAGTGTATACTTGAGAGTCAATAACTCCTTTGATCAAGAGCATTCGTCCCACTTCATCACTGCGAGACCCCCTGAACTCCCAAGGAAGAGATCTAGAGATCAAAATGCTTGTCCCCCTGGATTTCGTGTCCGGAGAAAGACTATGATATGCATTGGGGAACCATGCGTTAGAGAGTTTAAAAGGTTTTTGCTGACATAGGTGCGTCTCTTGGAGGAACGCCACCTGTATATTTTTGCCTTTCAGCAAATGGAAAAGTATGGATCGTTTTCCAGGGCTGTGTAACCCCTTGACATTTATTGAGCCAATAGTCAGGTCCGTTTGTGTATGCTGCGACATATCTGTCCTGGGCTGCGGTGGAGGGGGAGAGGGAGGGGAAAGCAAAGTAAAGGGCAAGAGGAGGACAGATAAAGATAGGAGAGAAAGAGAATAAGACGATACACAAGAAAGAGGCCCGCAGGCCGACTCCTATACGGTGTAAAAACCTGTAAAGGAAGGTTGTTAAATTTGTGGGGACCTGGAAAACCACCGCATACATAATCATCAAACAGTAAACCATTTCTTCCATCGCCTACCATTGGGGAGGCGACGGAGGCACAATCAATGATAGAACCGACGTGTATCTCTCAGCTACTACTAGCCAAGGGAGGTTAACCCAAAACCTGTGCTAATAGCCATGACCTCTGATGAACAACCTATAGCGACGCCACACCCTTCTATTTAAAGAGGCTCTGTCACCAGATTTTGCAACCCCTATCTGCTATTGCAGCAGATAGGCGCTGCAATGTAGATTACAGTAACGTTTTTATTTTTAAAAAACGAGCATTTTTGGCCAAGTTATGACCATTTTTGTAGTTATGCAAATGAGGCTTGCAAAAGTCCAAGTGGGTGTGTTTAAAAGTAAAAGTCCAAGTGGGCGTGTATTAGGTGCGTACATCGGGGCGTTTTTAATACTTTTACTAGCTGGGCGCTCTGAAGAGAAGTAACATCCTCTTCTCTTCAGAACGCCCAGCTTCTGACAGTGCAGATCTGTGACGTCACTCACAGGTCCTGCATCGTGACGGCCACATCGGCACCAGAGGCTACAGTTGATTCTGCAGCAGCATCAGCGTTTGCAGGTAAGATCGACTTACCTGCAAACGCTGATGCTGCTGCAGAATCAACTGTAGCCTCTGGTGCCCATGTGGCCGTCACGATGCAGGACCTGTGAGTGACGTCACAGATCTGCACTGTCAGAAGCTGGGCGTTCTGAAGAGAAGAGGATGTTACTTCTCTTCAGAGCGCCCAGCTAGTAAAAGTATTAAAAACGCCCCGATGTACGCACCTAATACACGCCCACTTGGACTTTTACTTTTAAACACACCCACTTGGACTTTTGCAAGCCTCATTTGCATAACTACAAAAATGGTCATAACTTGGCCAAAAATGCTCGTTTTTTAAAAATAAAAACGTTACTGTAATCTACATTGCAGCGCCTATCTGCTGCAATAGCATATAGGGGTTGCAAAATCTGGTGACAGAGCCTCTTTAAGTATACAAGGCTGCTATAACCGACTATCAACCAGAAATTCGACCTCTTAACTGCTAAGAGGATTTGAAAATTTAACACGCAACTGATGTAAGCCCGGCAAACATCGCATTTTAAAATTATCAGAGATACCGACTAACAGAATCATATGGAACTCCCCATATCCCGCATTGCAAACCTTTGTCTAATATATATATAACCAGCAAAAGGGTGTGGGTGGGGGAGGTACCAGTAGGCTAAATGCCTCCAGCGCTGCAGGTGATAGCTCATCCTCTAAACAACTTCGGACCCACACACCTCATGTGGCGGTCTATAATTGACTTTTAAACTAATACGGTATAAGCAGCACGTATTTCCTGAGGGCTAAGTGAAGGCCCCTTGCGGCCATTCTATCTATACACGAAACCTGAGTATCCTATGAAAAAACTGGGCAAAACACTTAGTTGCAAAAGAGCCCTTCTAGATAACCATCAAAACATTATGTGAGCAAAATAACATTTGACGACCTTAAGTCCCTTGAGCAGCAATGCTGCCGGCGGCCTAGCAAAACATTGACAAATAAAAGGATATTAGCAGGAAAGTCCTCTTTAAGCCTCAGGCGGGACCCGGCGGGAGAGGTCGATTAACGGCAAATGTGGTGCACCCGGGATGGATCTGCTTCGTATGGGCTGGTTAGTCCTGTTGAGGCGACGACGTTGAGGTTGTTCAATTCTGTCCAGGGCTAGCCAATCCGGGACTGGGAACGGCTCGATCTGAAGAAATCGAAATAGGCCCTCAAGATCCGAGGAGTGGCGCAGGAGATAGAAGCCAGAGTTGTTCTTCACGACAACATGGAACGGGTGTCCCCATCTATAAGTGGCGCCTGCGGAGTTGATTTTTTCAAGCAGAGGATGTAGGAGCCGTCTCATATAGAGTGTCCGTGGGGAGACATCAGGGTATATAGTAACCGTACTTCCTTCAACTGAGACCGGTCCATGTGACCATGCCCCCCGGATAATTGCATCTTTGTCGGTATAATAGTGAAGGCGACATAACACGTCGCGAGGAGAGGACAAATCGAGCGGGCCTGGGCGCGAAACTCTGTGAATTCGATCTAGGAGAAAAGTCGCTTCTGATGGTCGGTTAGTGAGCTTGTTGAATATAATAGATACTCTAGACACCAGCTCATCTCGTGGGCCGAGGTCTGGAAGGCCCTTCAGACGTACATTGTTTCTGCGTCCTCTGTTCTCCTGATCATCTAATTGAAGCGCCAAGGATTGTAAATGTGTTCTAGTATCCGTGGCAGCTTTTTCCAACGCAGTTACTCTAGAGTCAATGGCCGACACAGTATTCTCAGATGTAAGCGCCCTAGAATCTAGTCTGACCACATCCTGACGCAGGTCAGCTATGTCTTGCTGATGTGCCTGCTCAACCCTGGACACCAAAGAGTCAAGATCCTGTCGGGTGGGGAGGGCTTGTATCATCTCCCTCAGTAGTTGTAGGTCAGCATGTAAGCCCGATGGCCCAGCCTGAACTTCAGGGGCATATGTGTGTGGTATAATGGCGGGCAAATCTCTCACTGATGACATGTTGAGGGGAGAGACAAGGCTTACCGCATCCTGAGTGCTGCAGCAGGGAGGACTCGTATCAGCAGTCGTGGCCGCTTGTGCTAACTGCAACAGGGGAGCAGGAGGAGAAGGAGCCAGAGTGTCTGAGGCCGGATGTGGCGGCAATGCGTCCGCCATTGCTGCTCGTTCGTCCGCGGCCGATTGTGAGGAGGAAAGAAAGCGATCCATGCTCTTGCAACGGCCAGAGGAGCGAGGTAAGGACCGGGAAGTTCCAGGGCAGGTTCCCCTTCGTTTTCCTGGCATCGCCTGCCGGTTTTACCCGGGAAAGATGGCTGGTATTCAGCTGCTAGTGCGGAGCTCCCCCAAAACGCGTGCTCACGGCTCCATAGCTAAGCCACGCCCCCCATCAGAATAATTTATGACTCTCAGAAGAAACACTGAGCATGAGAGAATTGGCTAGAATCTTATCAGCGTACTCACCATTTTGGCGTGCATTTTAAATGGTTAACTGGTTATAACTAGAAATAGTTTTTAAGTGATTGCATTAAAAGTTATGTTTTATTTATATCAGACTTTTCCACTGTGAATAAAATCATATGGAAGTCCATTAATAGTGACCCTCGACATTTTCATGGTAAAGACCTTTAATTGCATTATGTGAAAGTGGCATTCCAAAGGTCACACTTTGGCGTACATTTGGCCTATAGAAAACAATAAGATACTTCACAGACACAATAAAATGTTTTCAAAAGGAAAGCAAGAAAACCTGGTGTGAAAGGGGCCTGGGCATTGATTTAGGGCTGAGTAGAGTCTGATCGTAGTGTCTGCCCCCATGATCACTACATTATCTCACACATCTACAGTTGTGGGTTATTCTTCCAGCATTTAAATACATATATGTGATGAAGTAGTATTAACATTATATTAAGGAATTGCTCCTTGACATATTTGTGAAGGTCCATCAAGGGCTAACCTAAATTTAGCATCCAAAAAATAGCAAATTGGATGGCAGATCAATTTTATTTTTTAAAAATGTTACCATTTAATTTAATTAAAACATTGGGCAGTTGCTTGAAAAATTTAAAACTTGATATTCAAGAGCCAGAGGCATACACATGCCACATACAATGTAGATCATTTCATCATGTGGATAGATGGCAGCTCCAGGACCTCTTAGTCACTTCTCATTAATCCATTTCGTTTGAGCTTTCACATCGGTGGCTGGACTCTGAAAAGGGAACTGTGTCATGTGTTGCATCCTGTATTTAACAAAAAAAAGACCAACAGGAAGTGCCGGGATTGGTAGCCAGAAAAAAGGACTGTTTTTAGAGAGAGGAAACTAAAGACATTAAAAAGGCATGACGCGGGTGTACATAGTTATAATGAAAACCATGAACAGGCACTGAAAGAAACTTCCAGCAGGAAGAAGGAATCACAGACGAGAGCTGAGGGAAAAAACCTAAATGGATGAATAAGGCTTTTTAATGATCTGCCTCCCAGTTCCAGCTGCTCCTGTCGCTCCTCAAGCCCTGTGCAGGTAATGTAGACTAAAGTTCTCTTCTTCTCAGACCCCCTATCTCTAATATCTCAGCTCTGACTTGTAGACAGGGCAGCTGCCCTCTGCCCAGAAGGTGACGGACATGATAACACACTCCCCGTACCCATCTGCTGGCTGCCTCACAAAGTGTCCACAGACCTTTTTATCATATTCCTTGTCTAGTACTCAATTTCCATACTATGGATATAAAGCCGTTAATATATGTGTAATGGATATGGATGTTACTAGAACTACCTTACTTGGACACATTTATCATCTAATGTTCCCTTTAGGGCTCATGCACCCAGCCGTATTACAGCTTCATATATTTCTTTGGAGAAGGCTTTCCTGATCATATACGACAGGATATAATTCCGTCCTTGACACAAAATATAAGATTCCTGCACGGAGACGTAATACAGCCATGTGCACTGAGCCTTACTAGATGGTTCGATCTTAATTAAGCAAAAACATTTAGGAACCCTGAATTTATTCCTCTCACAGGCCAAGATCACATATATGGGAAGCCCGGACTAGTGGAGAATAGCATCACTAGAGCTACTGTGTTTGTGGGGGCCGTTTATTTTTATTTAAAAAAAACAAAACTATTCTATGACGTGTTACCAGAACTATTTCTATAGAAAACTGCATCTTTACTACCACATGTAAGGGTATGTTCACACGAGGGCGTCCGTAACGGCTGAAATTACGGGGATGTTTCAGCCTGAAAACATCCCCGTAATTTCAGCCGTAACGGCATGTGCAGGCGCTTGAACGCCGCATCCATTACGGACGTAATTGGCGCTGCTATTCATTGGAGTCAATGAATAACGGCTCCAATTACGGCCAAAGAAGTGACAGGTCACTTCTTTGACGCGGGCGTCTATTTACGCGCCGTCATTTGACAGTGGCGTGTAAATTACGCCTCGTGTGAACAGACAAACGTCTGCCCATTGCTTTCAATGGGCAGATGTTTGTCAGCGCTATTGAGGCGCTATTTTCGGACGTAATTCGGGGCAAAAACGCCCGAATTACGTCCGTAATTAGTGCGTGTGAACATACCCTAAGGCCTCCTTTGCACAGGGTTCATGTCTAGCTTCTAAAACCGCATGGAAAAACACTAGCGTTTTTTAAATGTAACATGCAGTTTTTGCAGCGTTTTTACATGCATTTTGGTGTTTTTTTTTTCATTTTGTGTCGTTTGGAAATACATTTTTTCCTGCCTCTTTTGAAGTTCTATAACAAAGCTTATGGAGAAACATCCACCAACACTAAGCCTAAAAGACCCTGCTTAAAAAAAAAATGGGCCACTGACCCCAAAAATACAAACAAAACACCAAAAAACAAAATGCTGTGTATGTAGGCTCTCTCTTTTTTTTTTTTTTTTTTTTTACTATAGACTTTAGACTAACATCTGGCAGCAGCGTTTTTGGGAAAAACCCAATGCACAAAAAAATGAAGCTAAAATCGCCACTGAAAATGTGTCAAAATGATGTACGTGATTTAAAAATAAAAAAAATAAAAGTATCACATAGCATTGAAACAGAAGTAATGAAGGCAGATAATTATTTGTCTATTTTAAGCAACGGGCATCAAAAACATGTCTGTTATGTATAATAGAAAAACCAATGATCACCAGAAAAGCAAAGCCCTGACCCGCTGTGAAAATCATATAAATGGTGCAATTGTTATATTGCATTCGCTAATCTTGTTTGTTTTAAAATATATTGATTTTTGTCATAGCATTTCAAATATCGCCTCATGTTATTTAACTGTATTTTTTTATTTGCTTTATGTATAACAAAATAGCATTGAAATAAGGACTGATGCAGACTACCATAATAAGACTCCATACAACCTCAGAGTTGTACAGAGCGTATATGCCCCCATAGCAGTCTACTGTATCTCCGTATGCCTATCATTTCATATGGAGGTTTTTCTGTCAGATTCCATTGAATTTGAGAGCATTGGACGCCGTCTAATGCTGTCAAAATTATTGGATGCCGTATTACAGAAATATTCTCAGTGCCGCGAGGAGGCACCATTAAGTGGTATACTGAGAGTCCTATGTCTCCTAGTGTACTCCTGCCCTGAGTGCCACATATCCACATTTTCAGGTGCTGAATGACAGACAAGGACTGAATGTACTAGTTAAAGTGTAGACATATTTGTAACTATTGATGTTTCCTTTCATTTAAGAATAGACTTTGGCTTTTGTATTTTATGGTCTTTGTCTTAGCCTGTTGGCAAACAATGGAAAAATAGGCGTTAAATAAGGATTACTCTAAAGCAATAATATTCTAGGCCATTGGTTAACGTAGACAGATTTAGTCGGAATATTTAAATAGTAATTCTCCAATAATGTTATTGTCTGAACAGCCCCACATAGCAGCAAGCTTGTTCCTATAATAAGTCGCAGGACTAAAGGAAATGTTACTTTCCTCACCATTGCCCTGCGAGATAGTAGACTGTCATAAAACAGACTATCTGCTGACAGCTGGAAAGGGAAGCCCTTGGGAATTCGGATAGCCCTTGGTTACCCTGCTTTGCTACAGGGTTTCTCCTACTACTAAAAGGAGTTTTGTTAACATGAATACTATATAAGCAAATGTGAATATTCACTGTCATGTATGTTCACTAAAGGTGCTCGCACTGTGAGTAAATGAAATGTGGAATAAAGAAAGGAATACGTAGTGATCACAGTCTCAAACTAAATTTAGTGTTTTAATCCATCTGTATTCTAATGTCCATTCATCACAGTTAAATAAAAGAAAGAATGTACATTGACTATTACGGTTCATTCACATGTCCTGGTATCGCCAGAGAATAAAAGAAAACACGGAAAAAAACGTATATAAGACAAGTCATCTGACATTGTGTGACCAAACTTATGAAAATCCCATCGGTATCCTGCTATACCGCCGTGAAATATATTGGGGGTCATGCATCAATGCAACAACAGCACTTCCCTGGCATATGACCTTGTTCACACAACGGAATTCTAACGCTGATTTCGATGCGTTTTCTGTGTGTCTAAATCAGCATGAATTTCGTCAGTAGCAAGGCTACCATTGATGTCAATAGGAAATTGCTCTGTTGTTCAGACAGGGTAGAATTTTCAACGAGCGGAAAAGCATACAGCCTCGCTAAAAAAAAAAAAAAGTGACAGGTCACTTCTTGACGAGATTTCTTCTGCATATTCCGCAATGAAAACAGCGTTGGAAGCCACAAGCAGATTATCCCCATTGAATTGGGGATAATCTGCATGCGTAAAACACGGCAGGAATCTGAGGGTCAGTCTCGGATTTCTGCCACGGAATATTGGCAGAATACAAGCCAGATTTTTCCCTTGGAAAATCCGTCATGTGAACATACCTTTAAAGAGAACCTTTCACCTGCCCATACATGGACAGGTGAGTGCAGCATGTAATAGGGAGGGTTGTACAAACACTGTCTCACAATACATTTTTTTCCTATCCTCCGTTATTTAGATATCGGTGCCGTTATGTTTGGCACCCGATATTTAAACGACCCCCTGAACTCGCTTTCACTCACTCACTCATTCACGCTCTCACTCACTCTTCAGCTCTCGACAGACAAGGACAAGACTGTGTGATCTCTCGCGAGAGATCACACCGTCTTTGTTCAGCCTGCCTGCCGAGAGCTGAAGAGTGAGAGCATGTACGCGCATGCTCACAAAACTACAAGCTGCGCGTGCGCGCGCACACTCTCCTCTCTCCAGCTCTTGTTTTGACAATGTCCGTAGCTGATTGGACAGTGTCACAGCAATGTTACACGCCCCCTTGTCAATTACACGCCCCCTTTGACAGTTAAGGGGGTTATTTAAATATCGGGGCCCAAATATAACGGCACTGATATCTAAATAACTGAGGAGGATAGGAAAAAATTTTAAACTCCCGCAGGGTTTGTGAAGCCCTGCCCATTACATGTTGCACTCAGCTGCAGATGAAAGGTTCTCTTTAACTGTAGTAAAAAAAAGGGTCTTCGAAAACTGGTTTGTGTAAAAAAAATGGGGCATGGTTTTTCGACCACTGATTTCCTAAACATTTTCTTTTTAGAAGAGTGGTGGGGTACACCTGGTACAACCTAACATTATTGAGTATCGTGTGCTGTATTCCCCAGCAGGTGTACACTGTGTTGGAGAATACAGGACATGGTAGACTAGTTCTTTAGATTGGCACAAGGTTCACTAGTATATAAATGTGCCTCACTGTATGGTTGCATTGAGAAATAAGTTTGATCTGCAATTTTAAATGCGTCTTTGCATACTAATATCCTACAGTATGCTATATTATTCCAATTAGCTAGGCCTCACAGCTCCTTTATTCATATAGTTATATGTCCTGACCAACAATTCTTGACTTTAAAGGTTCAAATACTTCAGTCAGCTTACCTGAATAAAACTCAGACAACTGTTGTGGTGAAAGGCCATAGCAGCCATATTTATTAACATTTTCAATCAAATATGCCAATTCAGCATAATCATAAATATATAAGTATAACATATAAATATCCAATAAACAAATAATAACATAATGGCATATGTCAAAATATGGGAGGGAGGAAGAGCTCCTAGAAGGCAGTCTTCAAAACAAATTTTACCCTTGGCCGTCCATACCTGACCCAAAGGCACCGTATATAATTTGTAAACTGCTCCTGGGGACTCCATCCCCCCAGGAACTCCACCTGGTGTATTTTACACCAATCTGATGCCCGCCCCTTTTCGTGCACCTTACCATCAATTTTCTGCCTCCAAGGAACCCCTTCTCCCCGCAACACAAAACAACCGCTGCCATGACAAGAACGCTCCAAGCCCTAAAAGAAAAAAGATGTTAGCACAATAAAATAATCAATAAATACAATTCCAAGGACGGGAGGGCGGGAACTTATCCCTCTGTGCGCCAAACTGCCTCACTTCCTCATTTAAAGAAAACCTTTCACCTCCCCAAACATGTGCAGCTGAGTGCAGCATGTTATAGGAAAGGCTTCACAAACCCTGTCTCATGTAAAATTATTTTTCTAACTCCCTCCGTTATTATATTTGGCGCCCGATATGTAAAGAAGCCCCTGAACAGTCAAAGGGGCGTTTCTAACTAACTAAAAGGCAAGGGGGCGTGATGTCTCCGCTCTGCGTCAAAGAAGTGCATGTCACTTCTTTGGACATTTTTGGAGCCGTTTGTCATTGACTCCATTGAAAAACAGCTCCAATTACATCCGTAAAAGACGCCGCGAAAAACGCGAGTACATGCAAAAACTTCTGAAATTCAGGAGCTGTTTTCGCCTGAAAACAGCTCCGTAATTTCAGACGTATTTTGTTAAGACATGTGAACATACCCTAATACTGTCATTTAAGGAGATGAATATCAACAACAGACTTGCGTAAGACTGACACATATGGGAATTATTGTAGATTAGACAGCAATGCAGGCCAGTGATACACCCAATGTTCAGATGTAAGCTCTTTCATGCTGTAAATATTTTAGGGAATGAATTTTCCACAGTATCTCTTCACCACAGAAAACATAGTACATTGCTGGCAGTATAATAGCTTTCACATGTTTTACATTTTCATTTTAGAGTGTGAGGCTGGTTTCATACGTGGCATATTTTTTCTGCTGCGGATTTGTCGCAGCGAATCTGCTGCTAAATCCATTTAAATTCTGCATCTGTTACATGCAGATTTTGCAGCGCATTCGCTGCAGCGGAAAAGTACGCTACGTGATTATCAAGCCTAAACCCCACTATATTGAAAGTTGTGGAATCTCCTGTAAAAATTGTAAAGATTGAAATTCTGCGGACTTTGGATGTGGAAAATCCAGCGGTATAGATGTGCAAATGTTGGTGCAGATTCGGGGCAATTACGGAACGAATCTGCACCAACATTTGCATATTTGACAGATAATTCAGTTGTTGCAGATATCACAGCGGACTTGCCACAGATTTCATTTTTTGCACTGCAAAGGCTGAAATCCGTAGTCAAACTCTGCTTCTTCTCCGCAACATAATGTGCATGCTGCGGAGGGAAAATTCTGCACCGCAGCCTATGGTTCGCACAGTTATTTTCCGCAACATCTGAACTAAGTTTCCTAACAATGTATAGAAGCAAATGTAAAAAACGGCTGCTGCAGAATTCCACTGCGGACTGACTGCAGCGGAATTCAACAGCAATTCCGCCACGCCTGAATGTGGCCTAATAGATGCAGATTTTGCAGCGGATTAGCTGTGGCCAAATCTGTGGTGGAAAAGTATGCCACGTATGAATCAAGCCTAAGGTACATCTACTTAGTTGCAGTGGGCAGGGCCGCCATCAGGGGGGTATTACTGGTACTCCCGTCAGGGGCCCGGCCACATGGATGTAGAAAAGGGGCCCGCCGGGCTGCCGTCGCCCCCCCCCCCTCGGACTGTTGCCCCCCCACCCTCGCAATGCTCACGGGCCCCCCCTTGCAAAGCTCACGGGCCCCCCCTCGCAACGCCCGCGGCACCCCCCTAGCGACCCCCCCTAGCAACACTCGCGGCAGCCCCTGCATACCTGTTGTAGCTTCACTGGAGGGGAAGATGCAGCATGTGCTGAAGCTGCGTGTGGAGATCCCGCCCCCCAGCCAGCTCCTCTACACTGCCGACCGGACCTGCAGGCTGGTGAGTATTTTCCCCTATCCTTCCTGCTTCCCATCCCCCTGACCCCATTTGTAGATTGTATAAAGTTGGTTAAAAAGTTTTTTGGTATTTTTTCGTTTTCCTAGCGTTTTTTGCCGCGATTTTCGTAATCGCGGCAAAAATGGCGCAGTTTTGCCGCGATTATATAAAAATCGCGGCAAAACCGCGTGATTTGTGCCGCAATTACGAAAATTGCATAAAAAAAAGATATAAAACATGAAAAGTGCTGTTAGGATATATTCTCACAGTGCGGTCAAGTCACGTTTTTGCAAAAATTGTGGCAAAAAAATGGGATTTCACCGCACTGTGTAACTAGACTAAGGCCTTATTCAGACGGCCGCATTCGGTCCGTGACATACGGAGCGTGTATCGGCTGTATCTCACAGGCTGACCACAATTCATGGAGCCGGACTCCTAGCATCATAGTTATCAGTGTCGCAAAACTCGGCAAAAACGGCCCGAGAACGCCTCCCATTGATTTCAATGGGAGGCGTTGGCGTCTTTTTCCCGCGAGCAGTAAAACTGCCTCGCGGGAAAAATAAGCGACATGCCCTATCTTCGTGCGCTTCCGCCTCTGACCTCCCATTGACTTCAATGGTAGGCAGAGAAAGCGTATTTCGCGCTGTTTTATGCCCGCGGCACTCAATGGCCGCGGGCGAAAAACGGCGCGAAAATCTGCCTCAAAGTTCCAAACGGAATTTTGAGGCAGATATTCCTCCCCCAAAATACTCCGTGTGAACATAGCCTAATGATGCTTTCAGTACGGGACCAGGGACAGTATTCCCACGGGAAGGGAGGGACTATGATCATAGATAACTGTGATGCTAGAAACCCGGCTCCCTGAACTGTGGTCGGTCCGGGAAATATGGCCGATACACGCTCCGTATATCACAGACCGAACATGGACATCTGAATAAGCCACTTACTTGTAGGGATGTCACAATACCAGAATTTGGACTTCGATACCGATACTTCGTTTAGTATTGCAATTTCGATACTTTTGGCAACAGTAATAAAAAACAAAATTCTTCCGTTTTCTGATGTGAGGCGCGACGTGTGATGAATTTTGAACGCGCCTCACATTAAAAGTAATCCCATCATGTTTCTCAGTCATAATTGGTTAATGTGTGAGGTACATGATGGGGTTAATTACTATTAATGTGAGGAACATGGAGGTTAAATTCATCGCACCTCGCGCCTCACATTAATAAGTGAATGAAAGCCGTGTTTATTTCATTTTTTTACAGCGTACACATCATAAATGATGCAAAAAAATTGTTGTGCGTTCCATTACTGAATGTGTATATTTTATGTATTGAGACTTATTTTAATGTTTATTGTAAAAAAGGTGAATGTGTATTTTTTTTAAAATTTTAACAATACTTTGTTTTTACTTTATTTTTAAACTTTAATGTACTGACATAGATCAGATATACGCCAGTACATTAGCCTGTGGACGGATAGTACACAGGCAGTTGTTAGGACATACTTGGGTATGTCCTAACAACATGAAATATGGTAAGACAGCCCTGGGGTCCGTCAATAGACCCTGAGCTGTCTGCCCATATATGGTATGGCCCTCGATCGCGTCACAGGAATTCCCTGTGACGCGATCCAGGGGCATCCCCCAGCTCATTTTCTCCTGAATGCTGCAGTCAGCTTTGATCGCAGCATTCAGGGGAATAACGGCGGAGATGAGAGGTTTCTCTGATCTCTGCCGTTATAGAGCGGGGCTGCGGCTGTGTAATACAGCCATTGCCCCGCTCCTGACAGGAAGTGCGCGCGCAAAACGGACACGTTCGTGTGAATAAGGCCGAAGGCGATATTCAGACCAATGTGTGTGAAATCAGACGTGAAGAACGGCCGTTTTTTGTGGCCGATTTGCAGCCGTGCGGGACCCGTTTTCACAGACTTGAGTCTATTGAGGGATCCGTGAAAACGCACAAAAATAGGACATGTCCTATTTTTTTACAGGCCCTTCACACGATCCGTTAGAACAACAACCGTGTGAATAGCCCCATAGAAATACATGCAGCCGTGTGACGGCCATTAAAAAAACGTCCTTCACGATTAACACGTTAGTCTGAATAAGCCCCAACTCATGTGAATGGGGTTTGTCAGAACGTCATGCACGTGCAGCATTTCACCCCACAAATAATTTTTTTTCAGCTTCCCACTACATTATGCGGTACAATAAATGGTGCCATGAAAAACTACAACTTGTACCGCAAAAAACAAGCCCTCAAGTAAAAAAAATTATAGCTTTTGGAAGGTGGAGAGGAAAAAACAAAAGTTAAAATCCAAAAAATGGCTGAGGAGGGAAGGGGTTAAATAAGCTGCATGCCTATTAGCCCTTATTCACACGACAGGGTTTCCCGGCCGGGTGACGGCCGTTCATAAATCAGCCGTCATCCGGCTGCAGTAGGAACAATAGACCCCTAAAGGGCTATTCACACGACCGATTTTTTGACGGGCCGGGAAAACCGGCCGTCAAAAAATGGGACATGCCCTATTTTCGGCCGTTTACCCGGCCGCCCGGCTCCCATAGAAGTCTATGGGGCCGGGTAATACACGGCCATCACCGGAATGTGTCCCGAGTGATGGCCGTGTCTACCGTCGCTCGCTCTCTCCTCACAGCGTAGAGTGCATGTGAGGAGGAGGAGTGTATCTCATTCAGAAGAAGCGCTCTATGCTGGAGGTAACACTGTGGGGGTACTGCTGTAGCGACGTCCCTGCTCTGCTATGTGCAGGGGTACTGTGTGGCAGGGCTGAGGTGTACAGCAGGTGGAAGGGGGCGCTGTGCTGGCTCCCTTCCCAAATCGCCCTGGCCCGGCGAATCAGCCTCCTTTCCGCCCTGTTGCTTCTTCAGGCATCGCTACAGCTATAGCAGCCATACGGCTGCTAGCAGCAACACCTACCATGGCCGATGGCGCCGCTAGCAGCTGCTGCGGCTGCTACTGCTGTAGCTTCGTCCCTGCTCTGCTATGTGCTAGCCCCACTTTAGCTCCCTGAAGGAGCGGAATCCCTGTGTGTTCGGGTATTCCGCTCCTGGACAGAGCGCTTGATGTCTCTGTCCATATCTGGGCAGTGACATCAGGGGAAACTCCTGAAGCGGAATCCCCGAACACTCTGTGATCGGGGATTCCACACCAAGAGAAGCCAGTAACGTTCAGTGTCCATAAATGGACACAGACGACGGGGGCTTTTCCTGAAGTGGAATCACCGGCCACATGGGGATTCCCCTTCAGGAGTTGCCCCTGATGTCACTGTCCAGATATGCCCGGCCCGGAACGGATGCAAAACGAATGCAAACCGGCCGGGGAGAACGGCGGGACACTGTCGTGTGAATAAGGCCTTAGGGTATGTTCACACAATTAGCAAAAACAGTCTGAAAATACAGAGATATTCAAGGGAAAACAGCTCCTGATTTTCAGAAGTTTTTTAAGCAAACTCGTGTTTGCTCATCCACTTCTCTTCGTTACCACCCAGCTTCTGGCAGTGCACAGACACACAGAGTGTCCTCGCGAGATCACGCTGTGACGTCACTCACTTCCTCCCACAGGAACTTCATCGCGTCGGACGAGCTAGGACACGCTGTGTGTCTGTGAATTGCCAGAAGCTGGGTGGTAACGAAGAGAAGTGGATGATGCTGATTCGTCCGCATCATACACTTCCATTCACAACGCCCAGCTAGTGAAACAAGTAAAAACGCCCAGATGTACACACACAATACACGCCCAGATGTACACACACAATACACGCCCAGATGGACATAACTTTAAACACGCCCAGTTGTACTTAAGAAAGGCTCATTTTCATAAATATAAAAATGCTCATAACTTGGCCAAAAATGCTCGTTTTTGAAAAAAAAAAACGTTACTGTAATCTACATTGCAATAGGAGATAGGGGTTTGAAAATCTGGTGACAGAGCCTCTTTAAGGCCCCTTCACATCGTATTGTTGCCCTAAGTTTATCGTGTAGTCAGGAAATCTCCTACCTTACAGTATAAACAACGTAGATGATAATTCACAGGGCTCCATTATGTCCTTTTAGCCTCCGGGCTGGTGGACGTCGGTTTACCTTCTTTTTGAAGGATGAAATGGCGTAGTAAACTTTGTTATTCCGGAGTCCCCAGGCAGCATCACAAGTGCTCTACCCGTGGATTTTGTCCCTGGGAGCTCCTGACATCACTGTCCATATATGTAAAGTGACATCAGGGGATTCTCCAGGGACGGAATCCCTGGCCAGAATGTTGCCGACGCTCCGGCCGTGTACTCAGGCTTTGTGCAGCTTCGGACGTCACTTTATGTATATGGACATCAGGAGCAGCGCCATAGTCCCTGGGCAAAGCGCTAGTAGAAGGCTCCAGCCCTGTTAATGGACAGTGACTTCAGTAGTTTCCCCTGGGCCATTCCCCAGGCGACGTATCCCACTATATGCCATACAGTCGTATACGTTTTAGCTAAATAGATCAAAATCCGGAGCATGAATCGGTCACTGCCGGCTCCATGGTTTCCTTCACTGTAATTGACATCTGCACCAAAATCATTTAATGCGAATAACGTACAAACGTGAGCGCCACACTTTCCGTTGCCCACCCCCGGTAATGGAGGGGCCCAGACATCATGGCTGTATGGGGCCCAGAAATTCCTGATGGCGGCCCTGGCAGTGGGTGTACACTGCATGTGTGTAACATGCAGATTTTACTGTAGATTTTAGCCTTCATAGTGTAGAATCTGCTGTGTCAATTTGCAAGAGATAATTCAGCGAATTTTAAAATCAACACTACAGGTCTATTTCTACAGGTCTGAGGAAAAATTCTGCAGTGTGTAGATGAGATTTGTTCTCATCCACATGCTTGGTACTGTAATCTACTGCAGATTTTCCAAGCACAAAAAATCGACAGCATTTCCAATACGTGTGCACTCACCCTTAGGCCTCATTTACACGAGCGTGTGCGTTTTGCGCACGCAAAAACCGCAGCGTTTTGCATGCGCAAAATGCACTTAACAGCTCCGTGTGTCATCACCATATGATGCGTGGCTGCGTGATTTTCGCGCAGCCGCCATCATTATGACACTTTGTTTGGATGTTTGTAAACAGAAAAGCACGTGGTGCTTTTCTGTTTACATTCAGAGTTTGACAGCTGTTGCGCGAATCACGCTGTTCGCACGGAAGTGCTTCCGTGCGGTGCGCGTGATTTTCACGCACCCATTGACTTCAATGGGTGCGTGATGCGCGAACAGCGCACAAATATAGGACTCACGGACTGTCTGCACTACCCCCATAGACTAATATAGGTGCGTACGACACGCGTGCAAAGCACGCGCGTCGCACGGACGTATATCACGCTCATGTAAACGAGGCCTTACACTGCCAAACCTCCCTTTTTCTGTTGGCCTCAATGTAAAAATATGTGGTTCATTACAGAGTTAAAAAGAATAGCACCTAAAAGTTCAGTAGATTTTTTTTTAAATGGACACACGTGGAAAACATTTATGCATTTGTGTAATTAAAGTGTAGCTAAACATTTAACAAACTTCTGACATGTCATAGTGACATGTCAGAAGTTTTGATTGGTGGGGGTCCGAGCACTGAGACCCCACCAATTGCTAAAACAAAACAGCTAAAGCACTCGTGTGAGCGCTCAGCCGCTTAGTTTCTGCTCGGCTTTTTCCGGATATCCGATGTATTGGATTATGGGCTCATACGCTCAGCTACATTGATTTCCAGAAAAAGCCGAACAGAAACTAAGCGGCTGAGCGCTCACGCGTGCGCATCTGCCGCTTAGTTTTAGTAATAGGTGGGGGTCTCAGTGCTCGGACCCCGACCAATCAAAACTTCTGACATGCCACTATGACATTTCAGAAGTTTGTTAACGTTTAGCTACACTTTAAGCGCTAGCCCGGCAAGGAACCACATATATATTTTTGGCTGATGGTTTTGGATCATACCATGAAACCCTTTCATATTTCTCATTCTTGCCATCTTTAAAAAATGACCGGTCCCCATAGATCTATATAACAGTTTTTTTTGTAAATCAATCATCAATTTATATAGTAATATAAGGCCGGTTTCACACAATTTTACTGTAGACAGTACAGTTAAGGTTCATTTACACAAACAGATATTCGTTTTATGCTCGCATAAACAATTATTTTCACGATCAGCAAGCTAGTCGTTCAGTCGCTGCACCTATTTACATTAAGCCATTATTGTTCATGATCATTCCTTTAGTGGTGGAATCTGACCGATTATCTGCTCATGTAAATGGGCCTTCATGCCCGCATCCCCTGCATTTTTACTGAACTTAGATTATATAGGGTTCTTTGGGGCTCTGGTTCCAGGGTTTGTGTGGTACAGCCGTAATTCAGACACTAAAATGTGTCAATATTACAACTATGTGAATCCGGCTTTAATCCTTATTTAAGCTGTAAATACCCCATGGCTATCAGCGGGTTCTAGTTCAAGTCCGGAGCTCATTCATGCTAGGGAAATTCTCCACCTGTGAGTTATTGACTTTCTCCTAAGAGTATGGTCCCACGTAGCGTTGTCTGCGTGCGGACGAAAATCAGAGCATGCAGCAGATTTTAAAATCCTCAGCATGCTCATTCTGTTGTAGATGTTCCCAGCGGTTTTCGCCCTTTTCAATGAAGAAATGGTGAAATCCGTGGAAAACCCGCGGCTTGGGATTACTGTAAAAATCTACTATGGAACAATCCGCCATGGCCATGTATATTATGTTTTTTTACTTTCATAAAAGTTATGCTGTCATTTAAGGAGTAAGGGCGGGTTCACACATAGCGGAATTTCACTTAAATTCCGCTGCGGACACTCCGCAGCGTTAATCCGCAGCGGAGCCGTTTCTCCATTGACTTTCACTTTAATTTAGCAGTGTTCGTTTACACGATGCGTACAATTCCGCTGCGGAGCATAGGCTGCGGAGCGGAATTTGGTGTCCGCAGCATGCTCTGTCTGTTGCGGAGCAGTGGCGGACTGGTTGCGGACTCATGGCGGAATTTCTCCATTGACTTCAATGGAGAGTCAAAATTCCGCAATGAAGTCCGCAGATCTTATGTGTGCTGCGGAGCGTATTGTTTTTACTACCATGACATTTCTTCATTCTGGCTGGACCTATGTATTTCTAGGTCTACAGCCAGACTGAGGAAGTCAATGGGGCTCCCGTAATGACGGGAGCGTTGCTAGGAGACGTCTGTAAATAGTCACTGTCCAGGGTGCTGAAAGAGTTACGCGATCGGCAGTAACTGTTTCTGCACCCGGGACAGTGACTACCGATCTCAATATACATGTATCTGTAAAAAAAAATATAAGTTCATACTTACCGAGAACTCCCTGCGTCTGTCTCCAGTCCGGCCTCCCAGGATGACGTTTCAGTGTAAGTGACGGCTGCAGCCAATCACAGGCCAAGCACAGGCTGCAGCGGTCACATGGACTGGAGCGTCATCCAGGGAGGTCGGGCCGGATGCCGAAAGAGGGACGCGTCACCAAGACAACGGGCGGTAAGTATGAATTTCTTTGACTTTCACTAGGGAAAGTGCTGTCCCTTCTCTCTATCCTGCACTGAATAGGGAGAAGAGAAGCACTTTTCCTGCAGTCCGCAGCGGCCAGTCCGCATCAATTTTCTGCACATTTTGTGCAGATCCGCTGCAGAATCTGCAACGCAGATTCTGTGCGGCATTGATGCGGACAGTTGCGGAGGAATTCCGCCATGTGTGGTCATGCCCTAAGACTGACACATATGGGAAATGTTGTAGATTAGACAGTAATGCAGGCCAGTGATACACCCAATGTTCAGATGTAAGCTCTTTCATCCACCAGTGAGTTATTGACTTTCCGCTAAGAATACGGTCCCGAGTACGGTCCATACTTCACCCCTGTTTTAAATATTTGTGCCCAAACTGTACATCTGTGTTCCTCCAATTTCATACTTATGGAGGACTTTTCTCATTGATTCGGATGTAATCCCTGAGAAAAAAAAAACCATGGCATGTTCCCCCTCATATCATATTGTGCTGCTATGAGGGTCCGTGCACCCGCCTATGTCTTATGCTGCAACATTACTGAATGAGAAACATGCCATCCTGTTCAACTTTTCTTTAGTCCTTACAATGCTGTCTGTAGAGAGTGATCATTTTCTAATTGACAGATCCGCTTTTAATAAGGAATATAGGCTGCTGTTTATGGCAAACTGCAATCTATGAATGGGAGTCGGGACACTGCCTTGACTGATAGGGAAGCTGCTAAGAAATGGAATTCTCTCTGCTGCCCTGCTATATGATTGGACCGTTCATAATGCTGAGTGATTTGCCCTTCTTCATTTACGAAAATGTTTTTGTAGGACATATCTTTTTAAATTACAGTGCCATTTCCAGATGACCTAACAGATAGGAGCAGTACAAACTATATATAACATCTGATAATAAAACCCAATATAATATCACATCAAACCCCAAAAATTTTTTAGTCATGCACAGTACAGTAAAATGTCTATAGCATGTCACTCAATGGTCTGGAAATCCCCAAACAGTCCCAGATTCAGTTATAATCAGGAATCATCTCATTGTCTGGAATTTTCAGGGTCCAAACACAGAAGTAAAAACATCAGAAACTTCGGACCAGCATCAAAGAGTGACTTCAAACTGTTTTGCAGAGTCTAGGTATTCGCTATTATGTCTCCATAAACAGGGAAAAAGTAAAGTAAGTATCTGGGAACGGAAAGGAGGCTCAGCAGGGTAAGGAATATCTATGGTTACTCAGTATACAAAAATGAGTATAAAAAAAGTCGCCTTCATTTTTGACTGTGGCACCTTACCAGAGGAAATAATTCCGAGAACCCCTTTCTGCAGATTTAGAGAATATGTGCCAGTCCACTTTTAATTGCTTCATATACTCTGTTGTTATCATTGCAAGCACATATTGAGGTAGATTTACTCCTACAATATAATATTATTTAACACGCATAGTGAACGCCGTAAACAAAAAAAGTAAAACGCGAGAATCACTGGTTTTTGGTCACCTCACCTCCCAAAAAAATGTAAGAAAAAGTGATTCAAAACTCGCATGTACCCCAAAATAGTACCATTAAAAACTACAGCTCGTCCCGCAAAAAAATAAGCCCTCATACTGCTCAATCAACGGAAAAATAGTTAAAGTTACGGCTCAGAATTTGGTGGCACAAAATACGTTTTATATTTTACAGTTAGTTTTTTCCTTGTAAAAATATTAAAATATAAAGAAACTTTATAAATTTGGTATCGCCGTAATCGTATTGGCCCACAGAAGAAAGTTAACATGTTGCTTTAATTACACGGTAAACATTGTAAAAATTAAGCGCAAAAAAACATGGAGGAATCGCTGTTTTTTTCACTTTTCACTTTTTTCACTTTCCACCCCACTAAGATTGTTTTCCTAGTACATTGTACATTATATGATACTACAACTCGTTCCGCAAAAATCAAGCCCTGATACAGCTGTATTGGAACAATAAAAAAGTTATGACTTCAGGAAGGTGGGAAGGAAAAAAAACAACAGCAAAATGGCTGCGGCGGGAAGGGGTTAAAGGGGTTTTACAGCAGATAAAAGTTGATGGCCTATCCTCAGGATAGGACATCAATAGCTGATGGGTTGGGGTCTGACTTCCGGGACCCCCACCGATCAGCTGTTTTGAAGGGGCCACAGTGCTCGTATGAGCGCTGCCTCCCCTTCATTTCTTCTTGTTCACTGTGAGTGTTCGGCACACATTTAGTGCCGATTGACAGGTATTGCAGTCTTCTCTCCCATTCACTTCAATGGGAGAAAAGGCTGTAATACCTGTATGACTGTCCCCATACTCGTTCCTTGTGAAAGGAGAAAATGAGCGCCAATCAACGAGCTGTCTTGTTGATCAGCGATCATTTACACGGCCCAGGACGAGCAGCGTAAGATGACCTTTACTCTCACGCTGCCTTATAGATGTTCAGCTAAGCTGTTAGGGATGTGCCTGTTGACAACCTTGTCAGTTTCCAATAAACATTATTTTTGAATGGAGTAGTAAACTATAATAATAGAGCCTAAAACTCAGGATCAGTGCAAGGTAAGAAATGTAATCTATATACAAAGATACTAAACTTTTTTGTAGATTTTACCTACATACTTCGTAAAATGATGTTCAAGGATTAACATACCCATAATAAAATCTGAAAATTACAGCTAGCCTACATTGCATGAAGTAAAAGTGTAATTAAAATAAGTGAAGACATTAAAGACGGTATCAAAGAGTGTGTCTCGCTGCTTCACCATTCAGTTAAAATTATATCAATGTGGTACCTTACTCCAACCAGATTTTAAAAAAACTAACAGATTAAAGAGGCTCTGTCACCAGATTTTGCAACCCCTATCTGCTATTGCAGCAGATCGGCGCTGCAATGTAGATTACAGTAACGTTTTTATTTTTAAAAAACGAGCATTTTTGGCCAAGTTATGACCATTTTTGTATTTATGCAAATGAGGCTTGCAAAAGTCCAAGTGGGCGTGTTGAAAAGTAAAAGTACAACTGGGCGTGTATTATGTGCGTACATCGGGGCGTTTTTACTTCTTTTACTAGCTGGGCGTTCTGACGAGAAGTATCATCCACTTCTCTTCAGAACGCCCAGCTTCTTGCAGATCACGCTGTGACGTCACTTCCCCAGGTCCTGCATCGTGTCAGACGAGCGAGGACACATCGGCACCAGAGGCTACAGTTGATTCTGCAGCAGCATCAGCGTTTGCAGGTAAGTAGCTACATCGACTTACCTGCAAACGCCGATGCTGCTGCAGAATTATCTGTAGCCTCTGGTGCCGATGTGTCCTCGCTCGTCCGACACGATGCAGGACCTGTGAGTGACGTCACAGCGTGATCTCTCGAGAACACGCTGTCTGCACTGCCAGAAGCTGGGCATTCTGAAGAGAAGTGGATGATACTTCTCGTCAGAACGGCCAGCTAGTAAAAGAAGTAAAAACGCCCCGATGTACGCACATAATACACGCCCAGTTGTACTTTTACTTTTCAACACGCCCAGTTGTACTTTTGCAAGCCTCATTTGCATAAATACAAAAATGGTCATAACTTGGCCAAAAATGCTCGTTTTTTAAAAATAAAAATGTTACTGTAATCTACATTGCAGCGCCGATCTGCTGCAATAGCAGATAGGGGTTGCAAAATCTGGTGACAGAGCCTCTTTAAACTGAAACAACTGTCAGGCTGGGTTCACACGACCTATTTACGGACGTAATTCGGGCGTTTTAACCTCGAATTACGTCAGAAAATACGGCTCCAAAGCGCCGGCAAACCTCTGCCCATTCATTTGATTGGGTTTTACGATGTACTGTGCCGACGGTCATTTATTTTACGTGCCGCTGTCAAAAGACGGCGCGTAAAAAAGACGCCCGCATCAAAGAAGTGCATGTCACTTCTTGGGACGTAATTGGAGCCGTTTTCCATTGACCCCATAGAAAAACAGCTCCAATTACATCTGTAATGGACGCTGCGAAAAACGCCTGCACATGCCATTACGTCTGAAATTCAGGAGCTGTTTTCTCCTGAAAACAGCTCCGTAATTTCAGGCGTATCGAACGTGTACGTGTGAACATACCCTTAGCGGTGTCTAGAAGAACTCGGAAATAACCACCATATGTGGTGGCTCTGTCTAAACTTCAAGCCTTTTTGGACAGAGGTCATATCTCTTATTCAGAAGATATTCTCTTTTAGTACGTCTCCCACGCCGATAATTCTTCTAATGAAAACATCCACCTCCCACCCATGACAAAATACAACTGAATTTTTTTTTCATACTTTCGTTGGCAGCTAAGACTAGGATTCCCCTGAAGTGGAATAATCGATCCCTCCTTCTTTAGCACGTTGGCTCCATAAAGCTGATCACGTTTATTATATGAAGGAATTATCGGCCTGGGAAACTCAGACTCTTCATATATTTCAAAAAGTGTGGAAACAGTGGGTAACATACCGTTCTTCCGTTTTTTTTGTTATATATAGACTAAGGCTAGCCATACACATTAGATGTATGTCGGCCGAACGCGCCGATTTCTGCGGGACCGGCCGGCTAATGTGTATGGTGTCCTCCCGACTCCCCCTCCATGGCAGATGTTGGGAGAAAGAAGGGTCGGGCATGTTGAATTTCAAGTCTGACAGCAGCTTTCTCTCTGAGAACACATGAACGCTCGGCCAGGCATACATGTGTATGGGGAAGTCGGGAGGGATAGCTGTCGGCTGAACAACCGTTCGGCCGACAGCTATCTAAAATGTAGGGCCAGCTTAACTGTTATTATCCGATTTTTCTCGGATTGGTAAAATGAAATTAATACTTTCATGTACCTGTTCTTGACTCTAAATCCCCTCCTATATCCTCTTTCCAAACTTTATCCCTCCTGAAGTCTAAAGTATAACTTGTTACTGTGTAACAAGTTGTCCAGTGACATTGCCATTTTTTATGTGTAAAACAGACAGAAGATGATATCAGTAACAAAAATATCTTTTGGAATGTGATATTTTCTGCTGGTGTCGCAATGCTTTAACTTTGGCTCATGCCACAATACTGAGATGGAAATAGCACTTACTACAATTTTATATATACACAAAAGCCTTATCAATTGTAATTCAGCTATGAAGCTCAGACACTATAGTCACACAACACTGTACGAGTGTTCTATAAATACAACACCCCCATATGCAAAAAAGGATCATATGGATCTACTAAGGACAGCTTTACACACTGAGATTAGATTTTTTGTTATTTCCAAATGCTAGTTACTACATGTCAAAATGTTTTAATGATCTGTAGCAATCACTTACAAGTGATGATAATTGCCGCCATCATATCTGAAAATATCCTGAAAGGTTCAAAATTTTCTTCTGTTTTGTGTCAATTGTTGTTGAGATTTTTTTCAGTCTTCGGCATAGGAAGGGCTGGCCTCCCATCATCAATCTCTGATTCATTTTATAAATCTATCTATATATCTAGATAAAGTGTCAGTCAGGGATATATCACACAAGAATCCACTTATGTACATTTCCAATATTTTTGTGTATCTATCAAAAAACGTTTTATCATATGTCATACAATGACCATGCCCCAACCCAATGAAATATGTTGCATGCTGCTTATGTATATGGAATAAGTATACAACATTGCCCACCACCAGCACTTTTTAGAGATGAGTCCCCATATCTATGTCATTTTATTATAATGTCAGATAAGGCCTTATTCAGACGTAGAATAAGTTCGTGTGATGGCCGTTACAACAACGACCATCACATAGACGCATGTATTTCAATGGGGGCTGTTCACACGGCCGTTGTTTCAACGGACCGTGTGAAGTATCTATTGAAAAATAGAACATGTTCTATTTTCTTCCGTTTTCACAGATCTCTTCATAGACTCAAGTCTATGGGGATCCGTGAAAACGGGACCCGCACACGGGCAACGCGGATGTGAAAAACTGCCGTTTTTCACGTCCGAGTTCCCCCACGTCTGAATAAGGCCTAAGTCTACAAGCAATGTTTGAATAGATTTGGAACGAAATATGCAACTAATTATGATAAATATAATTTAAAATGAACACAGATTTTGGAATTTTACATAAACATCTTACAGAATCTGCAATGTCCTAAATGACAGTAGAAATAACACCGAAACGATTAAAGCTTAATCTCTGAGGAGCCTAAATATGGGGCTAGACTTGTTTAATGACCTATCTGCCTTTTTTTGGTATGTAGGAACTATGTGAGCCTTTGCATACAACAGACGTACCATATTTAATTCATTACATGGGAGATATGATTTGGATGGGACTGGAGCCAAGAGCTAGCAATAACACAGCTTGCTACAAGAACAATCTGAGCAGCAGTAATATTCTAAACACGGCCGGGATTGTGGGAATAATATAAAAATGACTGCTCTGAAGTCATTCCTCTGTATCTCTGGCTTTAATCACTTATTTTTGAAGGTTGTGATTACATTGACTTAAATGCATGGGAAACAGCTGATCGGGGTAGGCAGATCAATACATCATCCTGTCATCTACGTGCGCATGTTCTGCTTGGTCATATCATGTTACTGATGCCTTATTAGTTTCATTGTAGTGTCATATATGGTCGCTCGCTCATGATGGTCGCTCGCTTGTCATCAACTTAGAAGATAATTGTGCTGTAAGTGTGCCTTTAAATACTTGTGAGGCCTGAACGTACAGGGTTAACCATATTTTCCTGCTTCTGCTCAGATTCAGAGCAGTTCAGAGTGCGTGACTGAAATTCTCCATCACTGCCAAAATCTAAACAATCTTGATTCCTGAACTTGCTTCCCCAGAGACAGGCGGGTGCCTCAATTCAATACCAGGAAGCCTTGGACATCTAGACTTTTTTTCATACGTTTTAAACAATACTTTTTTCATTTACAAATACTTTGGTACGGCCATTCTCTTATTCTAGCACACTAGGGTGGGTCTGTCTACATTTCCATTCTTGCAGTGGGCTTTGCAATGTACAAATACTACAGTACATATTGTCAGCTCCCTCATGGCTTTTTTTGTGCAGACTGGGGCTGTTATGTTTGTCTGTAGATGGAGGTGATAAGGACGTCCAGCAGACTAAGCATGTAAGCAACATGTCTGCCAGCTGATGACATCATCACATAGTTTAGCTACTAATATGTATATTTATATACTCAATTCTGAGTGCTATTGTTATAGATCCATTCGATATAAATAATAATAGGAATTTTCACTGAAAAAAACTACCATCTGACACCCTAAAGCAGCATGGTGGCGCAAATGTCAGCACTGTTGACTTATTGTACTGAGGTCGTAGGTTTGGATATGACCTCTGGAAACATCGGCATGCAGTTTGTATCTACTCTACATGTTTGTACGGATTTTCCACACTCCAAAAACATACTGATAGAAAAAATGGCTTTGTATGATACTAGCCGCAGTATGGGAGTCTGGGACTAGTCAGGGACTGATGTGAGTAAGCACTAGTTGTGAACAGTGGAGTGGATTATGTTACCACAATGTAAGCAACTGGAAACTGTCAATAAATAGGCTAGTTAGAGTAATGCACATTGCGTGTCTCCATGTGTAGCATCATCCTGTGAAAACTGTGTTACAGGAAAGCTTCATTTTACTTTTGAGGAAACATAACAAAAGCAAATTCACCCAAACGTATTTACCTCACATCATTCCTACTGTCACGATGCGTGGGTATGTGGACCCACTAGGCCGCACCGCCGTAGCAGAGTAGCAGCTGGCTAAACAACAGTCCTAGTACAAGAGTACCATTGATAGTCCAGACAGTAGCGGAGGCTAGGCACAGATGAACTTGAAAACAGATGACACCAGACAAGGTGTGGGAGAGCAGGCGTGACAGTTGGCACAACACGACTCCAACACTCTAAGGCACAGGAACCAGTATAGCACGGGATACAGGATACAGGTAGCAGGGCACGGGAACAACGGGAACAGGATAACACTAAGGGACAAATTAGCTAAGACTAACATGGGTAAACACAACAACGCTCAAGCAATGAGTGAAAGGGCAGAGCCCTTTTTATAGTCCAGGGTGATCATGGGCTTGCACCCTAAGGGAACCAGCATATCGAAGCAGAAGTCAGTGCTGGCGTCTCTCAGGAGGGAGATGCTGCCCAGCACTCACACGTCCATGGCCGCGGCCGTCAAGGGGTAAGTCAGAACGACGGTCTGCGGCTATGGACGTTACATCTACCATTTACCAGGGATTCAGATGTGGGAAAATTGCATATATTACAGCTCTTAGGCCTTCTTCTGTTTTGTATGAACCCGGAATAGGGCTGACCCTTCATCCAGAGTCATTTGAAGCTTATTCTCTATATGCTCCATTGCATTCCGAATGTACGGAGATATTCTCTCCATGCAGCATGTCTTATCTATCTATCTATCTATCTATCTATCTATCTATCTATCTATCTATCTATCTATCTATCTATCTTTCACACGGCAGTATTTAGGTCAGATTTTGCATCTGTATTTGTGAGACACAACCAGGAGTGGTTACAAAACACGGAAGAGGTGTAAAACTTTCCATTATACTTTTTCTCTGTGCAGGTTCCACTCCTGACCTTGGCTTATAAATACTGAAGCAAAATACTGACCTAAATACTGACATGTGAAAGTGGCCCTAGTGTGCAGTCACACATGGCAGATTGTAAAAATCAGTTCCATTCTGAATGTGGTTGTTTCTGCGGCAGGTGGATGGATTTCTGCAAGTTCCATTCAGATGAAGGAAACAGATTTTCAGTGGCAGAAATTGCTGCAATAAAATCTGTGACTTCATCCTTATTGGAACCATTACCATTAGATGCTAGAGTGTTTCTATAATAATATAATTTAACCTGGAAGCTGTGGGGAATTTACAATTGCTTTGAACTTGTGTTGCTGGACCATCCAAAAGCTGTCATTTCCAAGTACTGTGATGGACCACAGACTGCTATAAACAAGGCCCAAGGAATTTCAGGTACGCCCTAGCCCCACAAGTTATAATGGAAAACTATCCTCACGATAGGGACCATTGCGGATAAAAACATATATAAGGGAGCATACGTATCCTGGTGAATTCCTAGTCTCTTTTGTGAGTCAATAACATCATATATCAGTACATGTCTCATGACTTCTTAGCTTTTGTTGCCACGTCCTTCGGTGCGCGTTGGCACCAGGAAAAAAGGGTTTTGTTTTGTCCTTAGTTTTAAGAAACAAATTCTGGTAATGAAAGAAAACCCAAGCACGTTTCTTAGGCAAGGCTCTGAAAAGGGAAGTTTGACTTCCTCCAAAATTTTCAGCACTCTGCCCACATGGAGCCTCATTGTCTTTTACATAAATAGCTCAAGAAAAATAGAGAGAAGCATTATCTTTGTGTTGGTATTATAATTATCAGCATAATTTTCTTCATCATCATCATTACTTTTTAGGTACTGTCTATAGCACTGACATAGTATACAGTACTTACTGTAAAGTGAATTTACAAATAGCTTTCTGAGACAACTAGCCCAGTCTAGTTCTACAGTAGTCACAACAAGGACTTCTGTTTAACCCTCTTCCTTAGAGCACCTGGTTTGGACCCTTGCATTTTCAGGTAATTTTATTCCCATTTTGCTGCACCTAAAACATTCCATCTGCTATAGCTGTATTTGGCTGGTGAATTATAATTTGGGTGCCATATAAACTATGCAGGATAAATAATATAATGCTGAATTAATATTTTTGGTGGAATACTGGGTTACAATCATGGTAATAAAGGCACCTGAATTCACACATTGGCATAGCTATAGTGGTTACAGAGGAGGAATCTATGCTTTGGAAGCTCTCCATGACACACTGAGTACAATGTTGCTCGCAAACGCTGGACTATGGCCACTATTAGGGCATGGCCAGACGTGGCGGAATTGCTCTGGAATTTCACTGCGGCCATTCCGCTGAGGAAATCCGCAGCAGACATTTTCTCCATTGGTTTCCACACCTTTTTAGTTAGATTTGTGCACACATGGAGGAAAACTCCGCTGCGGACCATAGGCTGCGGTGCGGAATTTGGTGTCCGCAGCATACACTGGCTGTTGCGGACATGTTGCGGACTCATTGCGGAATTTCTCCATTGACTTCAATGTTCAATGTTTTAAAAGAGAGCAGGATGTACTCTTCACCTGAATACGCAACGGCTAATCCGCATCAATTTCCTGCACATTTAGGCAAAGCCGCAACAGAATCTGCAACGCATATTATGTGCGGCATTGATGCGGACAGTGTCGGCAGAAATACGCCACGTCTAGCCATGCCCTTACAGGAACCATTGCTGTCATCAACAGCAAGGAGGGGCCAGTCGTAATATACTTGCTGAGGTACCCGCTAGTGACTACAGCTCCAAGGTCAGACTAAATAGTTATTTGAAAGTAGGTGACCAATGAGGGTGAGCTACCTGGCATTGCTCAAATCTTCTTTTACTGCTTATTGCCAGTGATATGTCACTTCCAGACATTGTGAATATCTAATGATGTAGTAGAGTTCTGATTTTGTTCAGTCAATTTGTAACGCTATTTTAATGCGTGCTGGAAAACGAGTGTTTGGGACCACTGCTTTAGCTGGTTATTCTTTAAATTCTATACCGTGGTGAACTAGAGATGTGTCCACCCTTACTTTTGCTTGAATTTTTAGTTAAGGACTCCAATTTATCATGAAACCATTTCAATCCAATATCATGACATGCTAGCCAAATCTTTGACAGGCTGCAATTCACATCTAAACCACTGGGTGGCCACACATATGGCATAGACATTTCGTGAAAGAGTATCGCAAAATTTTGTTGTTGTTTTTTTTTGAAAGCTAGTCATCTTGCGAAACACATTTCAGGATATGTTGAGATAAAAGGAAAGGTAAGGAAGGACACATATGTATCATACAATATATTTGTGCTTGTCTTTTTTTATAAACTGGTCTGAGACTGTTGTCAAACCAGAAGTGTGCAATGTGGCTAGCACCAAATGTCCCTCATAGGGAACGAATGTACTATTATGTGGCCACTGATATGTCTGACACTGTTATATGGGAATTAATAAAACTACATCTATTCCATGGGCACTGATGTTGTTGTTTGTATTATAAAGGTCATATGTCTGCAGAAACTGTATTTTAGTGTTTGAATTATTCAAACTATTCACGTATGTCTGGATTTCAGTGTCCAGTTTAGTAAATCTATTTAGGGGCATCATTAAGGAAATCACATGGTCTGCTCTAAAGTTTTTCCCAGATGATAAAATCTGAGCAGCACATGGTGTAAATAACAAAAAAGGAACATCTACAATGCTACAATTGTATTCAGTCTAGGCAATCTTTTGATCTAAATACATCAGCTGCACATATCTCTCTCATGTCTTGATAGTTTGCTTGCCAAGTATAAGTGTCCTCTTACAGGGCCCGACGTGGGCCGTGTAAATGACTGCCGATCAGCGAAACAGCTCGTTGATCGGCGCTCGTTTGCTTCATTCATCAACGATAATATTTTAGGCTGCTTTAAACAATACAAACAGCCGATGAACGAGCGTTTGCTCATTCATCAACTGTTCATTGCCCTGTTTGCCCGATAGTTGTCCCGTGTAAAAGGGCCTAAAGTGTAAGTAAAATGGTCATGACTTTGCACCGTTAGGGTATGGTCACACGTAGAGTAAATACTGCAGATTTTTCTGCAACGTATTTAATTGCGGAAAATCTGCAGTGTAATACAGTATCAGCAGAGTGGATGAGATTTGAGTAAGGGTATGTTCATACGCTAGCTGTCATTTACGGCTGAAATGACAGCCTGTTTTCAGAAGAAAACAGCTGCGTCGTTTCAGCCGTAAAAGCAGCTCCTCATAATATACGAGGCGTCTGTGACGCTCGTATATCTTGAGCTGCTCTTCATTGAGTTCAATGAAGAACAGCTCAAATTACGTTGCAAAGAAGTGCCCTGCACTTCTTTGCCGAGGCAGACAATTTACGCGTCGTCGTTTGACAGCAGTCAAACGACGACGCGTAAATAACAGGTCGTCTGCACAGTACGTCGGCAAACCCATTCAAATGAATGGGCAGATGTTTGCCGACGTATTGTAGCCCTATTTTCAGGCGTAAAACGAGGCATAATACGCCTCGTTTACGCCTGAAAATAGGTTGTGTGAACCCAGCCTAAATCTCATCCACATGCTGCGTAAATACTATGCAGAAATGAATGTTCATAAATTGACCTGCGATTTGTTTTTTTATCCGCAGTATGTTAATTTATGCTTCAGAATCACTGCCTTTCTGTTGCGGGTTTTCCCCATTGAATTTTACCCTGCTCTCTATTCTTCTCCGTCCAGGCCAGCCTCCTGGGATGTCGTTTCATCCCATGTGACTGCTGCGGCCAATTATGGGAAATTCCACCTGAAGTACTGCATCACAATTTGGTGCAGTTTTTTGGTCGAAATTCCCTGCGGGGTCCAGGGCGGATACACTGTGTACTTTTACGCAGCATATCAGCCCTGCCCTGTTTGAACATACCCTTAAGATCCCAAAAGATTGAATAGACTGCATGGATTTTCAGCTGCTGACTATTTAAACAAGGATATTTTCATTCACTGACGCCAAGTAGAGATCATAGAAATGACAAGGAACTGGCGCACAAAGTATATCAAGTTGTGTATATTTCCATAGACAATTATGTTTTCTTGAAGCTCTCTCGCCTTACATATGCCCAGACGTGCGTCTAAACCAGACATGGGCAAACTACGGCCCGCGGGCCACATACGGCCCGTTAGGCTTTTTAATCCGGCCCGCCGAACTTGTCCAAATCATAGTAAAAACCTCCTTTTTTTTCCCCTTTCCCTGCAATGCCCACGTTTTCCCAATAGATGGCGCACTCAAAACACATTGACCGTTGTTAATTAACGCCGAAGGACGGATATATCCGTCCTCAGCAGCTGCTAGTTCGCGCAGGAGGACGGATATATCCGTCCTGTGATGGCGCGGGTACTGCCAGTGTACCCACGCGATCAGCGGCAGGAGCACGGCTGTTATACACAGCCTGGCTCCTGCTGCAACTGCCGGAATCGAAGCGCGCTCCGATTCCGGCAGTTTAACCCATTAAATGCCGCTGTCAATAGTGACAGCGGCATCTAATGTGTTTGACAGAGGGAGGGAGTTCCCTCTGTCACCCGATCGGCGCCCCCGCAAACAAATCGCGGGTCGCCGTCGGGTTTCCATGACAGCCGGGGGTCTAACAAAGACCCCCAGGTCTGTCTTCCGCAACTGCCTGTTTGGCGATGCCGGAGGCATGACCTAACAGGTTGCCTGTCAGTTTTACACTGACAGGCAATAATGCTTTGGTATACTAAGTATACCAAAGCATTATATATGCGATCGGCACATCGCATAGTGAAGTCCCCTGGTGGGACTTAAAAAAAAAATGTCAATCAGTTAAATAAAGTTTGTTGAAAAAAAATAAAATAATTACAGTCAAAATCAAATAAAACTACTTTTTTTGCCCAAAAAGTGGTTTTATTCAGTAAAAGTGTCAAAACAAATAACACATACACATATATGGTATCCCCGCGATCATAACAACTTGACCAATAAAATGAACACATTAATGAAACCGCCGGATGTACGGCGTCCAAAAAACCCGCAAAAAACAACGGCAAAATTCTCTCTTTTCTCCCATTCCCCCCATAAAAAATAAAATAAAAGTTAATCTATAAGTCCTATGTACCCCAAAATAGTACTAATGAAAACTACGCATTGGCCCGCAAAAATCAAGCCCACATACGGTCACATCGACGGAAAAATAAAAAAATGACGGCTCTTGGAACGCGGCGATGCAAAAACAAGTAATTTTTTTCTAAAAGGGTTTTTATTGTGCAAACATAGGAAAACATATAAAACCTTTACATATTTGGTATCCTCGTAATCGTGCCGACCCGTAGAATAAAGGTAACATGTTATTTATGCTGCATAGTAAAGGGCATAAATTTATAACGTGAAAATTAATGCTGGAATAGCTGCTTATTTTCAATTCTCTCCTAAAATAAAGTTAATAAAAGTTAATCAATATATTGTAAGCATCTAAAAATGGTGCAATTACAAAATACAACTCGTCCCGCAAAAAACAAGCCCTTATACGGCTATGTCGACGTAATAAAAAAAAAGTTACGACTCTTGGAATGCGACCATGAAAAAACAAAAAATAATCCTTGGTCATTAACGTGCAAAATGGCCCGGTCATTAAGGGGTTAATGTGGCGCGTATCTCTCTTTATTTCACTTTAATTTTCACTTCGTTTCACGTCACCATTAAGCCCTTCGGTTTTCAAAGAGTACAATATCAGCCGTCACTTTGCCACGAAGCATGCAAACTATGCTAGCAAGCAGTCAACACAAGAACGGGCGGCTACTGCTCAGAGGTTGGCAGCTAATTTACAGAGTCAACAGAACTTTTTTCTTGATAAATCACAGTGCGTATGTTATTTTAATCTATTTACATTTCCTCCTCCCAGTATCTGCGAAATAGTATGTAAATGCCATATCTTGCATATTCCTTGAGACAAATTTATTAACTGATAAGGGCTATTTTTCACATTTGAAAGACAGTTAATAAATTGGGTTGTAGTGTTCTTACTGTGCTATGAGGTTTGCACACACTACATTTAATGCTTTAGTATATCCGGCCCAAACACTCCCTCCAAATGCTCCTGGCCCGGCCCCTCTGTCAAATTTTAGAACCCATTGTGGCCCGCGAGTCAAAAAGTTTGCCCACCCCTGGTCTAAACAGTTGCAAATTCTGCCATTGACTGTCATTTAAATAAATATGCCGCATGCTATAAAAAAATTGTGTATACAGTTTTTTTCAATTTTTAATAAAATCGAGTCTGTGGGATCACAACATTATACTGGTCATCCTTTTGGCATCTGTTTGACGATAACAGTCCATGTCAGCAAGATCTTCCTGGTGTATACGACCCTGCACCTCAGATTTCTCTCTAAAAACTACATTCAGGCAACAAATGGTCACTGCTAAATTCCAAAAAGTCAAGGCAGAAAATCATTTTAGCAGTAAATTCATTGCTTCAGTGCCCAAGTGATCGCTTTTTTGTGCTTTTAGAAATATGAAGACTGGCAGATGTCTTACTATACGTAGGTGTCAATGAGTGATCTGCCTGTACGTAGCCACAGTTTATTATATCTGACTCATACGGCATATTGTAATCGTATTAGCCAACAAAGTCATCTATTTGGTAATCAGCACAGGGTCTAACTTTGTTAAAGTCAGTGTGAGACTTGATATGAGAAAGATAATTGAGGAAATCTTATTGAGACTTATTTACTGGAAAGAGCAGTTCCCTTCACACCACAAAGCAACAGTGAACAGGTAATGTAGAAAAATGGGGTTAAACGTTCCCATATGAAATTTACCTCAAATTAATATTATAAACTGTATCATCTGTCGAGAGATTGTGCTATTTTCCACTGACAAATAAGGGTATGTTCACACAGCTTACTTTCAGATGTTTTTCGGGTCGTAAACGGCAGAAAGATCGGAGGTAGAACGCCTCCAAACATCTGCCCATTGATTTCAATGGGAGAAATGGCATTCTGTTCCGATGGGGTTTTTTTTTTTTACGCGGCCGTTTTTAAAAATTTCCACGTAAAAAAAAACGCCCGCGAAAAAGAAGTGCATGTCACTTCTTGAGCCGTTTTTGGTGCCGTTTTTTATTGACGCTATAGAAAAACAGCTCCAAAAACGGCCGTAAAAAATGCCGCAAAAAACGGCTGCAAATCAGGAGCTATTTTCCCTTGAAAACAGCTCTGTATTTTCACATGTTTTTTAGTAAGCGTGTGCACATACCCTCATACTGACAGATCTGGCACACCTGCTTCTCTTGGTTTTTTGTCTCATGGACCAAACCCAGAATCAATGAGTGGGATAAGGACTGTAGTGTGCCAGGAACCAGGGCAGCAGACAACAGTTGTTTTGCAGAAGGGAACAGAAGGCACAATTATGAAACAGTATTTTTTAATGACTTCCTTCCTGACGAAGAACACAAATTAAAATTTTCATTTAGGGTGCAATTAAACAAATAAGTGTCTCTATGTGAATCCAACGATTTTACAAAATAATTGGGTAAAGGAAACTTGGCAGTGTTTCTCATACATCATGAAATCTTTATTTTCTAGCTCAACCATCGATTACTTAATCCCTGAGCAAAGTATTGAAATATTCTCATTTTATTTAGGCCAGTAGAATGATAATGAGAAATGTATATTTTTTTTCATGCAGGATAAGCTCTCTTGACCACGGCTGAGCAAGTACAAAAATAAGCCCGGCAAAATGCTACAAAGAAACATTTGGGTGCTTTCACTGGCAATTGTTACTTCTGCAACGGGTAAGTAAAATACATTTCTAAAATATCCCAATTCCTCCACTAGCCATTGGAGTACAGTGTCTTTTGAAGCTTACTTTTTAGGGACATGGTCAGCAGTGTCGTCTCATTATCATTAGATGGTAGGCATTGAAAGATAGGTGACAGCTTTCTTATACTGCTAAATACCGAAATAACTGGGGTGTCTCCCGGGCGACACCTGCAATAAGGGGAGACTTTCAGGCCCCACTTTCATTTGAAAACTAGCGCAAAGCAGCTGCAGAGATGGGAGTAGCTGCAGGAGGTCAGCGCAGACTGGGCTCATTAGGTTGGTGCTTTCTTGTTGTTTTAGGGGATTTTATGTAAGGTATTGTGACTGGCATGTGGGTATTATGGCTCGCATAAGGGTCATTGTGGATGTCATGGTGGCATTGTGGTCATCTCAGGTGGCATTGTGTCTGGCTTTAGAGTCAACTTGCCTGGCATAAGGGACTTTGCGGCGATCATTGATAGCATTGTGGCTGCCATAAGGTATATTGTCGCTGTCATGGGGGGGGGGTCTACATTGGGGTATGTGGTGTAAGGGAGAGGAGCCAAAGATGACTGGTCAGAAAACTGTGTATGATCTTTACTGCATTTACCAGTCTGGTGTATTATAGTAATCATTTTAATCATTTTACAATAGTTTTTTTTTTTTTTACATTATCTATATGTTTAGCGGTATAGCATACATAATTATAATAGGGAAATTATTTTAGCTAGGGGGAAAGTGGGATATATGCCTTTGGGGAAAAAAATTGAATGCGCATAGTATTGCCCTACAACACAAGAAGGTGTGACCTCCGGGATCCCCACTGATCAAGACAATGAAGGGTCTGCAGCACAGAATGAGTCGCTGTGACTTGTAAAAAATTAAGGGGACTGATTGCAGGAGTGTCGCAGCACCATTGTTATTCTGATCAACTGGGGTCCCGGACGAACCCTTTCCCTCTTTGTATAATTTTTCATTATAAAATTATAAAACTTGAATTACATATAATCATAGGCTCTGGTTTTAGCCACATTTTAGTGTCCATATTACATCCGAAACACCCAAACTCCTCCCAGTTATGTGCAAACAAATTTAGATCTGTAATGAAATCTAAAACCAGGTTCGCAGGGGTCGGATATGCAGTGTAAAACTACACAGCATGTCCGACCTAGAACCTGCAGCACATTCCAGTCCGAAAATCCGCACCAGATTGTGGTGCAGTTTTTTAGGCGGAATTTCCACTGCAGAAAGCAGCACTAAAAATAAACCAAAAACATTCATACTAACCTTAGTGGTCGTGCAGTCCGGCCCCCTGGGATGACGCTGCAGCCCATGTGACCGTTGCAGCCTGTGATTGGCTGCAAAATTCACATGGGATGAAACGTTTTAATATCCCCATTTAATTCAATGGGTACAAGCCGCAACAGAAAAGCAACGAAAATGCAGCATAAATTTACATTTATGAAAGTTTTTGCTGTGTTTTCTTTCCACAACGTGGGCATGAGATTTTCTAAATCTCATCCTCTTTGCTGCTACTGTAAATGCTGCGGAATTTCCGCACAGAATTCCGTTGCAGTGTTTAGACTACGTGGGAATCTAGCCTAAAGTTATCTGATTTCAGTTCAGTAAAACAGTGCGGTGGGTCAGGGTGTTGTAGGCTTGCGGCTGTAATAAGGACCCTAATGATGGCCCAATGCTGAAGAACCAATAGCTTACCCACAATATGACATTTAAAGGGAATGTGTTGTTAGAATTTTTTTTATTTTTTTAGTTAAACAATTATTATTTAAGTGATTACACATTGTTTTATTTTTTTTAATTTTTTCACAAGTCAGGAAATATAAATTAGATTCTAATTTTTAACATATCCATGTGCTGGTCACTAGAGGGAGCAGTACCCAAAATTGTAGCATGGTCAATGTGGTAAAGCAGCCTCATTGCTTTATGCTGCAGATTTGGGGTAGACACACTCTCTCTAGTGTCCTCACACAATCCCCCATCCCTTCTTCTGGCTAGTGCCAAGAGAAGGAGGGGTTTGAATCTTCAAACCTCCTACACTGTGTGCCGCCATTTTCTGAGCGACTGCACAGTGTAGTAGGATTAGATACAGTGCTGAGCAGAAAGTATCACACGAACATAATACACACATCACATACACGAACATAAATTACCTGCCGTCGCCGCCTCCGCTGGTCTATGCACCTTTTCCTTGCACCTTCGCTTCCTTGAACATATGGCCGGAAGCCGCGGCCGGAAGTCGTCATCTTACTGTCCGGCAGCGGCTTCCGGCCCACCTGAAAATGGCGCCGGATTTCGCTCTGCGAACGAGCTTTGTTTTGGTCTGTGTGGGTGTGGCGCATGCGCAGTTCCCACACAGACGGCGTACGCTTCTGAGAATGGAATGGCTCCTGTTCGCATTCTCTATGGGGTTGTATGTGCCGTATTCCATCTCTGTATGTGTCGTTAATCGACACATACAGAGATTTTAAAAAAAATGGCGGCCCCCATAGAGAAGTAAAAGTAAGAACAAAGTAAAAAGTAGAACACGAGAACACAAATAAATAAAATTTATGTTAACATATTAAAAGCAATATGATAAAAAAAATAATTCATGACACCTTCCCTTTAAGAGCAGACTGCTTCAGACACAGAACAGTATAAACTGCAGAGCCTTTAGATCTTAGCCCTAACAGTGGACTTTTATGCTATGGATAGTATATATATTAGCTTAGGTGGTGACAGATACTGTTGGAAAACTGAGGTGACAAAGTCCATTCAACATCTGAAGCTGGCAGACATATCCCATGTCAAGCAACACTTGGATAAACAGTAAGGTCAAAGCAAGAGAGTCAAAAATAGATAGCACTAGGCATTTCAAAAGGAGACTTTATGAGTGATTTCATTCTCCAATGTTCTCTGTCTGTAACAGTCAACAATATTTCAAACCACCGACCAACGATCAGTAGTTTAAAAAATCTAATAGACATTTCCATCAAAACAATTATCTTAGAGGGGATGCCCTATTTGGACAATTCCTTTTCATATTCGTGTGTGTGCGTGTGTGTGTGTGTGTGTGTGTGTGTGTGTGCGTGTGTGTGCGTGTGGACACTACGACCTGGCACGTCATGTATTTTACAGATGGCTCACAAATTTAAGAATCTGAAGGCTTATTACTTTCTTTAAACAAAAAACAATAAACCAAAAAACTATCCAGGACATGGCAAGCACTCATCTAGGTATAAAGATCAAGTATAAAAGTATATGGGAAATAGATTTATTTATAACCGTCTCTGATGAAGTCCCAGCTGGGATGAAACGCGTAAGACATATGTACGGTGGTGAGAGACGTCATCACACCGTTTCCTTCGGGCGTGGTTGCCTGTAGCTCCATGCCACAAACCACGCTTGGTTTGTTATGCACTATACTGGCTGGCATTTTACAACCTTGTTCCTGAAATTAAGAGAACTAACCTCTGCTATTTACGAGGAACAGGACTTAATCCTAAAAGGATATTAACCCGCGGCTCTACAACCTGAAGCAAGTTACTGATCTATCCAACTGTACTTTATTCAGTGTATATATATATATATATATATATATATATATAGCAGAAGAAAATTTGCAGCACTCCAACATGAAAAAAATGGTGGTTTATTCAATCCAAACTAACAGCAACGTTTCAATCCTACAATAGGATCTTTATCAAGCCTAGTGACACATCTACTCAGCAAGTTTATATATGTTTGAGACTCTTTTACATAATTAGTCTCATTATAAAACAATCAAATACAAAGTGTATGAAAACAAACATCATATATTGTGTACGGTATCATCATAAACATAGACATGATACAGAAAATACAGAAGTGTGTATGTGACATCGTGAATAACAATACATAATAACAAAAACATTAAAAACAACTGATTACATTATAATCATTTATGCAGCAGTGGTGTAAAATCCATTGGCATATCCTCACTCACCAATCAGAACTTCAGACTCAACTACTCCATTCAAGTGTGTTACAGCACTCTGCTGCATCCCTCGTGGTAATTGAAATTCGACACATCAGTGTAATCCCCCGAGGCGGAAGTAAATCATCACTCCGCATATTTATATATAGATATATTTTCCAAGTGATCGCAGTTTTTCATCCAATGATTGTAGTGAATTTTCCTGTCCTGTCCGGTTATTATATTAACCGGCTAAATTTTCACAAATTGATATTATATATATCTACGTGTGTGTGTGTATATATATATATATATATATATATATATATATATATATATATATATATATATATATATATATATATATATATATACGGTTGTAATTCCTTGCTCTAACTAAATTTATTCCTGGCCAGGTAGTTTTTAAATTGTGTTTCTATTACTGTATAAGGAATTTTTATGGGAATTGGTTCGCCAAATTTCCTTCTTTTTTCTACAAATAAAATTATTATATATTTTCATACCATATTATCTATAAATAAATTTACCATATACTTTTATACTTGATCTTTATACCCAGATAAGTGCTTGCAATGTCCTGCATAGTTTTTGGGTTAAAGAGGCTCTGTCACCAGATTTTGCAGCCCCTATCTGCTATTGCAGCAGATAGGCGCTGCAATGTAGATTACAGTAACGTTTTTATTTTAAAAAAAACGAGCATTTTTGGCCAAGTTATGACCAATTTTGTAGTTCTGCAAATGAGGCTTGCAAAAGTCCAAGTGGGTGTGTTTAAAAGTAAAAGTCCAAGTGGGCGTGTATTATGTGCGTACATCGGGGCGTTTTTAATACTTTTACTAGCTGGGCGTTCTGATGAGAAGTATCATCCACTTCTCTTCAGAACGCCCAGCTTCTGCCAGATCACGCTGTGACGTCACTCACAGGTCCTTCATCGTGTCAGACGAGCGAGGACACATCGGCACCAGAGGCTTCAGTTGATTCTGCAGCAGCATCGGCGTTAGCAGGTAAGTCGATGTAGCTACTTACCTGCAAACGCCGATGCTGCTGCAGATTCATCTGTAGCCTCTGGTGCCGATGTGTCCCCGCTCGTCTGACACGATGCAGGACCTGTGAGTGACGACACAGCGTGATCTCTCGAGAACACGCTGTGTCTGCACTGCCAGAAGCTGGGCGTTCTGAAGAGAAGTGGATGATACTTCTCATCAGAACGGCCAGCTAGTAAAAGTATTAAAAACGTCCCGATGTACGCACATAATACACGCCCACTTGGACTTTTACTTTTAAACACACCCACTTGGACTTTTGCAAGCCTCATTTGCATAACTACAAAAATGGTCATAACTTGGCCAAAAATGCTCGTTTTTTAAAAATAAAAACGTTACTGTAATCTACATTGCAGCGCCTATCTGCTGCAATAGCAGATAGGGGCTGCAAAATCTGGTGACAGAGCCTCTTTAAGTTACTAGGACGGCATCGTGTGGCATTCTAGACACAAATCTTTGGGTTTTTTGGATATCTTTTTTCTACCTTTTGTTATTACTTTCTTTACAGATATTCTCTATTACAACTGTACCTGTCAAGGGGCTCACTGCTTGGAAAAGACCTGTGTTGGAAGGACATGCTTTGTGACAGAGGAGATACTGAGTGACTCTGGAGATATCTACAGAGTCCGAGGCTGTTTTAATAGCAGTATAAACGAGCAATGCTATAGCAAGACAGAGATTACACGAGTACAGTGCTGTTTTTTCGATTTCTGCAATGAAAATATCACCATCTTCAAAACTGGTACAGTAACTCTCATATTGCCCGAAACAGTAGATATCCTTAAAACGTCAAATACACTACTATTGTTAGGGCATTTTTGGTTGATATAAAGATCCATGCAAGAGAAACTTTACAGATCATAGAAACTATTTGCAAATCATACACTATAGACTGCACCACTATTTTCAGAACATTAAGGACCATCATCACTATGTGTGTTTTGATGGCCAAACTTTCCTTTACGTATGGTTTATTCATATATTGGCACAAAACCTGTCCACCCAACTCTAATAAGCAGATAACTAATGCAGATAATCCAAATCCATAGCTATAAAGGTCAGAAAGAGCTGCTGGTAGATAACTTTCTTTGTAGAGGACAAGAGCTTTTTCAGTGTCCCGTACAGTACACACAATATAGAGTAAAAATAAACTCGAGACACCTTCACCCGGTGTCCGAAGGAACAGCTTATCCTGCCACAAAGAGCAATACGGTACATGTAGTACAGGCAGAGAGTGGTACAGTACATATAGTACAGGTAGTGAGCAGTGCAGTACATGTAGTATAGGTAGAGAGCTGTACAGTACATGTAGTACATGTAGCAAGTAGTACAATAAAGGTAGTACAGGTAGAGAGCAGTACAGTACATGTAGTACAGGTAAAGGGCAGTACATTACATGTAGTATAGGTAGAGAGCAATACAGTACATGTAGTACAGTACATATAGCACAGATAGAGAGCAGTACTTTACATGTAGTATAGGTAGAGAGCTCTACAATATATGTAATACTTGTAGAGAGCAGTACTGTACATGTAGCACAGGTAGAGAGCAGTACTGTACATGTAGCACAGGTAGAGAGCAGTACAGGACATGTAGTACAGGTAGAGAGCAGTAAAGTACATGTAGCACAGGTAGAGATCAGTGTAGGACATGTAGTACAGGTAGGGAGCACTACAGTATATATAGTACAGGTAGAGAACAGCACAGTACATGTTGTACAGGTAGAGAGCAGTATAGTACATGTAGTACAGGTGGAGAGCACTACAGTATATATGTCACGATCTGTGGGTATGTGGACCCACTTGGCCGTACCGTCGTGGCAGGATAGCATCTGGCCAAACAGAGTACCAAGTCAATGTCTATAGTTCAAGTAAGGGTACCTGTGGCAGCTCAGACAGTAGCGATGGTTAGGCTTGTATGGGACCTTGGCAGCAGCCACTAGGTGAGGTAACACAGCAGATGTGATCGGAGACACAACACGACTCCAACTCTCTAAAGCACAGAAATAAGGTAGCATGGGATACAGGATACAGGTAGCAGGTACGAGAACACTGGGAACTGGAAAACACTAAGGGACCATTTTCAAAGACTAACACGGGTAAACACAACAACGCTCAGGCAATGAAGGAAGGGGCAGGGCCCTTCTTATAGTCCAGGGTGAGTATGGGCTAATTTACTTAATGTGCGCACGCTGTCTCTTTAAGCCTACGAGACATAGTAGAATGCATCGAAAGTGAGCGCTGGCGTCTCCTGAGGAGATGCGGGCCAGCGTTCACAGATCCATGGCTGCGGCCGTCGGGAGGTGAGTAATCCTGATGGTCCGTGGCCATGGGCATTACAATATGCAGTACAGGTAGAGAACAGTAAATGTAGAACAGGTAGAGAACAGTATAGTACATGTAGTACAGGTAGAGAGGACTGCAGTATATGCAGTACAGGTAGAGAGCAGTACAGTACATATAGTACAGGTAGAGAGCAGTACAGTACATGATGTACAGGTAGAGAGCGGTATAGTACATGTAGCACAGGTAGAGAGCAGTACAGTATATGTAGTACTGGTAGAGAGCAGTACAGTACATGTAGTATAGGTAGAGAGCAGTATAGTACATGTAGTACAGATACAGAGCAGTACAGTACATGTAGTACAGGTAGAGAGCAGTACAGTACATGTAACACTGCAACATACCTCTAATTATATGTGCTGCAGATTGGCATTTCTGGGGCATTTTTTTTCTTAGAATATTTTATTTGAATTTTACAATATACCAAGAAATAAAAAATGTGAAGAAACACAGTATCAAACAAAAAAAAAATACAATCACTCAGCGTAGACACTACAGTTTATTTGGAGTAACGCATGTAGTACAGGTAGAGAGCACTACAGTAGATGCAGTACAGGTAGAGAGCAGTATAGTACATGTAGTACAGGTAGAGAACAGTATAGTAGATGTAGTACAGGCAGAGAGCAGTACAGTACATGTAGTACAGGTAACGAACAGTATAGTACATGTAGTACAGGTAGAGAGCAGTACAGTACATGTAGTACAGGTAGAGAGCAGTACAGTACATGTAGTACAGGTAGAGAGCAGTATAGTACATGTAGTACAGGTAGAGAGCAGTATAGTACATGTAGTACAGGTAGAGAGCAGTATAGTACATGTAGTATAGGTAGAGAGGGTTACAGTACATATAGTACAGGTAGAGAGCAGTATAGTACATGTAGTACAGGTAGAGAACAGTATAGTACATGTAGTACAGGTAGAGAGCAGTACAGTACATGTAGTACGGGTAGAGAGCAATATAGTACATGTAGTACAGGTAGAGAGCGGTATAGTACATGTAGTACAGGTAGAGAGCAGTACAGTACATGTAGTACGGGTAGGGAGCGGTATAGTACACGTAGTACAGGTAGAGAGCAGTACAGTACATGCAGTACAGGTAGAGAGCAGTACAGTACATGCAGTACAGGTAGGGAGCGATGTAGTACAGGTAGAGAGCAGTACAGTATATGTAGTACTGGTAGAGAGCAGTACAGTACATGTAGTATAGGTAGAGAGCAGTATAGTACATGTAGTACAGGTACAGAGCAGTACAGTACATGTAGTACAGGTAGAGAGCAGTACAGTACATGTAACTCAGCAATATACCTCTAATTATATGTGCTGCAGATTGGCATTTCTGGGGCATTTTTTTTCTTAGAATATTTTATTTGAATTTTACAATATACCAAGAAATAAAAAATGTGAAGAAACACAGTATCAAACAAAAAAAAAAAATACAATCACTCAGCGTAGACACTACAGTTTATTTGGAGCAACGCTATTGTACAACTTCAGATATAAAACTGTCAGATCTGTTTTCTTTTTACTTTTCACTGTTTACAATATACATTGTGTAATTTACGCATGGTTCTAGATTAAATTGTCTTTGGCATTTTAAATTGCGGCCACTGTAACTTGAGGGTCAACAGTACTTGGATTAAAAACCTAATATACAAAAAAAAGCAGCTTTCCTTACTCTATTACATGTAGGGAAACAATTATGTAGTGAGGGTGGCTGCGTCTTTCAAGATGACGTCCATCACTTCTATGTAACGGTTGAGTTGTCTTTTTTAGTTATACTATGTTTTTATTCTTTAATTTGAATAGCTGCAAAACATTGTTTGTGATTTGATGAGTTACACATAAGTAACAATATGTTTCTTTTCTACAGAAGTAGAAGAACCAGAAGTGACAAGTCTCCTTCTAGTGACTGTCCTCCCCATAGTTCTCTTTGTGATCTTTCTGATGTTCTTTGCATTCTTATTCTGTAAAATGAAGCAAAGCAGCCGGAAGAAGTCCTTGCCAAAACTCATTGACTTTGGCCATGAAGACATTGTTAATGCATCAATAGTTGGTGACAGCACATTAGGGGTGAGTCATTTGAAGGATGTTAAAGATAATTCTATGTAGAAGTATTTTTTCTGACTGTGGTTCTAATCATTCTTAGAGCAGTGTTTATACTTTTTACAGTTCAATATTCTGAGTGGCCACCATTTAACATGAAAATATCAAAATATATCTGTTTCTACTCAAACAGGGAAATTCCATATCTTTATTTTTATGCACAAGATGCTTTTCAGAAAATTCATTTGAGCACAATATAAGGACTTTGGATTACCAATATAATGTATTTATGTATGATGCACTGTACACAAAGTTATACACCGATCAACCATAACATTTAAAACCACCTGCCTAATATTGTGCAGGTCCCCCTCGTGCTGCCAAAACAGCTCAGACATGTCGAGGCATGGAATCCACAGAATCTCTGAAGGTGTCCTGTGGTATTGTAATGGGAGGCTTGGGTGGTGTAAGACAAATGCAGCGTAGTCATGGAAAAAATAATATCGAGACCAGGAGTGATGGCAAAGCTAAGTCTTTACCCAGACCGGTGTTGACCTACAACACTGCTCAAAAGAAAGGCACAGTTCTTAAATTATACAGTTTTCAATTGGTTCAGGCAGGCTGTGATGAGTGGTTTACCAGAAGAACAGCCATGGACACTCCGCTCGGATACAGGGGTAAATCACAGGGGATTGCTTCACCCTACGTGCTTGCTTGCTTACTTGTTGCCTGCAAGAAAGCTTCTGCCACAGTCACCAGCCAATATCGCTGTCTCTAACAGGGAGGCTGCTGCCCAACACCCGACCGAGAGTATTCTACAACATGTGTGGGGGGGGGGGGGTTACTGTCAGTCTCCCACCGATGCTCCACAGCCACTCACGTTTAGTGCCTTCACTCGTGCCACTTTGTATCACTCTCAGCACAGCAGCTTACAGCACAGCTCCTTCTCTATGGGTACAGCCTGCGCACTGAACACCGTTAGGCGGGAACAGCGGCCTTATAAAGTACAAGCACCGCCTCCAGCATGAGAGCACAGCGTAGCTATGCTGGTCTTGACCTTGCTGCTGTTATGGAGCGGCAACCCTCCAAACAAGATGACATTCGGAACATTTCTCCCAGTGCCAAGCAATTTTAAAGTCACAGTAACATCCAATATTGCCTGAAGCTGCAAAAAGCAAACCACATTGTGTGAACATAACTTATGCCACGTCCTTTGGGATAAACACTCCTGGGAAGGGAAAAACAACACACCAACATATGACATATTTAAAGGAACAGTGCCCATTTTCTTGGCACACCATATTTGGCACAATATGCACAATAAAAAATAAGTTCACTCTCACATTCTTACAGTATCTGGCACCAAGTTGTTAGCAGCAGATCCTTTGAGTCCTATAAGTCGAGAGGTCTGGCCTCCATGGATTGGGCTTGTTTTTCCAGCACGTCCCACAAATGCTCAATCGGAGCTGTGTCCGCGTCATCACTTGAGGGTGTCAACTGTATTATACAGCCAAAACCCCTCTCTAACGACCAGGATAAGATAGAACTTCGATCCTAGCCTTTTAACCCATTAGTTGCAGTCAGTGCTGACTGCGGCATCTAGCTGGTTAGACAGAAAAAGGGGAAGTCCCCTACTGGGACTAAAAAAGTTCATAAAAGGTTTTAGGAAAAAAAGAAAAGTACAAAAATAACAAAAAAAAACTTTTTCCCCTTACAAAGTCCCTACCAACTACACATAATTGGTATCCATAATGACCCGTAAGATAAAATTAACATATTATTTATCTCGTGCGGTAAAAAAACAACTTAAAAATTATGGCAAAATAGTTTTATTTGTTCATCCCGCTTAACAAAAAATGGAATAAAGAGTGATCAAAAAGTCCTATGTACCCCAAAATGGTACCAATGAAAACTACAAGTTGTCTCAACAAGTTCAGTCGATGGAAAAATAAAAATTTTATGGGTCTGAATGCAGCGACACAAAAGCAAATTATTATTTTTTTAAAAAGTGTTTTTATTGTGTAAGATCAGGAAAGCATAAAGAAAACTATGATAATTTGGTATGGTCGTAAACGTAACAACCTATGAATAAAGTTATCGTGTAATTTATAGCGCACGGTGAGCGCTGTGAAAACAAAACCCAAAAACAACGGCAGAATTGCTGTTTTTTTACCACTTTCCTCAACAAAATTGATAGAAGTTATGTGATACATTATGTACCCAAAAATGGTGCTATTAAAAAACACAACTCGCCCCCCCCAAAAAAACAAAAAAAAAAACCCTCTTACGGCTACGCCTATGAAAAATATAGGGTTATGGATTTTAACATTTGGAGATGAAAAAACAACTAGGCTGTGTCCTTCAGGGGTTAGGAGCAGCATTGTATGGGGACAGGTCCACTCTACTATTAACCCTGAGTACAGAAGACTCATAGTTCATGAGGGGAGCTCTCCCCTTGCTCTTTTTCCCAGTGACTGGCAGCTGCTAAGTATACATGCAGATACAGGGCAATCGTCGATCACTGCTTTGAGAAGCGGGGGAGCGCTCCCCTCATGAATACAGAGGAAACATAAGGATGAGTCGGCTGCATTCTGCGAGAGCCTCTATTAGCCAATATTTTTTTCTGCCGTTTTGGTTAATAGTACAGCAAACCTGTCCCTATACCGAACAGGGCAGCATTGTATGATGACAGATCCACTTTGATGATTTCACATGAAAAAAACAAATACAATATATCCCAATAAATAACTAATTCATGAAAAAATACAATAAAAGATGTAATGACATGCTGGCAAAAATAATAAAATTAATTGCTTTTATGAATTCATGTTGTACAGTATATCGAGCTATTCATAATAAGTTCATGAATGTAGATGTGTGAGAAATAAGTTCTCTGGTCCTGCTTCTCCATATCACATAAGAATAAGGATCTGTTCACACTTGTTTTGGTGGGTTCCATTGGGGCTTTATAACTTTTGACTGCAAGATTGCAAAATTCCCTAAAGCTAGACAGAACACGAGAGACCCCATTAAAGTCAGTGAGGTCCGTCGGTGATTCTTTGTATCTATTGGACTGTAAATTAGTCATTGTGTTTTGGCTTCCATTATAAATCCTAGGTGTAAATGCATATTTAATACATAAAAATAATTGTCAGACAACATGGCCAAGTTATAGTTCAAACCAGTATTTATGGACATATTCGACCTAAGTCTAGTGTAAAGCAGTTAGTTTAATGATCGACATACATACACACATACCAATTTTCTTTTTTACATAATTTATGTTAAAATTATATAATAAATGTATTCTGCACTATGAGAAAGTTATTGTCTTCATATAACTAAGGCCCTGTTCACATCACGTTTTGGCCTACCTTTAGCGTGCATTGGGAAAGCTCCCTAATTACACGCTAAACGTGTCCATAGGGCTCCATTAGCTTGAGAGTCCAAAAGAGTGTCCTTTTTTCTTCAGTCGGGCTGGTATACGTTGGTATATCTTATTTTTGGAGGATGTAATAACGTAGTATACTACGCTATTCCATCCTGAGGGATCCCGCAAAAAAAACATATACCGCACAGTATACATTTTTTTTACATGGAAGCCTGTGTGTGATGGATGCCATTGTATGGCATCCATCACAGGTATATGTTAAACATATACTTTGTGGAGCTTTCCCAGGGCTGTGATCCCCGAGAGAGCATCAGGTAGAACTCGGCCCAGGGATTCCAGCCCCATGGAAGCCCCTGACATCACTGTCCATGTATGGGGCTTTCAACTATGGAGTTCCCAGCCAGAGCACCGGTAGCGCTTCGGCCAAGCACTTTGGGAATGGAGAAGTGCCTGACATCACTGTCCATGTATGGACAGTGACGTCAGGGGCTGCTCCAGCAGCAGAATCCCCGGCCAGAGCCATTCCGACATCTCAAAGCCAAGGGCATTGCCGAGACAGTAGTCCGGGACTCCATATTTGAAAGCCCTTGACATATCACTGTTCATATATGGACAGTGACGTCAGGGGCTTCCCCGGTCTCAGCATTTAAAGTAGCGCTGTACCTAGGGATTTCAGGTGACGTATCCCACTGTATGCCTATACAGTGGGATACATTGGTATCGTCTGTCAGAGGTATACATAGGGACTCCTCCCAGCGTATACCGTTGACGGAAGTGAAAAAACGTGATGTGAACAGGCCCTAACATTGTAATCCTCCTAAATTTCATCTGTGCACCTTAATAAAATTATTTTTTCATTAGAGTTACTGCTTTTTTTAGAATATAGAATTTAGCAGCTTCCTCCACATGCTGATAGGTGATTGACATTTCACGTGACCTCACACTCTTGATGTCTATGATGATCCACACTGTGCATAGTATAACTGGATATGACTTCATTTTGGCAGGATCTCCTGGACTGCACTACTGGTAGTGGCTCAGGGCTTCCATTCCTGGTACAAAGAACTGTAGCTCGTCAAGTTACACTTGTGGAATGTGTGGGTAAGAGACAAAAATATAAAGTAATAATTGTCAAGACTGATAAGACAAGGGATAAAAATAGAGAGGTTGCCTCGGGTTTCACTCTATTTGCCTTTCAGCTATATACCTAGCTGCCTCATGACTTTTTAATTTTTTTGATGCATATATGTTGAATATATTCCTTGTTTTGGATTTCTCCCGACAGTCTGAAAAAATGCAGCAAAACGTCTCCAACCTAAAAGAATTTCTTTACTCAAGGTCCTATTAGACAGAGCTATTATCGTATGGATTTTTGTATAATCGTTCAAATGTAAGAGATAATTGCCATGTGTAATAGCGTGCAACGATTGAACTACCACATCCCCTCATCTAATCAGAAATCTTAAGATTTGTTTTAAAAAAATGACTAAAGGCCCTTTTACACTGGCCGATTATCGGGCCTGTGTAAACGCTTGTTCATCAGCTGATCGTATCGTTTTAACCCCTTAACGACCAAGGACGAAAATGAACGTCATGGTCGGCTGCTAGTTCCCGCACCATGACGTTCATTTTCGTCCGCATTTCAAACTGTCACTCTGTGTAAACACAGAGTGACAGACCCGCGCTGACAGCTGTCCTAGACAGCTGAGACATCAGTCTCGCCGGACAGCGGACCATCGCCGCTGATTTCGGCAGTTAACCCCTTAAGTGCGGCGACGGATTGCCGTCGCCGCATTTAAGTGGTTTGAAGCACATCAGCAGCCCCCACGAAGTGATCGTGGGGGCTACCGATGCTTGTCACGGCAATCGGAGGTCAGATAATGACCTCCGGGTTGCCATGTACGGAATCCTCGGAGGAACAGCCTCCGGCCGTTCCTCCTCTGCTTCCTGTCAGTGTGACAGTAACGTCACAATGACAGTTGGAGTACATTACACTACGTGTGTAGTGTAATGTACTCTAGCAGCGATCAAAGCTGCAAGTCTAAGTGTCCCCTAGTGGGACAAGTTAAAAAGGTAAAAAAAAGTAATAAAAATGTTTTAAAAAAAGTGTAAAAATAAAAGTTATAAGTTCTATAAACACAAAATGCTTTTTTTCCCTATAATAAGACTTTTATTATAGAAAAAAAATGAACACGTTAAAAAAGTACACATATCTGGTATCACCGCGTTCGTAACGACCCCAACTATAAAACTGTAATGTTATTTTTCCCGCACGATGAACACCCCAAAAAAAATCAATAAAAAACTACGACAGAATCGCAATTTTTTTGGTCACCACCGCTCCCTAAATAAAGAATAAAAAGTGATCAAAAAGTCGCCTGTACCCGAAAATAGTACTAATAAAAACTTCTATCCGTCCCGCAAAAAACAAGCCCTTACACAGCTTTTTTGACTAAAAAATTAAAAAATTACGGCTCTCAAAATATGGCGACACAGAATTTTTTTTTTTTATAAATAAGTCATTTTATTGTGCAAACGCTAAAAAAAAGGACCAAACCTATATACATATGGTATCGCTGTAATCGTACAAACACGCAGAATAAAGTAAAAATGTCACTTATAGCGTACGGTGAGCGCCGCAAAAAGAAAACCTAAAAAAACGGTGTCAGAATTCCTGTTTTTTGCTCAGGATTGCAAAAAAATTGAATAAAAAGTGATCAAAAAAAATCGCATGTACCCCAAAATGGTACCAATGAAAACGACAGATTGTCCCGCAACAAATAAGCCCTCACGCAGCTCTATTGATGGAAAAATAAAGAAGTTATGGCTCTTGGAAAGCGGGGAGTGAAAATCTAAAATAAGAAGGCAAAAAATGGATCAGTCCTGAAAGGGTTAATTCATTTCTAATGAAAAAACGTATGACCCCATGTGGGGTATTTCTGTAGTCGGGAGAAATTGCTTTATAAAAAATGGTTGTTTTTTTCCTCCTTTATTCCTTGTGAAAATGAGAAAATGCAACATTTTAGTGGAAAAAAATGTAGATATTAATTTTCGCGCCCTAATTCCAATAAACTCTGCAAAAGACCCGTGGGGTGTAAATGCTCACTATACCCCTAGAAAAATTCCTTGAAGGTTTTTCCAAAATGGGGTCACTTTTGGGGGGTTTCCACTGTTTTGGTCCCTCCAGTGCATTGCAAATGCGACATGGCACCGAAAACCATTCCAGCAAAATCATAAATCCAAATGGCGCTCCTTCCCTTCTGAGCCCTGCTGTGGGTCCAAATAGCCGTTTATTACCACATATGGGGTATTGTCGTAATCGGGAGACATTGCTTTACAAATGTTGGGGTGCATTTTCTTCGTTATTCCTTGTAAATAATAAAAATTTCTATGTTGTTTCAGAAAAAAAGTACATTTTAATTTTTACAGACTAATTCCAATATATTTAGCGAAAAACCTGTGTGGTCAAAATGCTAACTATACCCCTAGATAAATACCTTAAGGGGTCTAGTTTTCTAAATGGGGTCGTTTATGGGGAGTTTCTATCGTTCTGGCAGCTCAAAGCCTCTCCAAATGTACAGTGGGGCCTAAAACATTTTCAAGCAAAATATGAGTCCTGAATGCCTCCGGGTGCCTCCTTCCTTTTGGGTCCTGCCGTGTGTCCAGGCAGCGCATTAGGGCCACAATGTGGGTATTTTTGAAAACAGGAGAAACAGGGTGATAGATTTTGTGGTGTGTTTCTTCATTCTCATGGTCGCTTTACAAAGAAATTGGTCTTCAAACTGATACTTTTATGAAAAAAAGTGACATTTTTTTTTTCACCTGCTGTGTATTAAATTTAGCAAAAAACTGTGGGGTCAAAATACTTACTATACCCTTAGGTAAATACCTTAAGGGGTCTAGTTTTCTAAATGGGGTCATTTGTGGGGGTTTCCATCACTCTGAGACCTATGAGCCTCTGAAAACCTGGTTTGGTGCAGGAAAACAAAATGTACTTCAAAATTTATAAAATTATTATTCAATTTGTAAGTCCTCTAAATTGCTGAAAATGTATTTTATTTCTTCAAAAGTGCTGCCAAAATAGAGTAAAGAGATAGAAATATATATTTAATTAAAAAAATTGTGCAGTATGTGTGTACATATGTGACATATTGCAGTTAAAAATAGGGGAAAATGGTAATTTTTACAAAATTTCTTCCATTTTTCTATTTTTTAATTAATTTCCGCAAATCGTATCAGTCTACTTTTACCACTAAAATAAAGTACAACATGTGACGAAAAAACAATGTCAGAATTACTTGGATATTCAAAACTTTCACAGAGTTATTCTCTGATAAAGTCAGACATACCAGATTTGACAAATCTGGCTTGGTCATTAAGGTACAAACATGCCCGGTCATTAAGGGGTTAAATGCTCAAAATATTATTGTTGTCGATATAATAATGTGTGTTGATGAGCGAACAGAGTAACGAGTGCTCGTCCCCATACTGGCTCCTTGTGAAAGGAGCAAATGCCAAAATTGGCTCGTGTAAAGGTACCTTAAAGGGAATGTGTCGCTAGAAATTATTTTTTTTTTTCTTTCAGTTAAACAATTAGTATTTGAGTGATTACACTGTTTTAATTTTTTACATTTTTTCACAAGTCAGGAAATATTATAAATTAGATTCTAATTTATAACATTTCAATGTGCTGGTCACTAGAGGGAGCAGTTCCCGAAATTGCAGCATGGTCACTGTGGTAAAGCAACCTCATTGATTTATGCTGCAAATTTGGGGTGGACACACTCTCCTCTAGTGTGTTGAATGTATTTAAACCTCCTACACTGTGTGCCGCCATTTTCTGAGCGACTGCACAGTGTAGGAGGATTAGATACAGGGCTCAGCAGACAGTATAACACGAACATACACGAACATAATACACTAACATAAATTACCTGCTCCTGCCGCCGCCGCCTCCGCTGGTCTACGCTACTATTCCTTGCGCCTTCGCTTTGTTGAACATATGGCCGGGAGCCGCGGCCGGAATTCGTCATCTTACTGTCCGGCAGCGGCTTCCGGTCCACATGAAAATGGCGCCGGATTTCGCTCTATAAACGAGCTTCGTTTTGGCGTATGCTTCTGAGAATGGAACGGCTCCCGTTCGCATTCTCTATGGGGTTGCATGTCCCGTATAGCATCTCTGTATGTGTCGTTAATCAACACATACAGAGATGAAAAAAAAAATGGCAGCCCCCATAGAGAAGTAAAAGTTTGAATACAGTAAAAAGTAGAAAGTCACAACACTAATAAATAAAATTTTTGTTTATATTTTATTAAAAGCAATATAATTTAAAGAAAATTAAAATCATGACTCCTTCCCTTTAAGGGTATGTTCACACGCACTAATTACGGACGTAATTCGGGCGTTTTTGCCCCGAATTACGTCCGAAAATAGCGCCGAAAATAGCGTTGGCAAACATCTGCCCATTGAAAGCAATGGGCAGACGTTTGTCTGTTCACACGAGGCGTATATTTACGCGCCGCTGTCAAATGACGGCGCGTAGATAGACGCCCGCGTCAAAGAAGTGACCTGTCACTTCTTTGGCCGTAATTGGAGCCGTTATTCATTGACTCCAATGAATAGCAGCGCCAATTACGTCCGTAATGGACGCGGCGTTCAAGCGCCTGCACATGCCGTTACGGCTGAAATTACGGCAATGTTTCCTCCTGAAAACATCCCCGTAATTTCAGCCGTTACGGACGCTGCCGTGTGAACATACCCTAAGGCTGAGATCTGTTCCATATATCTGATGTATGGGACAGTTTTCTGCAACAGAAATCTTCCACGAGTGAACAAGTCAGTCTATATAATCCAATTATCCAGGTGCCATGAATGAAGATGTGACCCCACCTTTGTCTAGGGATGGCTGTTCCAGTTTGATTCCTTTTGCGAACCAAATTCCTTTTTTATACAAAATGTGCCTATTGGTTTGTAACTTCTGTCGGCCTGGCTGGGCCCTACAATTACTAAGAGGCTATTGCATAGGTATTGTATAGGTAATGCACTCTCAGTGACTCAGTAATCCACAGTGGTATTCATTTTGGGAGAAATTTCCTACCATTCATCTGAACTGAAGAAGGACATAAAATTGCTATGCAAATTGAAAAAAAATGTTTGGAACTTGTGAGTTCTGCAGCCATATATTTGGTATGTATACATTTAAGATAGGGAATGCTATAGATTTTGAAATCTGCATTTAAATCATACTCTTAAATCTTATTTTGTATGCAGAATGTGAATGGAGTTTTGTACATTTCTGCGGAATTGGCCACAAATGTCAACATTTGCATTGCACTGGGTGAAATTTGTAGTAACACCAGAAGAATTCCACAAAAGATAGGGTCTGCTGCAGATTTTTAAATGTCACCAGTTTATTAATTCCCTATCTCATAACTAATCTAATAGGCGCTTTGATGCTGATAACTACAGTGTGATTTGTTTTAAAAAAAAAACAAACGTTTATTTGCAAAGTTATGAGCATTTTTCTAAATATGCTAATGTGGCTCTAATAGCCAAATAGGAGGTGACACTTTCGTTTCTCTCCGGGTGGTGTAATGTTTTCTGTATGACGCTGTCCAATCAGCTTACAGCTTCTCCCCCTTTCCTGCCCAGCAACACAGTGTGATTATATAGTATACAGCTTCCATTCCCGACTGTGTATTCAACTGGTGATATCTCCGGTTATGTCACAGCTAGAACTGCGATCCTGGTGTCATATGAAAGATTAGAATCCCCTCTTTCATATGCCACTGATAATCGCTGTGGTCCACAGCCGGAGATATGGCTGTTTGAAGCGATCCCCCTTCCCTCCAGCTTTAGTTTCAGACTGTGTGTGAAGCAGCTTCATGCTGATTGGACAGTGTCAGAGGCTGTGAGGTAGCTCCACCTCCGGAGAATCACTGGTGTTACCTCCCAGTTGTCAAATAAAGGCTCATTTACATATTTAGAAATAAGCTCAGAACTTTTAAAATAATAAACTTTTTGGGACACAATTTTCACTAGTATTATCAGTGTGACAGCGCCTATCAGATTAGCTAGGAGATAGGGCGTTACTAAACTAGTGACAGAGTTTCTTTAAATCTTTTTTTTCCCCCACATGTGAATGGGCTTTTGCAAAACTCTGTTTACGCACATTGTACTATACTTTCTGTGTGCCGCTCTGCAAAAAACACACCACGTCAACGTGGCCTGATTGTTTTTCCGTTTTTAGGTAAAGGGCGATATGGAGAAGTATGGAGAGGCTTGTGGCAGGGGGAAAATGTGGCTGTCAAGATTTTTTCTTCTCGCGATGAACAATCATGGTTTAGAGAAACAGAAATTTACAACACAGTTTTGCTACGTCATGAAAACATTTTGGGTAAGGTACCGTATAGTTACTTTGTATTTGTATGTTTAGTTGCTGCAATATATTCCACTCCATTGTATAATCCTGGAACATTTTCTATAATCCATTTCAGTTAGCTTCTCATTAATTATATACGCACTGTGATAATGGATGGATGAAATTACTGTCAGGGCTGCGTTCACTAGTATTGATAAAACCACACTCTTAAATCTAGACTGTAGTCTAGACCCACCAAAGACCATGCGTTGCACCACAGGGAGTCTGAGCATTTTCAACATACTGTACATTTGAGAGGAATTTCTGCATGTGACTGGACAAAAACGACTCACATTACCACTTTTTTTTTTCTACTTATTGGTTTCCCTTTCTGTGTATTCCCCCAATGTAGCCCAGGACTGGAAGCTATCTTCCATAACGGCTTCTGGCTTCATGGGTACAGCTTTCCTGCCCTGTTCTCTACCAGGCCCCTATGTCAATTATTCGTTAGGAGACTAGAATCAGATGCAGACAGGAGGACATATATTTTGGAGCAAAACGAGGCATCATATAGGATTTCAATCCATTTACATGGAACACTGATCTGTTACATAAGTCAAATCTTGTTTTGTCACTGAAGGTAGGCTATAAAACCACCAGAGGAGGTTATTATGAGGAGCCACCATCAAGCTATACAGAACTCGTTTCAATCCAGTTCACAGATATACACAAAATTTCCAGGTACCTAAGCCTGTTCTTGGAATTTGGGAGGAAATAAAAGTATCCAGAGGAAACCTATGCAAACAAAGAAGAATAACATATATACTCAGTGATGTTGGTTGGATTAGAACCAATTGACCACCCTATAACCCATCATACCACAAATTTCATGCCATTATTTTTTCACGTGGGTTTGCTTCATTTTGACTTTCGTCTCCTCTAAATACATTTTATGAATTGGATTTTAAATTTTCATTTTACAGAAAGTATTTCCTTTGAGCCATTATTTCAATGAGATATGCCACAGTATCTGTGAAATGATGAATGACTGCCTATAAACAGATCGAATGTTTTTCTATACTTAAAGATGTCCAGTTTCTCACAATCCTTCTCCAAATGAGCTGTTGCTTTACGCCAGGCATTCTATTCATATGTATATAGTAAAGAACTACAATTAAAACAGCTAAATGATTTAGCCCGGAGGTAAACATGGCCAAGAAATTATTCTGAGAAGTGGTTTAATGAAGCTGGATAACCTGTTCAGCATCTCCTTTTACCATTTGTAGGCTTTATTGCATCTGACATGACTTCTCGGAACTCCAGCACTCAACTTTGGCTCATTACCCATTATCATGACAATGGATCTTTATACGACTATCTCCAGAGGACAACTGTTGATCCAGAAAGTTGCTTACATCTTGCAGTATCTATTATTTGTGGATTGGTGCATCTTCATGTGGAGATATTTGGCACTCAAGGAAAACCTGCCATTGCACATAGAGACCTGAAGAGCAGAAACATCCTCGTGAAATCCAATAAACAATGTTGCATTGCAGATCTAGGTATGGGCTATCGGTAATATGGGTCCATATGTTGTTTTTGTTTTTGTGCGCTGGACCATTCCCCTCCGGCTTCCCCTGTCTGGCTCAATATGATTGATAGGTCTCTCCCTATTTGTGTATAGGCAGAGACATGTTATATATAGTGAGCTTAGGGCAGCCGTCCAGCTGAGCTCCTTTCTGTTCACAGTATATAACTGATCCGGGTGTGCTGAAACTCATCAGCTCTAGCCCTTACCGGGCACCCAGCAATCACTTGATTTGTCACGTGATTGCTGACATGAATACAGCAAGAAGCATTGACACTTAGGCTACATTCACACAAGCGTATCAGATTCACGCATGTGAAAAACCCGTGTGAATCTGGTCCGTATTCACATGCTCGCAAAGCACATATTTTTTTTACTTTTTTTCAATTGAATTGATGCGCAAATCATGCACCGCACACGGATGTGCATCCGTATCCGGTGCATGGTTTACACGCACCTATCAACTTCAATGGGCGCGTAGGTGAGTGAAAACGCACCAATATAGGACTCTCGCTGCGTGAAAACTCCTGCATGTGTGAACGGCCAACTTGAAATCAATGGGTCCGTGTGCTGAGCGTGATTTCCATGCGCAGCACACGGACGTTATTCACGTTCGTATGAATGGGCCCTTAATGTATGATGTACACGGAACTCACTGAGCACCATGTATTGAACCATGAAGAAGGCAAAGACGTTAATAACCAGCCCTACCTTACCTATCAGAAGTCCAGCTGTCTCTAACAGGACACTCACCCCTCTTGCAGTCACATTTTTTATTGTCGTACATTTTAATCTGCGTCATTTATAAACTGTAGAGTCATATGCCGGTTGGCAAGTGGTTAGCAAGTCCTGGAAGACGCTTCTCTAGCTGTTTCTGTTGTCGAGTAAATTATGCTATGTTGTTAAAATTTATAGTAATAAAATAAGTGTAATTTCATGTTTTCAGGCCTTGCAGTGGTGCACACACAGAATGGTGACTACCTTGATATTGGTAACAATCCGAGAGTTGGCACCAAACGATACATGGCGCCAGAAGTCCTGGATGAAACAATCCGCACAGATTCATTTGAATCTTACAAGCAGACAGATGTGTGGGCATATGGATTGGTATTATGGGAAATATGCAGGAGAACGATTATAAATGGTGAGTTCTGAACATAAATAATCATTTTCTAATTTTCATGGATGTGCTAGCATCTTTAAGTCTAGTGCCAATAGGGGGCACTAGAACTACCTGTAATTAATCAAACCTTTTTTTTAAACAGTCTCAATATATAATACCCAGCATACACATGATAATCCAGTACACCTTGGTGATAGCAGTAAGGGTATGTTCACACAGCCTATTTTCGCCTGTTTTTCGGGCCGTAAACACCCGAAAAACAGCCGAAAAATCGGAAGCAGAACGCCTTCAAACATCTGCCCATTGATTTCAATGGGAAAAATGGCATTCTGTCCGGACAGACCGTTTTTTTACGCGGCCGTTTTGAAAAACGGCCGCGTAAAATAACGGCCACGAAGAAGTGCAGGTCACTTCTTGGGATGTTTTTGGAGTCGTTTTTAATTGACTCTATAGAGAACAGCTCCAAAACCGGCCATAAAAAACGCAGCGAAAAACGCGAGTGGCTTAAAAAACATCTGAAAATCAGGAGCTGTTTTCCCTTGAAAACAGCTTCATATTTTCAGACGTTTTTGGTTAGGCGTGTGAACATACCCTTAGGGTATGTTCACACGTAAACTTAAAAACGTCTAAAAATACGGAGCTGTTTTCAAGGGAAAACAGCTCCTGATTTTCAGACGTTTTTTCGCTGCGTTTTTCGCTTCCTTTTTTACGTCTCTTTTTGGAGCTGTTTTCAATAGGGTCTAAAAAAACAGCTCCAAAAACGTGCCAAAAAGTGACCTGCACTTCTTTTTCACGGCCGGTTTTTAAGCGCCCATTTGGAAAAACGGCCGCATAAAAAAACAGCCCGTCGGAAAAGAATGCCGTTTTTCCCATTGAAAGCAATGGGCAGATGTTTGGAGGCGTTCTGCTTCCGATTTTTCGGCCGTTTTTCAGGCGTTTACGTCCGAAAATAGGCTGTGTGAACCTACCTTCATTCAAGGCATTCCAGGGTCGAGGGTAAGATATCTTTTTTTTATGCATTTTACTCCAAAATGGTGTGCGACATATTTATTAACCATTTGCACCAGAATTTAGTGCCATTTGTACCATGCACGTCACTTTGAAAAGTGGATGTGGCTCAATGACTGGCCAGGATTTAGACAGATTATTTAAATCTACTCCACAAAGAACCTGGCATGGAAAACGTGCCGACATTTTAGCCACTCTGAAAGTTAAAGGCAGTGATATATATTGTGACAGAATTATTAAAGAAGTTGAATGCAGTCAGAAATTTGTCGCAAAATTTGTCAATACTTTAGCCGAGCTTTAACTTGGATATTGACTGAAATGGGGCCACATTTGATATATGTAGACCATTGTGTCTTAGGCCTCATTTACACGAGCGTAATATACGTGCGTGCGACGCGCGTGCTTTTCACGCGTGTCGTACGCACCTATATTAGTCTATGGGTCAGTGTAGACGATGCGTGGATTTTGCGCAGCGCGAGTGCGTTGCGTAAAACTCACGACATGTTCTATAATCGTGCGTTTTTCGCGCATCACGCACCCATTGAAGTCAATGGGTGCGTGAAAACCACGCATGCCGCACGGAAGCACTTCCGTGCAAACTGCGTGATTCGCGCAAGAGCTGTCAAAAGGATGAATGTAAATAGAAAAGCACCACGTGCTTTTCTGTTTACAAACATCCAAACGGAGTGTCAAATTAGAGATGAGCGCACCGAACTTCACCGGGTTCGGCCGAACGCGTTTTGACCGAACCCGGCAAAAAATGTTCGGGTACGCGACGGCAGGAGACAGTCACTGTCCACGGTGCTGAAAGAGTTAAACTGGTTCAGCACCATGGACAGTGACTTCCGATCACAATATACATGAACGTGTAAAAAAAAAAGAAGTTCTGACTTACCGAGAACTCCCGGCTTCTTCCTCCAGTCTGACCTCCCGGAATGACAATTCTGTCCAACTGACAGCTGCAGCCAATCACAGGCCAAGCACAGCCTGCAGCCAATCACAGGCTGCAGCGGTCTCATGGACTGCCGCGTCATCCTGGGAGGTGGGGCCGGATGACAAGAGAGGGACGCGTCACCAAGGCAACGGCTGGGAGACCGGACTGGAGGAAGCAGGAAGTTCATGGTAAGTATGAACGTCTTTTTTTGATTCACAGGTTGCTGTATATTGTGATCGGAACTCACTGTCGCGGGTGCTGAAAGAGTTACTGCCGATCAGTTAGCTCTTTCAGCACCTTGGACAGTGACTGACGTCGACTAGCCTCATCTCTATGATGGCGGCTGCGCGAAAATCACGCAGCCGCGCATCATACGCGGATGACACACGGAGCTGTCAAATGCCTTTTGCGCGCGCAAAACACAGAGTTTTTTGCGCGCGCAAAACGCACACGCTCGTGTAAATCAGGCCTTACAATGATATAACTTCACAATAGAGGAGTAACTTGAAGTTCCTAGTTGCTGATGCATAATCTCAAGGGCCCCTCAACTTCACATGCAATTTATTCACCAGTTCTCAGGTGCAACTGCAATTTCCACACCTCATATATTCACGCACATAAAAATGCACTTCACAGAAATCATTCTTAGGCCTTATTCACACGAACGTGTCCGTTTTGCGCGCGTAAAAAATGCAGCGTTTTTCCTGCGTTGCAGTTCCGTCTGACATCAGTGTATGGTGCTTGTCAGCGTTTTTTATGCGTGTATGTCACGCGTTTTATACGGCAGCAAAATAAACTGAAAGAGGCGTTTTTCTTTTCTCATCATTTCTTTAGCAACTGTTGCGTGAATCACGCACAGCACACGGATGTGCGTCCGTGTGCTGTCCGTGATTTTGACGCACCCATTGGCTTCAATGGGTGCGTGATGCGCAAAAAACGCACAAGTATAGGACATGCAGTGAGTTTCACGCAGCGGACACACGCTGCGTGAAAAACAATGAATGTCTGAATGGCCCCATTGACTTGCATAGGTCCGTGTGACGTGCGTACACGGACGTGAAATACGGTCGTGTGAATAAGGCCTTACAGTTAAGTCACAGAACATGGATACACACAATGATATCCGACCCTAGTGATAAAAAAACATCAACATTGAAGTAACAAAACAATTACAAGAAACACAGTGATGTGACAATACAGATATAATAAATACAGTGAAGTCACAGTTCATGGGTAATAAACAAGGTGAAGTAACAGCAATGAATGACGTATAATTCTTTGAGCAAGGTTGAACTTGGTGGACCTGTGTCTTTTTTCATCCTATGCAACTATGTAACACCATAGGAGTAATAGCCACAGTGATGTTAAAGTATAGTGCACACAGGATAAAGCACACAGTAACCATGGTCATGGTATATCATAATACAGTCATAATGCACAATGTGATGACACAAAACAAGAAACACAAATCATAATGTCACAATACATGAATAGTAAACACTGTGAAGGAAAGGATTATCGCACACAGTGATGTCACAGTATGGGAATAATGTACACAGCGATGGTACAGTATGGGAATAATGCACACAGCGATGTTACAGAACAGGGAAAATAAAAACAGTGGTGTCACAGCTAAGGGTATGTTCACACGGCGGGGGTCCGTAACGGCTGAAATTACGGGGATGTTTCAGCCTGAAAACATCCCCGTAATTTCAGCCGTACCGGCATGTGCAGGCGCTTGAACGCCGCGTCAATTACGGCCGTAATTAGCGCTGCTATTCATTGGAGTCAATGAATAGCGGCTCCAATTACGGCCAAAGAAGTGACAGGTCACTTCTTTGACGCGGGCGTCTATTTACGCGCCGTCATTTGACAGCGGCGCGTAAATATACGCCTCGTGTGAACAGACAAACGTCTGCCCATTGCTTTCAATGGGCAGATGTTTGTCAGCGCTATTGAGGCGCTATTTTCAGACGTAATTCGGGGCAAAAACGCCCGAATTACGTCCGTAAATAGGCCGTGTGAACATACCCTTATAGCTAAGAACAACAGTGAAGTCACAACACTAGGATAATAAACGCAGCGTCATAATACAAGTATTATGCACACAGTGACATCACAGTACAGAGGTAATAACCACACCGTGATTTCATAGTACTGGAGTAAATAATGAAGTGATATCACAGATTGGTAGTGAGCTATGACAGGTACTACCTGGTGTTGCTTAGTAGCTGTGCCAGATTCTTTAATATGGGCAAACAATACAAAAAGTCCATACTGGCGTATCGCTCAGTTGTATGTCACTATTAGTAAATATGGCTCAATAAAAATTCATAAAAATGTTGAATTTGGAACATGCTGCATTTCATAGTGGAAAAAAATTTAGTTAATATAAGAATTAATAAATTCCCAATCACTAACATTGCACACCTGACATGACCTGTGGTAAGGCCCAATGCACACGACCGTAGATTTCGTCCGTAATTACGGACACATTAATTTCTATGGCCATACTTTATAATGGGATCACGGTCAGCAAATGTGGACGACTGTCTGCGGCCCGCCGTGCCCATAATTACGGACCATGATTACGGGTACAGTCGTGTGCATGGGGCCTAAAATAACAGTGGCAAAACTGCCAGAAAACACCACGCGTAAACCTGGCATTATTCATAGATTTATAAACTTGTCTATGCGTAAGCCCCGATTTTTATGTTTTGACAATAAATACATTGCTGTGCCCCCAGCCTCAGCACATTTGCTCATTAAACTGGAAATAATCGAAGAAATGATTAGCTTTATTTGACTAGCGGATCAGGTCGGATTGTGCAAATCAGCAAACTTTGCTGTAATCCAGATTCCAAATCAATTTGCTCATCTGTAATTGTAATGTGTTAATAGGGTATTAGGCTTAAATCTGCTACATCTTGTAAAACATTCATAGCAGTGCCACTAATCCTCTCTTTCACATATGTGGCAGCTTGCACGAACCTGTAGATCTGTTTCACACTTCCACACTAGTGAACTATTTCTTATTACACATGACAATTAATTGCTTAGCTAAAATAATCTGAAAAGGCAGAATTTGCCGCTTCCATTGGAAAAAAAAAAAAGGGCACCGCGGGCCTGCTAATCAGCCCTTTGATTTCAACTGGTTTTGTTTTCCACAAAGGATTAGCTGTAAATTATAAACACTGTAATCTGGTGTCAGCGCCCAGGTCCATGATTAAAGCAGCCATTACATTCAATCAGCACTCTGTTTATTCAACACTGATTAGGAAACTAGCCGCATCAGAAGAGCCTGGCACGCTGCCATGCTTCCTGCAGCCTCTTGCCATAAATCTAAAATGCAGGACAATTTCCACCAGAAAAGAGTGGCACCAGAGCACACAATGCATGTTGTGATGTGGAAAATAGGCCCTGCCAGGGGTTCACTTTGACACAGAGTCTATTCCAGCTTTGCAGTTCAGTCACAACACTGATACGGAGTCTGACTTTCACCCTCTGAATTCCTCCAACCGTAATGATTCTAGAATGTCTGGTGGGCGTTAATAGCAGAAAGAATAGAAGAGAGCCAAATAATAATAATAAAAAACACATTAAGCGAGAACATGTGTGTTCTTATGTGTAGCAAAGGCGTCACAAGCTGCAAGATAGCGCAACCATCAAAGACAGAACAAGCAGGACAGTCCCAGATTATAAGCACTGTTCTGTAGTTATGTCTTCTCTGCCTTGGAGGAGACATTACTAGTGTAGCCAGTAAATGACAGTATCAGTGGCAGAGAGCGTCAGTCAGGTGCCACCTGCTTAGGAAGCTTCGACATAACTGTTTTGGGGGCCACTGTATGAGGGCCCTATAACTGCCACTATTATTGAGGCACCTTGAAAATAGACACAAAGAATGTCCCTCTTCCCCCAATTCATTCAGATATAGGGTGGTATTGTATTTTGCTGTCAGATCTAGCAGGTACAAGTGCAGGGAATTTTAAATTCCTTATAACCCTGCAGGTTATACCAGCTTGTTGCATAGTGGGTTAAAAAATATGTTCATCCTTATATACAGATAGTAATACCCACATCTCCGCAGCATTTACACTACGTGGGAACCCAGCCTGAGGGTTGGAAACAATAGATATAATCACAAATTCCATATGGTTGCAGGATTTTCTTAAAATTTTGAAAGAATCACCTATGACATATCGCGCCGCGTAAAAATGGATAGAATACAGAGGAGTATTAAAGGCTATGTAAACCTCTGAAATCATTTATTTTTCTAATAAAAATGTCTATCAGTGTGTTTTGCGCAACTTTCTAAATACTTTAAAAAAAATATATATATATTCAATAAATTTAATAAAAAAGCATGACGAAAAACACTGCTTGTAAAACAACAAATCACCAACAGGGGCACTCTATTGAATTCTCATCCAAACACAAAAAAAAATCATCAGATAAATAAAGTAATAGATAAAGATATTAACTTGGAGTCATAGTAATTAATATTGTATTGTAATAAGTAATTAAATGAGACGGTACTGGAGAGCTGTTACCACTGGAAGGATTATTCAATTTAGTTTGCCCACATTAAAACTTTAGGTTCTACAGCAATAAGGAAAATCTCTGACTAAAAGTCTTCCGCCAATTCTCTCACTGTACTACGATTCAGCTCCCATGCTCATCTCCATCATCCTCTCCCTGGCAGCCAGAACACAAAGTGAAAATAGTCTGTATATATTTATCTACCAGCAATTCATTTCAATGTGTATGGCAACACCTACTCTAATCTTTAGAAGACCGCGGACATCCAGGGTTGTCATCCATGGGATACATGCTTTGTTTCTAAGCAACCCCAACACAGTCACTTAACAAATGGTACATGCCAAAGGTTATTTATTAGAAAAATGTCCCATCTTGTACAATAAATAACATTTATTCTCATTTGTTGTACCTCACAAGGCATGCACGTTAATATTTTGTACTTTGTTCCTGGATTGTGGCTGGTCTAGGCATAGTGGAAGACTACAGGCCTCCATTCTATGACATGGTTCCACATGATCCAAGTTTTGAGGACATGAAGAAAGTTGTTTGCATTGACCAACAAAAACCAAATATTCCTAACACTTGGAGTTCAGACAAAGTAAGTAAAGCAATAATAAGTATTATTGTGTATCTAGCTTGAATGTATACAAAAATAGCTTCTGTAAGATTTAACAGTCAGGTGGAAGTATAATTGATATGGGGTGTCAGCGACCGCTGGACTACCCCAGAGAGGTGTTCGATCAGTGTTGTGTAGCAAGCAATTCCGCTTTTCGTATCATGTGACCACACTGTTAGGAAAGTCAATTTCTTTAACGTTGTCATGACTACTAGCCTAGCTTTTGGGTGGCTCTGGGTTGAGTTGCAGAGCCAATCCCATTTCTCTGTTTTCTTCCTATCAGATTCTAGGGTGGAGTATTTAAGTCTGGTCAGTTCTTTCATTGTTGCTTGTGAATATCTTTGTGTATGCAAGTATCTGATCAAGCTCCTGATTACACCTTGTATCGCATGACTATTTGGATTCTTGGAACTGGCCCTCGGCTCTGTCTTTAGATTAACCCTTTGCTTACTGATTTGGACATTTCTTCTCTCGGCTGGTTTTGACCTCTGCAACTCCTTGCATTCTTCTGTTTACTGATTTGGACTTACACTCCCTCCTGGTAGTGAACTCTGTTGCTGTTTACCCTCTGGCTGTTTGGTTTTCTGTTCTGGTATTGCCTGCATTGCACCTGTCCAACACCGTATTCTGTTAATGCAACCTAGTGTCACGAGGCGTGGTGTGGACTCACTGGGCTGTACCGTGTAGAGGGATGGCAGCTGGCCAAACAGCTATGGTACAGAGTCTATAGTCCAGAAAAGGGTACCTGAGGCAGTGTAGACAGTAGCAAGGCAGGCTCGGCTGGGACCAGGCAGCAGGTAGATGTCAGGCGTAGAGTAGTAGAACAGGCGTGGAGATGCAGCACACGACAACAGCTCAGCACGGCAGTAGACCAGGATGGTACAGATAGCACGGGAAACAGGATACAGGAACAGGAAACACTGGGAGGCTGGAAGACACTTAGGAGACCATTTGCAAGACAGACTAAGGGCTTATTTAGACGAACGTGATATACGTCCGTGCAACGCGCGTGATTTACCCATTAGACGTTTATGAGGGACAGTGTCAAATGCCTTTCCAAAGTCCAAAAACACTATATCCACAGCGGCCCCTCTGTCTAGGCTTCTGCTCACCTCTTCATAAAAACAAATCAGGTTGGTTTGACAACTTCTGTCCTTAGTAAAACCGTGCTGGCTGTCATTTATAATACTATTTATTGGCACATAAGCCTGTATATAGTCCCTCAATAGCCCCTCAAACATTTTCCCCACGTTGGATGTTAAGCTTACTGGTCTATTATTACGCGGGGAAGACCTAGAGCGCTTTTTGAAAATAGGCACCACATTTGCCCTGCGCCAGTCCCTTGGCAGTATACCAGTCACTAGAGAATCTCTGAATATTATGAAAAGGGGGTGTAAGGCTGGATTCACACAAGCACATTACGTTCGTAATGGACGGACGTATTTCGGCCGCAAGTCCCAGACCGAACACAATGCAGAGAGTCGGGCTCCTAGCATCATACTTATGTACGATGCTAGGAGTCCCTGCCTCTCCGTGGAACTACTGTCCCGTACTGAAAACATGATTACAGTACGGGACAGTTGTCCGGCAGCGAGGCAGGGACTCTAAGCATCGTACATAAGTATGATGCTAAGAGCCCAGCTCCCTGCAGTGTGTTCGGTCTGGGACTTCCGACCAAAATACGTCCGTCCATTACGGACGTAATGTGCTCGTGTGAATCCAGCCTTAAGGATCTGCCAGACACAGATTCTGTGTCGACGCCCGTGGTTAATCAGTCTGCATCTGCTCCTAGGTCTGATAGAGTGACTCGATCTGCTACCACTCAGGCTGGTAGGCTGAGGAGTGGGAGAACCTATCACAGCCTGGTCAAATGGTTCTAGCTCCCGCCCTTGGTCTATGTATACCTTCATTTGCTTCTTGTCTTTGCCTGTGATTCTCGCTTGTTTCCTGGCTCTGCTGTTCCAGCTATTACTATTGACCTCAGCTTCATTTTGACCCTGGTTTTACTGACTACGCTCCTGCTCTGCGTTTGGTACCTTGTACACTCCTGGTTTTACTCGGCTCGTTCACTACTCTTTTTGCTCACGGTGTTGCCGTGGGCAACTGCCCCATTTCCCTTAGCTTCTGTGTACCCTTGTCTGTTTGTCTCTCGTGCACATATTGAGCGTAGGGACCGTGGCCCAGTTGTACGCCGTCGCCTAGGGCGGGTCGTGCAAGTAGGCAGGGTCAGAGTGGTGGGTAGATTAAGGCTCACCTGTCTGTCTCCTTACCCTGTCATTACAGGGGGACAGAAATAACTGAACTAAGCTCTTTAAGAATTCTAGGGTGTATCCCATCTGGTCAAGGGGCCTTGTGCACATTTATTTTATTTAATTTAGCTTGGACCATATCTACATTAATCCAATTCAGTATATAAACTGATATATTAACAGCACTGGCACCAGTTACATCAGCTGCTCTTTCTTCTGCTGTATAAACAGAGCTAAAGAACCCATTTAGTAACTCTGCCTTCTCTTGATCCCCTGTGACCAACTCCCCATTACCACTATCTAGGGATCCTACATGTTCAGACTTTGGTTTTTTTGCATTTATATACTTGAAGAATTTTTGGGGATTTGTTTTACTATCCTTGGCCACCTGCCTTTCATTTTGTATTTTTGCAGATTTTATTACATTTTTACAGATTTGATTAAGCTCTTTATATTTTACAAAGGCTACAGATGTACCCTCAGATTTGTCTTTTTTAAATGCCCTTTTTTGTCATGTATTGCCCCTTTCACAGAAGGTGTAAGCCATGTGCGATTTAATTTTAGTCGTTTATACTTACCTACAGGAATAAATTTTGCACTATAATTACCCAAAGTAGATTTGAAAATCTCCCATTTATCATTTGTCCCATTATTTAACATTAGTTCTTCCCAGTCTATATCCTGAATTGCAGCCTTCATCCTGGGGAAATTGTCTTTCTTAAAATTAAATGTTTTTGCCCTCCCAGCCTGTGTTTGTTTTTTACAGTATAGGTAAAATGTAATTATATTGTGATCACTGTTACCAAGATTTTCACGAACATTGACATTCCCAACAAGATCTGCATTATTAGAAATGACCAGATCCAACAGAGCTTCACCTCTAGTCGGGTCTTCCACAAACTGGTTCATAAAATTTTCCTGCAAAAGGTTGAGGAAATGTCTCCCCTTTGCAGTTGAAGCCGAAACATGGCACCAATTAATATCCCGGAAATTAAAATCTCCCATTATCACTACAGTACTCGCCTGTGCAGCCCGCTCCATCTGTTTATATATTTGTCCTTCCATCTCCTCAGTTATATTGGGGGGGGGGGGGGGTCTATGGATTACACCAAAATTAATTTTTTCCGTGATTACCTCCATTTCTAGTTCCACCCACAAGGTTTCAACCTCCTCACAGTCTTCACCCACTATTGTCTCTTTCACACTCGCCTTCATATCACTTCTCACATACAGTGATACACCACCACCTTTCCTATTTGTCCTGTCTTTCCGAAACAGTGTAAAACCCTGTAGATTTACAGACCAGTCATGTGAAGAGTCTAGCCATGTTTCAGCAACACCAAATATATATATATACACTACCGTTCAAAAGTTTGGGGTCACCCAGACAATTTTGTGTTTTCCATGAAAACTCACACTTATATTTATCAAATGAGTTGCAAAATGACTAGAAAATATAGTCAAGACATTGACAAGGTTAGAAATAATGATTTTTATTTGAAATAATAATTTTCTCCTTCAAACTTTGCTTTCGTCAAAGAATGCTCCATTTGCAGCAATTGTTACAATTACAGCTCGTTAATTTGCTGAGGTAATCGGGAGAAATTTCACCCCATGCTTCCAGAAGCCCCTCCCACAAGTTGGATTGGCTTGATGGGCACTTCTTGCGTACCATACGGTCAAGCTGCTCCCACAACAGCTCTATGGGGTTGAGATCTGGTGACTGCGCTGGCCACTCCATTACAGATAGAATACCAGCTGCCTGCTTCTTCCCTAAATAGTTCTTGCATAATTTGGAGGTGTGCTTTGGGTCATTGTCCTGTTGTAGGATGAAATTGGCTCCAATCAAGCGCTGTCCACAGGGTATGGCATGGCATTGCAAAATGGAGTGATAGCCTTCCTTATTCAAAATCCCTTTTACCTTGTACAAATCTCCCACTTTACCAGCACCAAAGCAACCTCAGAACATCACATTACCTCCACCATGCTTGACAGATGGTGTCAGGCACTCTTCCAGCATCTTTTCAGTTGTTCTGCGTCTCACAAATATTCTTCTGTGTGATCCAAACACCTCAAACTTTGATTCGTCTGTCCATAACCCTTTTTTCAATCTTCCTCTGTCCAATGTCTGTGTGCTTTTGCCCATATTAATCTTTTCTTTTATTAGCCAGTCTCAGATATGGCTTTTTCTTTGCCACTCTGCCCTGAAGGCCAGCATCCCGGAGTCGCCTCTTCACTGTAGACGTTGACACTGGCGTTTTGCGGGTACTATTTAATGAAGCTGCCAGTTGAGGACCTGTGAGGCGTCTATTTCTCAAACGAGAGACTCTAATGTACTTGTCTTGTTGCTCAGTTGTGCAGCGGGGCCTCCCACTTCTCTTTCTACTCTGGTTAGAGCCTGTTTGTGCTGTCCTCTGAAGGGAGTAGTACACACCGTTGTAGGAAATCTTCAGTTTCTTGGCAATTTCTTGCATGGAATAGCCTTCATTTCTAAGAACAAGAATAGACTGTCGAGTTTCACATGAAAGCTCTCTTTTTCTAGCCATTGTGAGAGTTTATTCGAACCCACAAATGTAATGCTCCAGATTCTCAACTAGCTCAAAGGAAGGTCAGTTTTATAGCTCCTTTAAACAGCAAAACTGTTTACAGCGGTGCTAATATAATTGCACAAGTGTTTTCATGTGTTTTCTAATCATCCATTAGCCTTCTAACACAGTTAGCAAACACAATGTACCATTAGAACACTGGAGTGATTGTTGCTGGAAATGGGCCTCTAAACACCTATGTAGATATTGCATTAAAAACCAGACGTTTGCAGCTAGAATAGTCAGTTAGCACATTAACAATGTATAGAGTGTATTTCTGATTAATTTAATGTTATCTTCATTGAAAAAAAACCTGTGCTTTTCTTGCAAAAATAAGGAAATTTCTAAGTGACTCTAAACTTTTGAACGGTAGTGTATATTTTCTTCCAGTATCAAGGCCTCCAGCACCCCCATTTTGCATGCTAGACTTCTGGCATTTGTGAACATACACTTTAACTTGCCTTTCAGATTTTCACTTTTATTATCAGAAATGTGATTTGACATTATTTGGGCATTTTTATTTACACTGCTGTTTTGTAATAAAAGGATCTCCTTATCCTGTTGTCTAGTCCTCTCCCCACAGTCTGTTTCTCCCCTCACCAATAAAGTCTGACCCCTCTCTAACCTGACTAACCCTTTTTTTTCTACATGGACCTCCCTCCTCAGCCCTAGTTTAAATACTCCACCACCCCAGCTAGAATTCTCTCCCCCAGCACAGCTGACCCCCTTTCATTTAGGTGCAAATCATCTGCAGAATACAGTTTGTACCCCAATGAAAAGTCAGCCCAGTGCTCTAGGAACCCAAAGCCTTCTCCTCTATACCAAGACTTAAGCCATGCATTTAACTCCCTGAGTTCCCGCTGTCTTTCCTGTGATGTGCATGGCACAGGCAGTATTCCTGAGAATACAAACTTGGAGGTCCTTCCCTTCAGCTTGTAGCCTAGTTCTTTAAAATTATTCTTAAGGCTCCTCCACCTACCATTTATTCTGTCGTTGGTACCTACATGGACCTCAACAGCTGGATCATCACCAGCCCCTCCCAGCAATTTGTCCACCCGTTCCACCACATGCCGAACCCTGGCACCAGGGAGACAGCAAACCATTCGGTTGAGGCGGTCTTGGCAACAAATTATTCTATCCGTCTTCCTGATTATAGAACCCCCTATAACTATCAATTGTCTTGGCTTACCTGCATTACCATCCCGCCGACTACTAGCTGGGCTGTTCTCCCGGCTGTTAGGGAGATCAGTATCCACTAGGGCTGCCATTTCTGAGACCGACACCCTCGCATCATCACCCAACTTGCCAATTTTGCTTGGAATGTCAGAAACAGGATTGGCCTTTCTTTTCTTGGACCGCTTTCTACTGCCCCTAACTACATTAACCCAGCTACTTGCCTGATCTTGCTCACCTATGTCTTCACCTTCCAGTTCTAACCCACTAACTTCATGCTCCGTAAGCAGCATGCTCCGCTCAAGATTGTCTATCTTCCTCAGTGTTGCATTCTGCTCCTCCAGATCTCTAATGCGAGCTTCCAGGTGACCTGGAACTCAGGCTCCAGTCGTGCATACATATGGCAAACTGTGCACTGAAGAAAACCTCCAATCTTGCTATCCATTATCCCGGTTACAAAAAAAAAACAGTGAACAGTTGTTAATGCAAAAGAAAATAAGAGTAATTACTGGGACTTTAACTCCTCTTTTTAACTCCGGTTTTGTAACTCCACTTGATATACAAACCACTTGTTTTACAAGCCCATTAGAGCAGGCTCTCTAGAGTCCATGAGTGCTAATTTATACCACCTGGGACCAGTTAACCCCTCCCCCTAGTCAGCTGCTCAGCAGGAGGTAAGCTGCAAAGAAAAAATGGTTTTAAATTGTGTCAGTTTTGCAAACTTCTTTTAGCAAGCAAGCAATCAATTCATATATCACTTACAATGGCCCCCACTTTGTCACACACAACACAGTAAGTCAATCCGGTTTTGTAACTCCACTTGATATACAAACAACTTGTTTTACAAGCCCACTAGAACAGGCTCTCTAGAGACCTGAGGGCTAATTTATACCACCTGGGACTAGTTAACCCCTCCCCCTAGTCAGCTGCTCCGCAGGAAGTAAGCTGCAAAGAAAAAATGGTTTTAAATTGTGTCAGTTTTGCAAACTTCTTTTAGCAAGCAAGCAATCAATTCATATATCACATACAATTTATTTCAGTAATTCAATTAAAAAAGTGAAACTCATATGTTATATAGATTCAATACACACAGAGTGATCTATTTCCAGCATTTTTTTCTTGTAATGTTGATGATTATGGTAACAGTTAATGAAAAGCCAAAATTTTGTGTCTCAGAAAATTATAATATTATATAAGCACAATTTCAAATATGATTTTTAATACCGAAATGTTGGCCTACTGAAAAGTATGTACAATATATGCACTCAATACTTGGTCTGGCTCCTTTTGCATGAATTACTGCATCAATGTGGCGTGGCATGGAGGCGATCTGCCTGTGGCACTGCTGAGGTGATATGAAAGTCCAATGTTATGGAAGCCCAGGCTAATAACTGTTAGCCATAATCATCAACATTAAAATAAATAAATGCTGGAAATAGATCACTCTGTGTGTAATGAATCTATATATATGATATTCTAATTCATTGAGAAGGACTAGTAAATCCAAACCCCAGACCATATCCCAAAATTAATCCAGACTCCACACCAGACCCCTAAATAAATTCAGACCTTAGCCAAGACCCAAAGGTTAATATAGACCCCAGACCAGACCCCAAAATTAATCCATACCCTGAGCAGATCCTAAAATTAATTCAGACTCCATTCCAGACCCCTAAATACATACAAACCTTATATCAGGCCTCTAAATAAATCCAAATTCCAGACCACAGTCCAAAATAAGTCAAAACTTCAGACCCTTAAATAAATCCAGACCCAAAAATAAATTCAGACCCCCACACCTGACAACTAAAATTCATTACCAAATTAATTCAGAGCAGTGTAAGTAAACAGAGGTTGGACAGCAGTGGAGTTACTGTTGTGACTAGGACCCATGTAGTCTCATCTAATGTAACAAAATGACTCCCGGTGGGCCCCTCAAGCCATACTACTATGATGACGGCCCTGTGCATCCATCAGCCTGTTATATAGTGATGTAAGATTCATCACTCCAGTGGACACATTTCCACTGCTCCAGAGTTCAGTGGTGGTTTGCTTTACACCACTCCAGCTAACTCTTGCATTGTGCATGGTGATCTTGGCTTGTGTGAAGCTACTTGACCATGGAAACCCAATTCATGAAGCTCCTGATGGAGAGTTTTTGTGATGTCACTTCCAGAGGCAGTTTAGAACTCTGCAGTGAGTGATGCAACAGAAGATAGGAGATATTTACATGTCACTCACCTTAGCACTCGGTGGCCCCGCTCTGTGAGTTTGTGTGGTCTACTGCTTGATGGCTGATCTTGTATTGCTCCTAGACACTTCCACTACACAATAATAGCAATTACAGTTGACCAAGACAGAGCAGAAATTTTATGAACCAACATGTGGCAAAGGTGGCATCCTATGAGAGTTCCACATTCAAAATCACAGTGCTCTTTAGTACAACCCATACTATTACCAATTTTTATTGTCTATGGAGATTGCAAAGGCTAACATTTTATGGATGCTGCTGTGTGGATCCATCCATCATTTGTTTTTATAAATATATTGATGGGAGACTATCCATTGCACTGCAATCCTGTGAAAGGTAATGAAAGGGTTGAATCTTCTATAAGGGTAAGGCCACACGGTGCGTTTTATATTGCGTTTTTAAACTGCAGCGAGTCATTTTTCAATAGAAGTGAATGGTGAAATGTTTGTTATGGACAGACTGCTGCTATTATATTACAATGTGTTTTTTGTGCAGTTAACGGCATCTTCATAATGTCCGACCGCATGCAGTTACTGACCGCGCTGCCGAAGTTGTTGCTGAACTGCTTGCGTTTTTGCTAACAGTTCTGCAATGCATTGTAAAGAACTATATACAGGAAGCACCTAACAAACTTCATCACGGGTGAAAACTATGTCCATCAATGATTTCCTTTAAAAATGCAACAGAACGGCAGCATTACAGAGACAAAAAACGCATGCAGTTGACGGCATGCGGTTTTCAAACGCAACAAAACCGCGTCAATGACGCACCGTGTGGCCTTACCCTTATGTGTTTGGTGCCTGAATACTCCACATTGCTGGTCTGGCTTTTGTCCTAAAATACAAGTACAGCATAACGTAGCAACAATTTATTTTATATTTGTAGAACAGTTTATAATAATATTTTCCATCTTTCCCATCATGAAGCCTGATTCTAATAAAGTTACATAAAACACTGCCAATGCCTTTTGTTAAGGGTTTTGCACTTATAACGACATATTATTTAAACCTTGGTGTGGTTAGAGGAAATGGGAGCTAATAGCAAGGAGTGACTTCCCACGTTGGAAAGAAACTGTCTTATAATAATTAGTTTTTAAAGGCACAATGAAATACCAATATATCTTGAAATTAACATTTAAATTAATTTGAGAACATTGCTACAAGAGTCTGTCTCTCGCCTCCCACTCTCTAGCTCTACTCTCTCTCTTCTCTCTCCTCCCTCTCTCTAGTCTCTCTCTCTCTCTCTCTGTTCTCTTTCTCCCCTCTCGCTCTCTCCCTCCACAAAGTTTGTCAGCACATCCTAACAAAATGACATAAATGTGCAGGTGCACGTCCGCTGTAACTGCAAACAATACAAAAAAGAAAATCAATGCAATAGCCGAGACCATAAATTACTGTATATAGATTATTTTAAATTGCATAACTGCTATATTTATTATACTTACAAATGTGATGTTCTTAGCACGCATTTTGATCAAACTGTGAGAGTACACTTGCCACAAAAAGGCGACCTCTTTCAAGTGGGTATTATTTGCAGTCACAGCGCACATCCACCCACACATTTATATACTTGGTTGTCCCTTTGACCACTGAGCCCCCATATTAGGCTGACACTTCCTGTTCTGTAGGGATCACTTCTCAGCCGTCATCTCATTATCATCACAGGCATGATTACTATGAAACGTAACACCTCTATTATGCAGATAACACAGGATCCATCATTGAAAATGTGTGATGATACTGCTCCCATTCTCCCCTCCCTGCACAGTGCATAGTTGCCAACATATGAGAAATTTTCCAGGGACACTAAGGGTATGTTCACACGTAGTCAACAAAAACGTCTGAAAATCCAGAGCTGTTTTCAAGGGAAAACAGACCCTGCTTTTCAGACGTTTTTTTACCAACTCGCATTTTTCGCGGCGTTTTCGCAGCGTTTTTTACGTCCGTTTTTGGAGCTGTTTTCATTGGAGTCTATGAGAAAACAGCTCCAAAAACGTCCAAAGAAGTGTCCTGCACTTCTTTTGCCGAGGCTGTATTTTTACGCGTCGTCGTTTGACAGCTGTCAAACGACGATGCGTAAATAACAGGTCGTCTGCACAGTACGTCGGCAAACCCATTCAAATGAATGGGCAGATGTTTGCCGACGTATTGTAGCCCTATTTTCAGACGTAAAACGAGGCATAATACGCCTCGTTTACGTCTGAAATTTGGCCGTGTGAACATACCCTTAGGGATTTACGTTTTTGATGGGTGTGTCTTATGGTGGGTGGGCATTTCTGGTGGATGTGGCTAGTGGGCATAGTTTTCTTTCCAGAATTTCTGCATACAAATAACCAAACAAAAAAAGTCTGCACTAGTTTGGCTGACAACTACTATGGTGGCCAGTATCTCTCACTGGTTATCTGGTTATTTACAGGCAGGTGATGTCTCACTTTATCACTAGGGCTAGGCGATATGTGTTGACTACAACTGGCAGCGTAAAAATCAGCGTACATAGTTCCACACTCCGTTCCCCTTATAGATGGTGCTCCACGTAGATATTGCCATGCACTGCTCTCTGTAAATAATGCCACAGTGCCCTCTTTAGATAGTGCCACAGTGCCCTCTGTAGATAGTGTCACAGTGCCCTCTGTAGATAGTGTCACAGTGCCCTCTGTAGATAGTGCCACACCCCCTGTAGATGATGCCAAACAGCCACCCTGTAGATGATGCTTCACAGACCCTCTGTAGATGATGCCACACAGCCCCCTGTAGATGATGACACACAGCCCCCGTTTATGATGCCATATATTCCCCCCTGTAGATGCCACATACTCCTCCTGTAGATTATGCCACATACTCTCCCCTGTAGATGTGTGCACCACACACCCCCTTGTAGATAGCGCCACACACCCCCTCCCTGTAGATAGTGGCTCTCATTATGGCTCTCTCTAAGAGGGGAATCCCCAGCCAGAGTATTGTCAACTCTCTGGTCACGGACTTCTCTCCTGGAGGAGCCCATGGCGTCACTGTCGATATATGGACAGTTAAGTCAGGAGCTCCTCCAGTAACGGAATCCCGGCCAGAGCGTCAGCAACACTCTGGGCGGGGATTTCGGCGCTTCAAGAGGAGCCACTGACTTCACTGTGCATATATGGACAGTGACGTCATCAAGGACTCCGCCTATGAGCGGAGTCCCTGGCCAGAGGGTCGGCAAAGCTCTGGCCGGGGATTCTGGCTTTTCAGGAGGAGGCCCTAAATTCACTGTCCATATATGGACAGTGACATAGTCAGGGGCACCCTCTATGAGCGGAATCCCCGGCCAGAGCATTGGCAACATCCTGACCGAGGACTCCGCTGCAGGAGGAGTGAATGGCAGAGCAGGAAGCGGATTGTTTCCTAGTCTGCCATAGTATTCAATTGTATCTGCGTCCTGAGGACGCAGAAACAATTGAATGTGGCAGCTGCTGGGAAACGTCCCTGGACGTAGTTTGCCGGGACTGTCTCTGTAAATTCGGGACATTCCTGGCAAATTCGGGACTGTTGGCAGCTATGACCGTGACCTCTGCACAGGTTGCAGAGCATTGCTCTAAGGGTATGTTCACACGCAGTGAGCAAAAACGTCTGAAAATACGGAGCAGTTTTCAGACGAAAACAGCTCCTGATTTGCAGACGTTATTTTAACAACTCGCGTTTTTCGCGGCGTTTTTACGAGTCAATGAAAAACGGCTCCAAAAACGGCCCAAGAAGTGTCCTGCACTTCTTTTGACGAGCCGTCATTTTACGCGCCGTATTTTGACAGCAACGCGTAAAATAAAGGCTCGTGTGAACAGAACATCGTAATTCCCATTGAAAGCAATGGGCAGATGTTTGTAGGCATATTAGGGACGTTTTTTCAGGCGTAATTCGAGGCGTAAAACGCCAAAATTACGTCTGAAAACACTGCGTGTGAACGTACCCTAACACTCTCCCATAGAAGTCAATGAATCATCTCCAGACTACAGATTCCTATGGTCCATGAGGCTGATTTAAAGCAAATCTCTGAATGCTGTTAACAAAGCAGAGCAATTGCTCAAGATAAAGATGGCTGATGCTATAATCATGTAAAAATAGAACATAAAAATCTTCAATCAGAAAATAAAAACAGATGAAAAAAAGAATGTTTCACAAAAAACAATATGATGAGATATATGCCAACGTGTGAAAAAAGTTTTTTTTGAAGGTGGAATTAGTCCCTTTAAGGGCTTATGCACTCGACCGTTGTTTTCTTCAGTGTCCTATTCTTTTTTTTTTTTGCGGATAGCATACTGAACAATTCATTTCTATGGGGCCATGCACACATACGTCTTTTATTGCGGATCCATGTGTCCGTTCCACAAAATTATACAATATGTCCTATTCATGTCCGTGTCTGCGATCTGTCCCACCCATTCTAGTGTATGGGTCTGCAAAAAAAACAGACGGCACACGTAAACCGCTAGGATCCGTGTTTTGCGGTCCACAAAACGGAAGAGGTCATATTCATAATCCCTAATGCTGGGACTCCACTGCGATTTTTTTGTAACTGCACTTTTCAATTTTAACTATCAAACTACATCTTCATTTCTGAGGAATATTTTGAATTGACTGCAGCTGTCACTTGATTGGAAGACTGCAGGTGTCGCATAAAATTGTTAAGTCACGATACAGAAAGTCGCTGTAAAGCCCTGGCCTAATGATGATGGAAGATCCTTCATCTCCAAACAGTAATGTCTTTGTGAATCCTGAGTGACAGTATGGGTGCCACCTGAACCAACGATTGGCAGTAATACCATTTTTGATATGTCTCAGGATCAAACACTTGAGAGATAGCTTTGTAGAAGAAGAAATGTTAAGGACCGGTACCCCTTCCATTTATTTTTCATTTATTAAGCCCTTAAAGGCTATGGACACCTTTTAAACCTTTTTGCGTTTATCTTCTGCAGTTTGCATGTATTCCCATATGTGGCAGGCTGCTTAGTTCCGTTCAGTGAGAAATCCGTCAGTGGAGCTGCTTGATGGCTGGCTCTCCAGCCACTCCAGACTTTTCCTGAATTTTCATCTAAGTGGTATTCTGATTAAAGTTGATAAACTTTGATTTGATCAGGATACCGCTTAAATAAGCGGAAATTGTTCTACAGAGATTTGAAATCTGCACAGTATTTTTTTGTGGATGGGATTTTGAAAATCCTATCCACATGTATACTACTGTGAATTGCCATGGATCCACAACCAAAATTCACAACAAATCCATCATGTCAGAACCTGGATTTAGAGTTAGGCTGGGTTCACACGACCACATTAACGTCCGTAATGGACGGACGTATTTCGGCCGGAAGTCCCGGACCGAACTCAGTGCAGGGAGCCGGGCTCCTAGCATCATAGTTATGTACGATGCTAGGAGTCCCTGCCTCTCCGTGGAACTACTGTCCCGTACTGAAAACATGATTACAGTACGGGACAGTTGTCCTAAGGGTATGTTCACACACACCAGATTCGTTGAAGAAATTTCTGCATTTGAAAAACCCATTCCATATACACTGTTCAGCCAAAACATTAACACCACATGCCCAATATTGTGTAGGTCCCCTGTGCCACCGAAACAACGCTGACCCATCGAGGCATGATCTCAGCAAGACTCTGAAGATGTACTGTGGTATCTGGCACCAAGGTGTTAGCATCAGATCCTTTAAAGGAGTTGTCCATGATCGGACAACTGATGACCTATCCACAGGATAGGTGATCAGTATATGAATGGTCGGTGTCTGACACCCAGAACCCGCACCTTTCAGCCTCCAGGCACAGGACGTCCATGCCGGAAGCAGATAGCTTCGGTCACAGAATAGCGGTCGAGTTGCAGTACTGCAGCTTTGCTCCTATTCAATTGAATAGGAACAAAGCTGCAGAGCAGCCACTATGCAGTGGTCGGAACCATCTGCTTCCGGCTCCAACTACTGCATACCCTTCAAAACATCGGGTGCCCAGAGGCAGTTGGAGCAGCTGATCGGTGCGGTAATTTGGGTGTCGGACCCCCACCGATCATATACTGATGACCTATCCTGTGGATAGGTCATCAGTTGTCCGGTTGTGGACAACCCCTTTAAGTCCTGTAAATTGTGAGGTAGAACTTCTATGGATCGGACTTGTTTTTCCAGCACAACTCACAGATGCTCGATCAGATTAAGATCTGGGGAATTTGAAGGCCAAGTCAACACGTTGAACTCTTTGTCATGTTCCTCAAACCAGTCCTGAACAATTTTTGCAGTGTGTCAGGGCACATTATCTTGCTGAAAGAGGCTACTGCCATTAGGGTATATCGTTGCCATTAGGGGATGTACTTGGTCTGCAACATTTAGGTAGGTGGTACATGTCTAAGTAAGACCCACATGAATGCCAGGACCCAAGGTTTACCAGCATCACACTGCCTCCGCTGGCTTGTCTTCTTTCCATAGTGCACCCTCTTCCCCAGGTAAGCAACATACGCACCCGGTCGTCCACATGATGTAAAAAAAAAGTGATTCATCAGACAAGGTCACCCTCTTCCATTGCTTAATTTGGTCAATTTCTGATGCTTACATGCACATTGAGGGCGTTTTCAGCAGTGGACAGGGGTCAGCATTGTACTCTGACTGGTCATCTGCTACATAGCCCCAAACACAGCAAGCTGCCATACACTGTTCTGAGACCTTTCTATCATAGCCAGCATTAACTTTTCAAAAATTTGTGCAACAGTAGCTCTTCTGTGGGAGCAGACCAGACACGCTAGCCTTTGCTCTCCAAGCATATCAATGAGCCTTGGGCACTCATGATCCTGTCGCTGGTCTACCTATTGTCCTGCCTTGGACCACTTTTGTGGGTACTAACCACTGCATACCAGTAACACCCCACAAGACCTGCCATTTTGAAGATGTTCTGACCAAGTCTTCTAGCATCACAATTTGGCCCTTGTTAAAGTCGCTCAGATCTTTACGCTTGCCCAACAAATCCACTTCAAGAACTGATTGTTGACTTGCTGCCTAATATGTCCCACCTCTTGACAGGTGCCATTTTAGCAAGATAATCAATTCAAACCCCATTCTGATGAATGGAACAGTCACAGAAATTTCTGCAACAAATCTGCCGCGTGTTAAAGAGGCTCTGTCACCAGTTTATAACTGCCCCATCTCTTACCTAACCTAATAGGCGCTTTAATGTAGAGAACTACTGTGTTGTTGTTTTTTTTGACAAACGTTTATTTTTGACCAAGTTATGGGCATTTTAAGATTTATGCAAATATTGTTCTTAATGCCCAACTGGGTGTTTTTTTTCTTTTCACCAAGTGCGCATTGTAAAGAAAAGTGTATGATGCTGACCAATCAGCGTCATACACTTCTCTTCATTCCAGCCCAGCTTGATTCACAGCACATCGTGATCTTGCGAGATCACGCTATGATGTCACTTCATTCCGCGACTCCTTCACTGGAGCGATGGAAGACTGAACAGACATCGCCTCCAGCCGCTGCAGATTCGGATAAATGTCCTGGCACGGCTGGAGGCAATGTCTGTTCACTCTTCCGTCACTCCGGTGAAGTGTGCGAGATCACACTGTGCTGTGGCTCAAGCTGGGCTGGAATGAAGAGAAGTGTATGACGCTTATTCTTTAGAACGCACACTTGGTGAAAAGTAAAAAAACGCCAAGTTGGGCATTAACCCCTTAGTGACCAACAATACGCCTTTTAACGTTCGTTACTAAGGGGCCTTAGGCTAGGCTGACGCCTTTTCACGTGAGCCTAGTCTAAGTCTTGCACGGGTCTCCCGTGCAGGCTGGAGCCGGGGCTCAGCTGTCTGATGACAGCTGAGCTCCTGCTCCAACGCCCGCGATCGATCGCGGCCGTTTAACCCGTTAAATGCCGCCGTCAATAGCGACCGCGGCATTTAACTTTGGGAATCAATAAGTCCCATGCACCCCAAAACAGTACCAATCAAAACTACGTCTCGTCCCGCAGAAAACAAGCCCAAAAATCACTACATTGATGGAAAAATAAAAAAGTTACGGCTTTTGGAAAGCGACGATGCAAAAACAAATAATTTTTGTTCAAAAGTGTTTTTATTGTGCAAAAGTCGTAAAACATAAAAAACCTCTACATATGTGGTATCGCCGTAATCGTACCGACCCATAGAATAAAGGTAACATGTTATTTACGCCGCACAGTGAACGGCGTCAATTTAAAAACGCATAGAACAATGGTGGAATTTCAGTTTTTTTTTTATAATCATTCACTGTATTTTAACGATATATATTGTGCTCCCACAAATATGAACATTTGGAAATTCACTGAAGTGATAAATGAGTAAAATGTATAATTTTTATTTCATAGCTATCTAAAAACAGGGGTACAATCACCACTGTGAAAAGCCCAACCGTATATTTAAAAACATATTAAACAGAATACTCCCAGTCCTAGTTCGTTTGCGAACCCTTAATGACTGGGTATGTAAACAGAGATATCAAAATATGGAATCAGCGTATAACATTGGTAAAGCAGTGGTTTGGACCCTCGTTCACACAGGAGCCTGCGTTAACCGCACCAGATTCTCCCAATGTACAGATGCACAACAATGCCACTGCCCCCTACGCAAAATTCCCTCACTTCACCCGACCCTACGCGTTTCTATACTTATCATCAGGGGTCTGTCAGTCTGGCCAGGATGCCAGCGATATATCTTCAGCAGCAGATATTCTACTGCACAACACGGAAGCATGCACGCATAGATGTCAGCGGCATGCTTCACTCTGGGACTCTGAGTCACTATGAACTGAATACTCCAGCAGCATACATCAAACAGCCAATCACACTGGCCCAGCACATCCATGATGCTAAACCATGTGACTCCCGGCTGTCAGCTGACATACCCGGAAGTAACAATGTAAACAACACAGAGCATGCGGACTCAATGGGAGGCTGTAGAAGTATCTATTTACTACACAAAGCCTCATGCTATTCAAGGATGGAGTATAAGGGCGGGTTCACACATGGCGGAATTGCACTTAAATTCCGCTGCGGACACTCCGCAGCGTTAATCCGCAGCGGAGCCGTTTCTACATTGACTTTCACTTTAATTTAGCAGTGTTCGTTTACACGATGCGTACAATTCCGCTGCGGAGCATAGGCTGCGGAGCGGAATTTGGTGTCCGCAGCATGCTCTGTCTGTTGCGGAGCAGTGGCGGACTCATGGCGGAATTTCTCCATTGACTTCAATGGAGATTCAAAGTTCCGCAATGAAGTCCGCAGCTGTCATGCACATGTCATGTGTGCTGCGGATGCGTCTTGCTTTTTTTACTTGACATTTCTTCATTCTGGCTGGACCTATGTATTTCTAGGTCTACAGCCAGACTGAGGAAGTCAATGGGGCTCCCGTAATGACGGGAGCGTTGCTAGGAGACGTCAGTAAATAGTCACTGTCCAGGGTGCTGAAAGAGTTAAGCGATCGGCAGTAACTGTTTCTGCACCCGGGACAGTGACTACCGATCCCAATATACATGTATCTGTAAAAAAAAATGAAGTTCGTACTTACCGAGAACTCCCTGTTTCTGTCTCCAGTCCGGCCTCCCAGGATGACGTTTCAGTGTAAGTGACGGCTGCAGCCAATCACAGGCCAAGCACAGGCTGCAGCGGTCACATGGACTGGAGCGTCATCCAGGGAGGTCGGGCTGGATGCCGAAGGAGGGACGCGTCATAAAGACAACGGGCGGTAAGTATGAATTTCTTTTACTTTCACTAGGGAAAGTGCTGTCCCTTCTCTCTATCCTGCACTGATAGGGAGAAGGGAAGCACTTTTCCCGCAGTCCGCAGCAGCTAGTCCGCATCAATTTTCTGCACATTTTGTGCAGATCCGCAGCCGTAATCCGCAACCCGGATTAGGTGCGGCATTGATGCGGACAGTTGCGGAGGAATTCCGCCATGTGTGGTCATGCCCTAACACTATAAGGTTGGATATATGTTGCGGATCAGCTCAGGGCCGCAATTGGACTACCACGATAGGAGCACCTACCCTGAAAATACATAATATATGGATAGAAGAACGACGTAATTGTAAACCTCACTTAAAACATTTGACACATTTCAGGGTTTTTTTATAATCCCCCCAAAAAAAGTTAATAAGAGTTAATAAAAAAATTATATGTACCCTAAAATGGTGCTATTAAAAAGTACAACTAATCCCGCAAAAAACAAGTCCTCATACAGCTATGTAGACGAAAAAATAAAAAAGTTATAGCTCTTTGAATGCGACTATAGAAAAACGAATAAAATAGCTTGGTCATTAGGGCCTAAAATGGGCTGGTCACTAAGGGGTTAAGAACAAATGTGCATAAATCTTAAAATGTTCATAACTTGGCCAAAAATAAAAGTTTTTAAAAACAAAACAAAAAAAAACAGTTATTTACATTAAAGCGCCTATTAGATTAGGTAGGAGATGGGGCAGTTATAAACTGTGACAGAGCCCTTTAACATATTCATATACTGATTGTTTAGTAGAGGTCCTGAAGTGGGACCTTGGTTCAGCCAAACAGAATGAGTGTATGACCATAGAGATCTGAAAACCGTAGTTATTAAAACTGGTCTGCAAATATAGGAAGGAATTAGTTCTGTCTCTGTTATATTCAAACAGTAATGTCTTACCTTTACATTAGATGAGTAGTTTCCGAGCCTCGCTTTGATTTCCACTGTGACAAGTACATGAGAAGCAATAGACTCTTACAGGCTATTTGTTTTTAATGTTTTTGTTGTTTTTTTTTTCATTTTGCTTGAAGCACTGAAACAGCTTTTTGAAATCTATCAGAACCTGATATCTGCTAGTGTGGATTAGTTCTTATCTGGAAAACACGAAAAATATTCTGTTTCCTGAAATCAAAATATAAATGATGTATAGAAAATGTAACATATTTACCATCTATTCACTAGATATTATCAGCACTTATGAAGATCATGAGAGAATGTTGGTACCAGAGTCCATCGGCGAGGCTTACTGCTCTGAGGATCAAGAAAACCTTAAACAACCTGAAGAATTCTCTGGAACAAAGGAAACAAGACTGTTGATAAAACAAATGACCAACTATGTGATTTGCACATTCTTACAATTCAAGACTGAAATGAAGACAAAGGCCCCACACACACAAACGTATTTTTGCGGCCGCAATTCACCCGCAAATCTACGGGTGAATTGTGGCCCCATTCATTTCAATGGGCCCATGATGCACACGACCGTGGTTTCCACGGTCCGTGCATGGCCCAGGAGCCTGGACCACAAAAAGAACGGACATGTCTTATTACGGCCGTATTTTGCGGTCCAGGCTCATAGAAATAAATGCACGCATATCACAAATGATACGTTCCAGAATCCATAGCCTAGCACCATCTATGAATTCCTACCAATGCACCAGCCTTTCACCAGCATTCATCCCGGCATACATAGCTATGCTAGAATAACAGAACAAGCACCTTTACTGGATACGAGAAAGCTGTATTTCCTAGATATTGTTGGGTATATTACACAATATTGAAACTAAGCTTTTACATTTTCTTTTCATGTCCCGTGTATCTGTACTACTGAGTATCGTATGAGGTTAGAAAGATTTCAGGAAATGACTTGATTTCAGTTTTTATATATTCGTTATTATACATTCAGTAAAAGGATAGAATGTTCTTGTGTTACTCAGATATAGGCCATTATTAATTCATATACAATGGCATCCACCTTGTTAGTAGGTTATGGCTTTGGCAAATGTGCTGTGCAATGCTCAAATAGACATACAATTAAGCTTCACCAGGTTCATCTGCTGAGAGAAGAGTTTATGTATCACGTAAAGACAAATGTAAATAATAATGTAAACACAATAAGAATTTGTAATATATACATGAAGTTGATTGCAAAATTTTTATAGCGAGAAAAAATATTTAGAGAAGTATAATCTTACTCATCGTGCTACTCGGCTGTTTCTTAAAATTCAGCTAGTTAGTTAGGTCCAGTCATGTTGCCACTTGTATACATTGTTTATTTAATGAGTGATGCATAGCACCATCTCTTAGGGTATGTGCACACGAGAAGTGGCTTTTACGTCTGAAAAGACAGACTGTTTTCAGGAGAAAACAGCTGCGTCGTTTTAGACGTAAAAGCTCCTCGCATTTTGCGAGGCGTCTTTGACGCCCGTAATCTTGAGCTGTTCTTCATTGACTTCAATGAAAAACGGCTCAAATTACGTTTCAAAGAAGTGTCCTGCACTTCTTTGACGAGGCAGTCCTTTTACGCGTCGTCGTTTGACAGCTGTCAAACGACGACGCGTAAATGACAGGTCGTCGGCACAGTACGTCGGCAAACCCATTCAAATGAATGGGCAGATGTTTGCCGACGTATTGGAGCCCTATTTTCAGGCGTATATCGAGGCATAATACGCCTCGTTTACGCCTGAAAATAGGTCGTGTAAACCCAGCCTTATATCGCCACATACAGCCCAATTCATGCCGATTCAACAACTTGATCTGAATCTCAGAAGTGTCTGTATAACACAGGGAAAATGTACTTTCTTTATTATTTGCGGTCTTTTAAAGTAGTTTTGAAACTGATTTTCTATACTCCGCCTAGAACAAAAGCCATGTCCAGTAATTGCTGTGAAATGCTGACATAATACTTACATAAAGGCATTGTTTCCCTACAGAGATCATCTACTGTCTCACGACAGAAACCCCTGTCCATATGCCCTATCAGGGAATATGGACGCCATAGAGGGGTTCCCCTACTTCCCTGTAAGAGCAACTCCTGCAGACCCAGCGACTCCACTTCAATTGAATGGCCGCCATGTAATGCTGCATTTGCCAAATTTGTACAAATGTATGGCAGAAGTGTTTTTTTTTTTAAACAGTTATCTTTGTGAGAGGTGAGATCAATTCTGACAAATAAACGATTTCCCTAACACTATATTAGGCTCTGTTCACACTGACATTTAGGTTTCATTTCATCAGATTTCCAATGCTCCTGATTGGTAGAATGATGTAGTCTGCTGTGCTATTCACTAATTTATGTTTAAAAAATGGAAACCATGACGTAAACATCCTATAATAATACTGATAGAAAAATGTATCATTAATGTTACAATGTTAATATTAGCAAACATCAGTATCACCATGATCACACAAATACATTACGTGGGGGAATCATGCAAGCAACATGAGGGTGAATTCTGCCAAATCCGCAGCATATAGGACATACTGTGGTTTTAAATATCCATATTTTTCCCTAAAATCTGTGCACATTTTTTCTGCTGCATATGAATGGTGTTTTTTTTTTGTAAAACTCCTTTCACCTCATTGTGATTTTTTTTTTTACTGTTATTTGTTGTGGATTTTTGGTGCAAACTCTGCACCATAAATTTCAATCAAATCCCCAATGTCTGAATATACCAAAAAGGTTATTTGTTTTATAATGAAATGTTATACAATATTCTAATATAATTTCTGTATCAATTCCTCACATTTTTCAAGATCTCTGCTTGCAGTCAATCAATAGGAATCTTCAGTGTATGTTTTAAGTGGATGAAAATATGTCCTGGTCATGTGATAGACACACAGGTGCACAGCTTGTTGGAGTTCCAGTACAGATATCGGAGTTCTCTCTTGTCACGAGCCCTGCACCTGTGTGTCATCACATGCCTAGTACAAGCTTCTATCCACTGGAAGTAAACAATGAAGGTTCTTTTTGAATTTACTGCAAGCAGAGATCTTTAAAACCGTGAGGAATTAATACAGAAAGTATGTTGGAAAATGTTATAACTTTTCATTATATAAATCATGACATTTATTTGCTGAAACCAGACAACCCCTTCAATAACAACAATATCCAAACAAGATGACATAATTTCTCTAGTATAATCAAAATCAAATGCTTGTTTGATTATTATGAGCAACCCCATCTCTACTACAAATGCTTTTTATAAAACTCTAGTGCATTGCTCATTTAAAGAGGACCTGTCACCTGCCCAAAAAACTTCAGTTGACATCTCAGTTAGATTGCAGGCACCTCACAGATTCTGATGCTTTTTATTTTTTTCTTCTAGCCCCCACCATTCCTGAGATATCGGGGCCGTTAGTTCTGGTGTCCGATATGATAAAGAGGCCTTTGACTGTCAAGTGGGCGGTTACCCTTTATCAAGTGACAGGCGTTACCCGCCCATTTGACAGCCAAAGGCATCATTTGCATATCGGACACCAGAACAAACAGCCCCGATATCTCAGGAACGGTGGGGGCTAGAAGAAAAAAATAAAAAGAGGCAGAATCTGTGAGGTGCATACAAACTAACTGATGTGTCAGCTGCAGTTTTTTGGGCAGGTGACAGGTTCACTTTAACCAAATAGGCTAAAAACTGTAATTTTGATTTGGTTTGTTCATAAATATTTATTTAAAAGGTAAATTTTATTGCAATTAAATCACTTTTATCATTTTATTTAGCTGTTTAGTTAAGATAACTGTTGAGAAAAATAAGTTGGGGGGAAGGGAGGTCTGAAACAGAATGTGTGCTTTAATAAAATGACATCATCATCATTCAATCTGCCATTTCAGTATAATAGAAGTATTTTTTTATTTTTATTCTACGGCTGGCCTGTACATTGTTCATGTTAATCACATTGTAAAATAAAGTTGACGGTGTGTCTGGGGGCACACATTAATACTGTAGGCACAATCGATCCCACTTTAAAAGTATATCAAATTTAATTTTGGCAACTGAAATGCAGACAGATAAATAAACTAGCTCTAGGCAAACAAGAATAAAATGGATAGATAAATCAATTATAACTCAACATTTTTTACATTTACATTTTGTCCGTACAGAAGCAGCCACTAAAACACATATCTAGTCACTTGTTTTAGATTCATGTTCACTTGAGCATCTGGCATGTCCCAAGGGACAATACCACAGAAACACAGTATTCGTTGTTTTTATCAGTATTGTGTGTATCTAGTAAACACAGGATTATGTATGCATTGATTTATACTCCAAATATAGATCTTAATTTATTGATGTAAACAGTGATTTTTTATTTTAATAAATGATTCATCATGAATAATCCAGCTCCTTAGGCTGGGTTCCCACTGTTTGTTTTTAAAATGCGCTTGTTTATTTTGGTATATTAACTCTTATGTCTCTCAATGGGAGTTCATCCATCAAAAAAAACCGCATGTTAAAAACGCAACAAAATGCTCAGTGTGAATCCAGCCTTAGAGAAAACAATTTACTCTTTCATATGTAGTTTGTTTTGTTTTGGAATCTCTTTCAAAAGGTAACTGAGAAAGCTACTGATATTGTTAATGTAATATAAGGTAAGAAGTGCACAGCATGTGAAGAAATAGCAGGTCTAGAGCACAGCTGTGGATGTTTTCAGACATTGCCTCTGACTACTTTTCAATAAAAGGAATGAGGTCAAGGCCATAATGGAAGTAAAATACCCTATACCCCCTTCTGGGGCACAGCATCCATGCCCTGCTTATGCCAGCTCAGGACAAGTAGTTTTATTACTGGGATCCAGCACATACTGCGCAACATTTGCTGAATATATGTTCTGTAGTATTACAAGGAACCGATGATTGAACTTCTTCCAGTATGGAGGGGGTGGATACAGAAATATCCTTGGCACCTGTATTTCCTCTAATTTAGTGGAACAGTAAGGGTAAGTTCACACATAGTGTAAATGCTGTGGATTTTCTGCAACGGATTCACGCTGTGTAAATAAGTCTGTTCAAAAACTGTTGATAAATTGACCTGTGGTTTAATCTGCAGCATGTCAATTTATGCTTCAGAATCGCTGCTTTGCTGTTGCGGGTTTTCCGCAACTCAATGGGAAGGTAACAACTAGCAAATGATGCCATTTTTGCGGTAAAAAATATGTAATTCCGCCGCAAAAATCGCAACTCAGAATAAAGAAAATAAGCTTATACTTACCCCGTTCTCTATACTTCTCTGTCCAGGCCGGCCTCCTGGGATGACTTTTTATCCTATGTGACTTCTGTAGCCAATCACAGGCTACAGTGGTCACATGGGATGAAACGTCATCCTAGGAGACGGGCTGCGCGGACATCAGAGGGACGCATCACCATGACTGTAGAGACTGTAAAAGCTTTTTCTTTTTTTCAACCTGCTGTTTTCCGCAGCGGACATTCCGGCCCGAAAAACTGCACCACAATTTGGTGCGGTTTTTCGGCAGGAATCCTCTGCGGGTTCCAGGGCAGAAATGCTGAAACTTTTACGCTGCGTATCCGCCCTGTGTGAGCATGGCCTAACATTGCAAACGCACAATAGGAAGTCATTTAGTGAACTGATTTATTGAGCAAGGATCAATATTATTGTTTCCTGTGTTCACTTGCATACATTTAACCTGTTGCATATCCTGAGTTAGAACTATTGAGCAACAAAGTTTCCCTGCCAGAGAAAGTGATTGCATATCTTTAGGTTATGCAATCACTTCCTGATCGGGGGAGGTTAATAGCTGCGGGTTCTTCACAGTTTTTCCCGACACGGGAGCATCACCGTTTAGAGAAAAACGTAAGCAGGAGAAACGTTGAAGGGACTTTGGCCCCTTTATTCTGGGGATCGGTGGTGGTCCTAGAGGTCGGAGCCCCACCAATCATAATGTTATGGCATATTTTAGCAATATATCCTAACATTAGATGGGAATATCACTTTAACTGAAAGCTCTAAAAATTCTGACATTGTGGGTAAATGTCACTTTCTGCAAATATCAGCTATTCTGACAATCCCACTTTGCGACATTTCAGCCCACCATTAGAAGCATTCACTATCTGTACAGCTTTTTTGAACATTTTGCTCATAGCTGTATTCATTCTACTGAAATTCTGACTCTCAGGAGAGGGAATTTATTGTCCATATGTTACATCCCAATGAGATTTATTCCACTGTGCCTCTGTTGTCATATAATTCTCCCAGTTTGCATTTTTTTCACTAGCTGAGACTTATTCTCAGCAGTTTTTAGGTATTATGAAAACCTAATTTACTCCAGTGTTGGAACATTATTACTTTGTCTTGATACTAATCAGTAAGACTGCTTAAAAAGAAATTAGCCTGAAAAGGTTGGGAACATTTTATTTAGAAATAATTATTCCTCTAAATCACCAATGAAGCATACTGTGCTAATTTCAGTCTAAGCTAAATTACATATAAGCATATTCTGTAATCCACAGTGAAGAGGGGGCAAGGTGCTCTGGCACCCTAGGTAGTTGGAAAAATGAACTGGGATTGGCAAATACATGTGAGCACTGTTTCCCACTCGCCTACACATTGGCTGCTTCCTGTTCTTGGTATCTAAACACTTGCATTCATTTTACAAAGTGAATTTGAAAAATTGCAAATAAAGGACTACACAGCAGCGAGTGACATTCATGAAATGGTCTTCTAAAGCAGAAGTCTGCATTAAGTCATATCATTTTCAAAATTAAAGCTCCTCGCCATTTCCCCATTTTTTGATTCACAATTCACGGGTGGAAAGAGTTAATTTTTACATTTGTCCTGGTTTTTCTCTAAGGGTATGTTCACACGAGGTCATTACGTCCGTAATTGACGGACGTATTTCGGCCGCAAGTACCGGACCGAACACACTGCAGGGAGCCGGGCTGATAGCATCATACTTATGTACGACGCTAGGAGTCCCAGCCTCGCTGCCGGACAACTGTCTCGTACTGAAAACATGATTACAGTACGGGACAGTTGTCCGGCAGCGAGGCAGGGACTCCTAGCGTCGTACATAAGTGTGATGCTAGGAGCCCGGCTCCCTGCACTGTGTTCGGTCCGGTACTTGTGGCCGAAATACGTCCGTCAATTACGGACGTAATGACCTCGTGTGAACATACCCTAAGGCTTCTCTATGGCTCCTTACTACGGAGCTATGGGTACACCATGTACCAGCATATGGTGCCTCTGTACTGCAATGTATTATGGAGATATTCTACTCTGAAAATAATGCATCTAGGGGAGAATACCTCTGTAATGTGTCCTAAGTCAGTACTGGTATTCTGGACAACCCTTTGCAACATGCAGCTTTGTGCCTTACCGAACATAGCCCTCAACTATAGTGGCAGAAGGAACCTTTGGAATGAACAGGATCATTGCTGAGCATCTGCAAACATTGTGGACAGATTACCATTATTGACCTGAATATGCAGTTATTGTAAACTTGAATGACCTTATTCCTTGTCCCTAGATGTGAAGAGATAGATCACATCTATTTTGCTTGCAATGTATATGGTCATATACTGTCCCCAAGACTTTTGTTACTGAAGTTAGGTATAAGGTATTGAAAAGGATCAACTGCATGGCAATTTCTCTGCTTTGACCACAACACTGAAGCTTTCTCTGTGGTATTTCAAATAATGGATTGTATATTTGTATTAACAGGTTGTAAATAGGAATGATATAATCAGTGTTTACTATGTAATAATATTACTTAACTTATTTATATATCAGGATTGTTCTGTTTTATATAATTTTTGCTGAGGATATGCTACTGTTTGTACATCTTTACAATAAAATTTACACATATACCTTTACAACATTGAGTGATAGATTCTGTGCACAGATAGATTAGTATGCCTGGTGGAGATGAATGGATTTTGGAACAAGCTCTAATGACCATAATGTTTATGTACCTTATAATAGTAAATTATATGTAATTTCTACACATATAATATCATATTACCTTAATGATTATAGTTCAGGGATGTGTACGATAATACAAAAATATTATTCAAGTCAAATCTTAGTACCTGTGTAGTTCAACCATAACATTAAAACCACCAGCCTAATATTGTGTAAGTTCCCTGTGCTATCAAAACAGCTGTGATCTGTTGAGGAAAGCATCACACTGCCTCCACCAGCTTACCTTATTCTCATAGTGCAAACTGGTGCCCTCTCTTCCCCAGGTAAGTGTCACACGCGCACCTGGCCGTTAACATGATGTAAAGGAAAACGTGATTCATCAGACCAGGCCACCTTCTTCCATTGCTCCACGTTCCAGTTCTGTGGCTCACACGGCCCTTGTAGGCGCTTTCGGGTGGTGAACAAGGATCAGCATGATCACTCCGACCGTCTGCAGGTACGCAGGCCCAAAACGCAGCAAGCTGTAATGCACCGTGTGTTCTGACACCTTTCCCTTATAGCCATCATTAACTTTTGCAATTTGTGCAACAGTAGCTCTTCTTTGGGATCGGACCAGACAGGCTAGCCTTCACTCCCCACACGCATCAATGAGCCTTCAGGGCCCATAACCATATCGTTGGTTCACAGATTTTTCTTTCTTTGGACCACTATAGGTAGGAACTAACCACTGCTCACTGTGCACACCCCACAAGACCTGACGATTGGGAAATGCACTGACCCAATTGTCAGATTCTTACGCGTGCCCATTTTTCCTGCAACCAACACATCAACTTCAAAATTGACTGCACACATGCGGTCTATTGTCTAATACACTCCTCGACATTGAAATTGCAACACCAAGAAGGGCAAGCCGTAAGGTTATGCAAATCGAGGAAGTAGCAGGTGTCGCTAAGATCTGCAAATGATCAAATGTTCAAGCACCTCGCTGCGATCTATGGCATGGGGGGGGGGGGGCATAAAAGCCAGATTGAAAGCAAAGTTTTTTAGCCACATAAATCCTCGAAAATCGGATCAAGTGGTGTGGGATGATTGTGTGATGCCTCCTGTTCGTCGACGTCCCTGTCATCGCCACTTGTCGCAAACTGAGAGGGACAGAATCCTTGAACTGAGAGACCTTGGTTTATCACTCCGGCAGATCGGCCGAGATGTCAGCACTGTTCAACGTTGCGCGTCCCGGAGGTTGGGAGAACAACAACAAACGGCAATGACAGCAAGAGGTGCGCGCAGATGAACCTCTATATCGACGGGTTGTCTGATTGGAAGAATTCCCTGTAGTGATCCACTCTGTACTGCAACTGAAATTGGATGTCACATCCCAAGCCTAGGGCAGCAACCAATGTCGACATAAACCATCAGAGGGCTTTTGCATGACATTGGGCTACGAGCCAGATGTCCAGCTGTTCCTTTGACCATACACCAATGCTCTCAAAGGCCATCATGTTGCACAACAAGATGGCAATGGATATCTATCCTCTTCAGCGATGAGTCTCGCTTTAGTCTCGGACGCTATGATAGCCAGAAATTGGTCTGAAGACCACGTGGGCAACGCCACAAAGAAGCCTTCACAAGAGAACGTCACACATGTCCTACTCCCGGGATTATAGTGTGGGGTGGCATAATGTACGGTAGCCAGACCCCTCTAGTCTTCATTTCAGGTACACTAACAGCTCTGCATTACATTGATTTGGTCGTGGAACCAGCGTACCGGCCATTTCTCCAAAGTGTCCCAGAACCCGTTTTTCAACAGGACAACGTCAGGCTGCATGTTGCTCGTGCAACTGTGGGCAGCATGCGTGGCATAAATGTACTACCATGGCCTACAGCGTTTCTGGACTTGTCTCCATCTAGCACATCTGGGACGTCATTGGTCGGCAATTGCAAGGGGAGCTGCCAGCAGCCAATCTTGAGGATTTGCGTGCCCAAGTGCATTCAGTGTGGCATACCATTCCTCAGACAACCATTAATAACCTCATTAATAGCATGCCAAGGTGTGTAAGTGCGTGTATTTCTGCGAGCGGCGCTTATACTCTATACTGAATAAATCAAGATGTTTGGAATATTTTGCTTCCATCTTCTTTATCATTTGCATATCATTAATATGTCTATCGATCCTGTGATTTCTACAATTCCAAAATTTTTCCTTCTTAGTGTTGCAATGTCAATGTTGAGGAGTGTATATCCCACTCATTGATAGGTGCCATTGTAACTATTTATCAATGTTATTCACCTCTCAGTGTTTCTAATGTTATGGCTGATCGTGTATATCCAAACAGAGTTTCAGTGTACTGACACTTAAAAAAAACCTTAAAAAGTAGTAAATGAAGGTTGGGTAAGAAGGGATGAGTAGGCAAACTAAGTAGGTATGAAAAGTAAGTACACTCTCAGTAAAAAATTGCAATAAACACGTCACACACTTTGGAGTCATGATTAGAGCACTTTTTTTCCATTAACATTATTGTGGTCACATTATGAACATATGTTAACCCCTTAATGACCAGCCTATTTTAAACCTTAATGCCCAAGGTTTTTTCATCGTCGCATTCCAAGAGCTATAACTTCTTTATTTTTGCGTCGACATAGCTGTATAAGGTCTTGTTTTTTGTAGATGTATTTTTGAATAGCATCATTTTGACGTACATATTATTTATTGATTACGTTTTATTAACTTTTTTTGGGGGGGGGGAATAGAAAAAAACCAGAAGTTTTGCCACTCTTTTTTGCAACCTAAATCTACACTGTTTACCATGTGGTATAAATAACACAATAACTTTATTCAGTGGGTTGTTACGATTGCAATGATACCAAATTTTTACACAGTGAAAACGCTGTTTTTTCAAAATTATTTGTTTTTGTGTCTCCATATTTGAAGAGCCATTACGTTTCTATTGTTCCACCGATGCAGTTGTATGAGGGCTTTTTTTGTGTGGGAAGACTCGTAGTTTTTATTGGTACCATTTTGGAGTAGATGCGACTTTTTGATCACTTTTTATCACATTTTTTTTAAGTCAGGATTCACAGAAAACAGCAATTTTTTTCATAGTTTTTTATTTAATTTTTTACGGCGTTCACCGTGCGGGTTAAATAATGTAATAGCTTTATAGTCGGGGTTGTTACAGACGCGGCGATACCAAATATGTGTAACTTTTTTACTTTATTTTGGTTTTTTAATAGTAAAGCAGTTTGTAAGGGGAAAAAGTGGGTTTTTAATTTTTGTTTCACATTTTTTTTAAATTAACTTTTTTTTTTTTTTTTTTTACTAGTCCCACTAGGGGACTTTAATATGCGATTCTCCGATCGCTTTTATAATACACTGCAATACTTTTGTATTGCACTATATTACTGCCTGTCCATTTAAAACGGACAGGCATGACCTAGCAGGCATTTACTACAGGCAGACCTGGGGGCCTTTATTAGGCCCCTGGCTGCCATCCTAGACACAGACACTCTGTGATCTTATCTCCGGGTGTCAGTGGGAAAGAGAGGGAGCTCCCTCCCTCTCTCCAAAACAACTCAGATGCGGCGCACGCTATTGAGCGCCACATCTGAGGGTTTAAACGGGTGAGATCGATACTTATATCGATCTCACCTGTTCGAGCAGGGATGCCCCCAGCTACCTCTGGTAGCTGAGGGCAGGGATACTTAACGGCTCCCTACTCTGGTTATTTATTCTGATGCAGCGTCTGTGGCCCCAAAAGCCCCAGTGCCTAGGATTGGTTGAGGAGACAATCCATGTTGACCAATCCTGTGACCATAGTATTCGGCGAGAAGACGCACCTGGTTTCTGCCTATCTGGACTCCGGGTCCGCGGCAAACTTCATCCAACAGGAGCTAGTGGATCATCTCCAGTTGCCCACCGTTCCCCTGGAGACATCTTTGGCTGTTGCCTCGGTGAATGGACTGCCTCTGCCTGATCCAATTGTATCTAAGACCAAGCCGCTGAAGCCCCAAGTTGGAGCCCTTCATTCGGAACTAATTTCATTTCTTGTTTTGCCCAAAGCCTTCAATCCTGTTTTGCTGGGCCTGCCTTGGCTTGCCCCAGTCCTGGACTGGAGTTCTGGAGAGGTTCTCCAATGGGGCTCCAAATGCCTCGGTCGCTGTCTGTTGCAGATCCATCATGTCCAGCCTCCTCTACCTCAGTCATTGGCAGGATTATCGCCCCATTTCACTCAGTATGCGGATGTCTTCAGCAAGAGGGAGGCTGAGACGCTACCTCCACATCGGTCTTATGACTGCCCCATTGAACTGGTTTCAAATGCTTCTCTTCTCCGTGGACGGGTATATCATCTCTGCTTGCCAGAGACTCTACCCATGTCGGCCTATATCAAGGAGAATTTGGAGAGGGGTTTCATACGAAAGTCTTCCTCCCCAGCCGGTGCCGGGTTCTTCGTTTAAAAGAAAGACGGATCTCTTCGACCCTGCATTGACTACCGGGGTCTTAAACAGATCACGGTCAAGAACAAATACCCGTTGCCACTTATATCCTAACTGTTTGACCGTATGCGAGGAGCCAGGATTTTTTCAAAATTAGTCTTGCGTGGGGCTTATAATTTGATCCGAATCAGTCAAGGGGACGAGTGGAAGACGGCATTCAACACCAGAGACGGGCATTATAAATACCTGGTGACACCCTTCGGACTGTGTAACACTCCCGCGGTCTTTCAGGAATTCGTCAATGATATCTTCCGAGATCTCCTCTATGTCTGTGTTGTAGTCTATCTCGATGATATTTTGATTTTCTCCCCAAATCCGGCGACTCATTGGAGGCATGTTCGTCAGCTTCTACTGCAATTAAGGGAGAATCGTTTATATGCCAAGCTGGAGAAGTGCGTCTTTGAAAAGAATTCTCTGTCCTTCCTGGGCTACATCATCTCAGATCAAGGTTTCAAGATGGATCCAGAGAAAGTAAAGTCTGTCCTGGAATGGCCACGTCCTCAAGGCCTGAGGTCCATACAGCGTTTTCTGGGATTCGCCAATTTCTACCGGCAGTTTATCCCAAACTTCTCATCACTGACTGCGCCCATCTCTACCCTTACCAAGAAGGGTTTGAACGCCAAGGTGTGTACTCCAGAGGCAGAGTCTGCATTTATTAGCCTCAAGAAAGCTTTCACTTCAGCCTCGATCCTCCATCATTCTGACGTGTCTCGGCAGTTCTCATTGGAGGTGGACGCTTCTTCTGTTGGTGCAGGTGCACTTCTGTTCCAGAGGAGCTCCAAAGGAAAGGCAGTAGTATGTGGCTATTACTCAAGACTTTTTTCTTCTGCAGAGCGCAACTACTCTATTGGGAATCGGGAGCTACTGGCCATCAAATTGTCTCTGGAGGAGTGTAGACATCTGCTAGAGGGCGCAGCTCACCCTATCCTGATCTACACCGACCACAAGAACCTCATCTATCTCCAGTCGGCTCAACGACTAAACTCCTGTCAAGCCAGGTGGTTACTGTTCTTCACCCGTTTCCAATTTGTACACCACTACCGTCCCGCTTACAAGAATGTGAGACGGATAACACGGTGGAGTCCCTTTAAAGTATCATAGACCCGTCCTGCATTGTCACTGCCAAACCTTTGCAGGTTAGAGACATCCCTCCGGGGAGGACTTTTGTTCGGTTGGCATACAGGAGAAGAATTCACCACTGGGGACACAGTTCTAAACTGGCAGGGCACGCTGGTGTTCGTAAGACCCGAGACATGATTTTTCGTCACTTCTGGTGGCCCACGCTACCCACAGATGTTGTGGACTTTGTCTCTTCCTGCACGGTGTGTGCTTCTAACAAGGTTGCTCACTCCAAGCCTGCCAGCCTGCTCCAACCTCTGCCTGTACCCCAGGAAGCATATAGCAATGGACTTTGTCACAGACCTCCATCCCTCTGCTGGATGCAGTACAGTCTGGGTGGTGGTGGACCGATTCTCGAAGATGGCTCATTTCGTTCCGCTGACCGGTCTTCCTTCTGCTTCTCGACTGGCCAACCTCTTCATCTTAGGGCATGACCACACGTGGCGGATTTCCTCCGCAACTGTCCGCATCAATGCCGCACAGAATCTGCGTTGCAGATTCTGCTGCGGATCTGCACAAAATGTGCAGAAAATTGATGCGGACTAGCTGCTGCGGACTGCGGGAAAAGTGCTTCCCTTCTCCCTATCAGTGCAGGATAGAGAGAAGGGACAGCACTTTCCCTAGGGAAAGTAAAAGAATTTCATACTTACCGGCCGTTGTCTTGGTGACGCGTCCCTCTTTCGGCATCCAGCCCGACCTCCCTGGATGACGCACCAGTCCATGTGACCGCTGCAGCCTGTGCTTGGCCTGTGATTGGCTGCAGCCGTCACTTAGACTGAAACGTCATCCTGGGAGGCCGGACTGGAGACAGACGCAGGGAGTTCTCGGTAAGTATGAACTTATATGTTTTGTACAGATACATGTATATTGAGATCGGTAGTCACTGTCCCGGGTGCAGAAACAGTTACTGCCGATCGCTTAACTCTTTCAGCACCCTGGACAGTGACTATTTACAGACGTCTCCTAGCAACGCTCCCGTCATTACGGGAGCCCCATTGACTTCCTCAGTCTGGCTGTAGACCTAGAAATACATAGGTCCAGCCAGAATGAAGAAATGTCATGGTAGTAAAAACAATACGCTCCGCAGCACACATAAGATCTGCGGACTTCATTGCGGAATTTTGACTCTCCATTGAAGTCAATGGAGAAATTCCGCCATGAGTCCGCCACTGCTCCGCAACAGACAGAGCATGCTGCGGACACCAAATTCCGCTCCGCAGCCTATGCTCCGCAGCGGAATTTTACGCCTCGTCTAAACGAACACTGCTAAATTAAAGTGTAAGTCAATGGACAAACGGCACCGCTGCGGATTAACGCTGCGGAGTGTCCGCAGCGGAATTTAAGTGAAATTCCGCCACGTGTGAACCCGCCCTTACACATCTTCCGCCTGCACGTCTTACATCTGCATATTGCGTCTGATCAGGGGGTTCAAAGCAAAAACAGTTAATTTTTATCCAGCTCACCAGCCAAGTAGATGCGTGGAGGGTGCAGGACTGCACCAAAGTGTAGCAGAAAGGCAAGAAGGTTCCTGCATCAAAATCTTGAACAAATTACGGCTTTATTGAGGTTCCATAAAATCAGGGACAACACATAGAGCAGAAGCTGTCACAGGTGCTCGCAGCTCACTCTGCATTCAGGGACTTCCTACAGATCTGACAGCAAACCCGATTGTAACGTCTATGGCCACGGTCTGTCGTTCTAACTTACCCCTCGACATCCGTGGCCATGGACGTCCTGCTGCTGTTCTGCGTCGTCCCCCTGTGAGGCACCGGCACTCGCTTCAGGGTATCGAGCCTGTCTCCCAGAGGGTGCACGCATGCTCGTGCCCACTCTTAAAGGGCCAATGTGCGCACCTGGAAGTTGATGATTTCCAGGTGCGCGCACTGGCCCTTTAAGAGCGGGCACGCCTGGAAATCATCATCATCCACTCCTGAGTTCCTGGACTATAAGGCTATGTTCACACGGAGTATTTTGGGGGAGGAATATCTGCCTCAAAATTCCGTTTGGAACTTTGAGGCAGATATTCCTCTCCCTGCACGCCGATTTTCGCGGCGATTATCGCGCCGTTTTTCGCCCGCGGCCATTGAGCGCCGCGGGCATAAAACAGCGAGAAATACACTTTATCCTGCCTCCCATTGAAGTCAATGGGAGGTCAGAGGCGGAAGCGCCCGAAGAGAGGGCATGTCGCTTCTTTTTCCCACGAGGCAGTTTTACTGCTCGCGGGAAAAAGACGCCGACGCCTCCCATTGAAATCAATGGGAGGCGTTCTCGGGCCGTTTTTGCTGAGTTTTGCGACGCGGTATCCGCGTCAAAAAACTCGGCAAAATACCCCGTGTGAACATAGCCTTAGAGGGTCAACGCCCTTCTTAACCTCGCCTGAGCGTTGTTGTTGTTGTTTCCCTTAGTCTGTCTTGCAAATGGTCTCCTGAGTGTCTTCCAGCTTCCCAGTGTTCCCCGTACCTGTATCCTGTTTCCCGTGCTAACAGTACCATCCTGGTCTATTGCCGTGCTGAGCTGTTGTCATGTTTTACTGCATTTCCATGCCTGTTCTACTGCACCACGCCTCACGCCTACCTGCTGCCTGGTCCCAGCCGAGCCTGCCTTGCTACTGCCTGCCTTCCTACTGCCTACATTGCCTCAGATACCCCTTTCTGGACTATAGACTCTGTACCATACCTGTTTAGCCAGCTGCCATCCCGATACGCGGTACGAACCAGTGGGTCCACACCCCGCCTCATGACACCGATCCTCTATTCTGCTGGCGGTCGACCGCATGAAGCGTAAGGCAGACAAAAAGAGAGGAAAGCCTCCCCAGTTTCTTCCGGGTACCAAGGTCTGGCTGTCCTTAAGAAATATCCGGCTGAGAGTGCTGTCGTGCAAATTCGCTCCCAGGTTCCTCGGACCCTTTGAGATCCGCCCGGATCAACCCGGTCGCTTATAAGCTTCGGCTGCCCGCTACCCTCAGAATCCCCAACTCCTTTCACGTGTCTCTTCTGAAGCCCGTGGTCCTGAACCGCTACTCTAAGCCTCTTAGCCCTGCAGTTGCCCCTAGCGGTTCTGATGATGAATACGAGGTCAAGGAGATCTTGGACTTCAAGAGGATAAGAGGAAGAGCCTTTTACTTGGTGGATTGGAAGGGGTTTGGTCCAGAAGAGAGTTCCTGGGAGCCAGAGGAGTATGTCAATGCTCCTTCCCTCATTAAGAAGTTCTTCTCTCGTTCTGGTCCCAAAAAGAGGGGCGAAGAGGGGGGATACTGTAACATCCGCGGTCGTACACCACAGACTCCTATCACCCTGCAGACGTCTTCCTTCCCAGAGATGCCAGCACATGCGGCCATCCTGTCCTGCAGTGACCTCTAGGGTGCGCGCTCTAGCTCATTACTGGCCCAGAACACACACATGTTTTAGATTGACTGATTGCTCCCTGATCACCCTGGACTATAAGGGCTCTGCCCCTTCCTTCATTGCCTGAGTGTTGTTGTGTTTAACCGTGTTAGTCTTTGCAAATGGTCCCTTAGTGTTTTCCAGTTCCCAGTGTTCCCGTTCCTGCTACCTGTATCCCATGCTACCTTGTTCCTGTGCTGTAGAGAGTTGGATTCATGTTGTGTCGTATACTACGCCTGCTGTATTTCGCCGCACCTGGTGTCTGCTTGCTGCCAAGGTACCATCCGAGCCTGCCATCGCTACTGTCTGTATTGCCACAGGTACCCTTATTCAAACTATTGACTTTGTCTTGGTATCCTGTTTGGCCAGCTGCTATCCCGCTACGGCGGTATGGCCCAGTGGATCCACACACCCATCGTGACATTTCACATGTACAGGAATATTTTCAAATGCAAATTCGATCATAGCAGAAAAGCAGATACATAGGGAAAAATCGGACAATGGCCCCTTAAATAAACAACCAATTTTGATTAACCATGAACAATACTTTTATCGTTTTGTGCAATTATCATTCCAATCACTTATCAACATATGAGTAATAATAATAATAATAATAATAATAATAATAATTGTTTTGTGTAAATGAGGCTTTAGCAATAATTTAGGGAAACTTACTGGGACAAACCTCTTAACCCCTTGCGTACCTTCGACGTAATAGTACGTCGCTGGCCGCTTATTTCAGCGTACCTTCGATGTACTATTACGGCGCAGGAATAAACTGTCACTATGTGAAATCACATAGTGACAGAACAGCGGCGGCAGCTGTCATTGACAGCTAACCGTCTCTGCTACCGGCCTGGGGACCAATTAGCAGTCCCCAATGCCGGTGATTGCTGTGATTGGTCAGTCTCTGAAGACTGACCAATCACAGCCGTCTGTGACGTCGTCTGCAGGAGAAAGCTCCTGTCACTTTCACTGATCTCCTCACTTCTGTGAGATACGTGAGGAGATCAGAGAAAGCGGTGTAAAAAAAAAACCACTATTTTTATTAACCCCTTCCCGAAAATGGGCGTATAGTAACGCCCTGAGGATGAAGCGGGCACAGGAGCTGTGCTCGCTCCATCTTCATCGGATGTCGGCTGTAATATACAGCCGACATCCCACTGCAACTACAGCGATCACTGTCCTCTCCGATCGCTGTAGTTTAACCCCTTAAATGCCGCTGTCAATAGCGACAGCGGCATTTAAGTGATTGATACAGAGGGAGGGGGCTCCCTCTGCACCCCATTGCCCCCCCCCCCGCGAAAAATCGCGGGGTTCTGATGGTTGCAATGGCAACCAGGAAGCCTAGCAATGGCTTCCTGGTTGCCAGGTACGGGAGCCTATTAGGTCCTGCCCAAGGCAGGACGTAATAGGCTCAACTGTCAGTTGTAAAGTGACAGTTACAATACACTGCACTACATCAGTACATACAGAAGTAGTACAGTGTATTGTGCAGGGGATCAGAAGATCAGATCTTCCAGTCCCCTAGTATGTGTAAAATGAAAAGTGAAAAAAAAGTAAAAAAAAAGTTTTAGATAAATAAATAAATACAAGTTTTACGTAATAAAAACAATAATCGCCTTGTTTCCCTGACCAAGCCCTTTATAATTAGAAAAAAAATGAAAAAAAAGACAAAAACTAGACATAATAGGTATCGCCGCGTTCATATCGGCCTGACCTAAAAAAATATCATATTATTTATCCCGCACGGTGAACACCGTAAAAAAAATACCATAAAAAACAATGGCAGAATTTCCTTTTTTGGTCACGTTGTTTCCAAAAAAATGGAATAAAAAGTGATCAAAAAGTCGCGCGTAGCCAAACATGGTACCAATAAAAACGACAGTGTGTCACGCAAAAAATTTATGTACTCCGCACAGATTACATATGCCCCCACATTATAAACTGAAACACAAGTAAAACACTAAACAAAACTACTACCAAGCAAAATCTGCGCTCCAAAAGCCAAATGGCGCTCCTTCTGGGCCTGGCAGTGTGCCCAAACAGCGGTTTATGACCACATATGGGGTATTACCGTACTCTGGAGAACCGCTTAACAATTTATGGGGCGTATGTCTCCAGTGGTACAAGCTGGGTCCAATGCATTGGGCACTGAAATAGCATATATGTGGAAAATGTCAATTTTCAATCTGCAACATCCACTGTGCACTAATTTCTGCAAAACCTTTGGGGGTCAAAATGCTCACTACACTTCTAGATGAATTCCTTGAGGGGCGTAGTTTCCTAAATGGGGTCACTTCTCGGGGGTTTTCACTGTACTGGTACCTCAGCGCAATGCAACATGGCGTCAAAAACAAATTTTGTAAAATCTCCACTCCAAAAAACGAAATTGCACTTTTTCCGTTTAGACCCTTGCCGTATGTCCAAATAGCCGTTTACAACCACATATGGGGTATTTCCGTAATCAGGAGAAATTGTGGAACACATTTTGGGGTGTCTTTTCTCCTGTATTCCTTGTGGAAATGAAAAATTCTGAGCTAAAGCTACAGGTTATTGGAAAAAAAAAATGTTTTCATTTTCACGGACCAATTCTAATAAAATCTATAAAACACCTGAGGGCTCAAAATGCTCACTACACCTCTAATTTAATTCTTTCAGGGGTATAGTCTCCAAATTGGGATCACATCTGGGGAATTTCTACTGTACTGGTACTTGCGACAAATGCGACATGGCCCCCAGAAACCAATTCAGCAAAATCTGAGCTGCAAAATCCAAATGGTGCTCCGTCCCTTCTGAGCCCTGCCGTGGGTCCAAACAGCAGTTTATTACCACATAATGGGGTATTTCCGTAATCAGGAGAAATTGCATTACAAATTTTGAAGTGCTTTTTCTCCTTTATTCCTTATAAAAATTAGAAAATTCTGTGTTTTTTCCAAACAAAAGTCTCTTTTCATCTTCACAGACTAATTCCAATAAATTCAGCAAAAAACCTGTGGGGTCAAAATGATAACTATACCACTAGAAAAATTCCTTGAGGGGTATAGTTTCCAAAATGGGGTCACTTTTGGGGGGATTCCACTGTTTAGGTCCCTCTAGGGCGTTGCAAACGTGACACGGCACTGAAAACCATTCCAGTAAAATCAGAGCTCCAAAATCCAAATGAGGGTCCTTCCCTTCTGAGCCCTGCTGTGGGTCCAAACAGCAGTTTATTACCACATATGGGGAATTTCCGTAATCGCGAGAAATTGCTTTACAAATGTTGGGGTGCTTTCTCTCCTTTATTTCTTGCAAAAATTAGAAATTTTTACGTTTTTCCAGAAAAAAAGTAGATTTTCATTTTCACAGACTAACACCAGAAAATATAGCAAAATACCTGTGGGGTCAAAATGCTAACTATACCCCTAGATAAATTCCTTGAGGGGTGTAGTTTAAAAAATGGGGGTCACTTTTGGGGGTTTCCACTGTTTTGGCACCACAAGACCTCTTCAAACCTGACATGGTGCCTAAAATATATTCTGAAAAAAGGAGGCCCCAAAATCCAAGAGGTGCTCCTTTGCTTCTGAGGCCTGTGTTTCAGTCCTTTAGCGCACTAGGGCCACGTGTGGGATATTTCTAAAAACTGCAGAATCTGGGCAATAAATATTGAGTTGCGTTTCATAGGTAAAACCTTCTGTGGTACAGAAGAAAATGTATTACATATGAATTTTGTAAAAAAAAATGAAATTTGAAAATTTCAGCTCTACATTCCTTCAATTCCTGTAAAACGCCTAAAGGGTTGAAACACTTTCTGAATGCTGTTTTGGATACTTTGAGGGGTGCAGTTTTCAAAATGGGGTGTTTTATGGGGGTTTCTAATATATAGGGCACTCAAAACCACTTCAGAACTGAACTGGTCCCTGAAAAAATCGCTTTTTGAAATTTTCTTAAAAATATGAGAAATTGCTGCTAAAGTTCTAAGCCTTGTAACGTCCTAGAAAAATAAAAGGATGTTCAAAAAACGATGCAAACATAAAGTAGATATATGGGAGATGTTAATTGGTAACTATTTTGTGTGGTATTACCATCTGTTTTACAAGCAGATGCATTTAAAATTGGAAAAATCATAATTTTTGTACTAAACTAAAGTACAATATGTCACGAGAAAACAATCTCAGAATCAATTGGATAGGTAAAAGCATTCCGGAGTTATTACCACATAAAGTGATACATGTCAGATTTGAAAAAATGGGTCTGGTCCTCAAGGCCAAAATGAGCTGGGTACTCAAGGGGTTAAAGAAGTACTAGAGGCACATGTAAATATTCCCAATTTGAGTGACACCAGATCTCCACATTCTTGTCTTCTATTTTTCAATTTTTTTTCAGTCTTCAAATCCAACTTCTTGTCTTTTTTTAAGGTTATTTCTTTTCAAATTCCGTTAATCAACATTTCAGACCATTTATTAATAGGACATTTGAGGATTGTGCTACAGTGACTGTAAGACATTGCACCTGCTCCTAAATTGAACAACAGTCAGCCATTCCTACAACAAAAGTTCATTGATCTTTTCCAAAGAAATGCATAGACAACTACTAAATGATCTGCAGCCCTCATCTAAATATCTTCAAACACATTTTATAGTTTTTGATTGATTGACTGAGAGAATGTGTAATGTCAAGATGTCTATCACTGTAAAGCAACAGGGAGTGCTATGTAATACCCGCGGACGCTGACTGCCAGGATCTCCCTCTTACCGGCAGCTGCAGGACTATGCATCCTCGCCAGCGTCTCCCTTTCCAGAGAGGCCGGCGCACTGTGCTCTCTGCCTCCTTTCCTGTAGGCTGTGTGCGCTCGTGCCAGTTCTTAAAGGGCCAGCGCACACACCAGTAAAGATGTTCCCAGCCTGTCCCTGCACACCCTGGTCTTTATAAATGACCCTGCCCCTTTCCCCAGTGCCTGTGCAAAGTTGGACAAATCTAGTGTTATCCTGCGAAAGTTCCATATCCTGTATCCTGAGTCTGTTACCTATAGGTATCCTGAGTCTGTTACCTGTCGGTATCCCGTGCCCTCTGGGTGCTTCCAATAATCCAGCACCAGCGTGCTTCCAGTAATCCGGTACCTGCGTGCTTCCAGCAAACCGGAATCAGCCGGCTTCCAGTAATGTGGCACCGGCCTGCATCAAGTAATCCGGCTCCTGTCTACTACAACGATGGTACCAGCTGTCTGTCTCTGTCTATCTTCTGTTTGGCCAGCAGCAACTCCGCCGGGACCACCTCAAGAGGTAGCGACCTGGCAGTCTCCCCGCAGCAAAGACCAGATCCCTGTAAAGGGGTTAAAAGGTGAAGACCGGGGAGGCTGCTTATACAATACCATTAGAGGTGGCCCTGTGCCAAACCGGCAGAGTAGCCCAGTGGGTCCACAAACCTGCTGGTTGTTACATGCTATCTTGTTTTGTTAAATTAAGTCACATTCAACTATGGCTAAAAGCCAGTTCAAGCATATTTTTTTCTTTTACTGACTGTAATTTTACTTCAAAAATTGAATTTACTGATATATAGGAAATTAGTAAGAAATAATTGAGCAGAAATAATTGTGTAACATAGTCTGTCAGTGAATATCCAGGAAATGACATCGAATATTGCACAATATACATTCTTAAATAATGATCATGCTAATTCTGGCATTAGATCCAGAAGATGGATTCTATAAGAAAACTTGTCCCTATGGCATACCTATTAATAAATAGGACATCCATACAGGGCCGCCATCAGGAATTTCAGGGCCCCCTACAGCTAAATTTTCTGGGCCCCCCTACCGTGGCACCGCCTGTTAACGGTACTCCGTCCAGCACTATATCATGGTACCCAGGGCCGCCATCAGGGGAGGTATTAGGGGTACTGATGTGAGAGGCCCGGCCAAACCTAATTGAAAGGGGGGCCCGGCAACTGCCGCGACTTGCCTTTGGTAGAAAAAAAACAGGCCCCTGCAATGGGGCCCGTTTTTTTCACCAAAAGAATGTCGTGAGCTGCGGGCCCCCCTTTCAATTAGGTTTGGCCGGGCCTCTCACATCAGTACCCATAATACCCCCTCTGATGGCGGCCCTGGGTAGCATGGGGGTCGTCATGGGGGCCGTCAAACACTGCCGCCCGTGCGACCGATCGCGCGCACCCGCAAACTCCCGCGCATGCGCACCCGCGACCGCCTGGAACCGCGCACCGAATTTTGAGGCAGATTTTGACCTGCCCACACTATCTTGCCGCGTTTTTTGCCCGCGGCGATTGAGGACAGCAGACAAAAAACGCAGGGAAAAATGCATTTTCTGCCTCCCATTGATTTCGATGGCCGGTCAGAGGCAGAACCGCGGCAAGAAAGGACGTGCTGCTTTTTCTTTTTTCCGCGACTGGCTCCCATTGATTTCAGAATAAATCAATGGGAGGCGGTTTTGGAAGTTTTTTGGTGCTGATTCTGACGCAGTGTCCGAGTCAATATCAAGGCCCAAAAACTCTGTGAACTGGGCCTTATTGTTAGGGCTTATTCAGACGAACGTGTAATACATCCGTGCAACGCGCATGATTTTCACGCGCCTCGCACGGACCTATGTTACTCTATGGGGCCGTTCAGACTTTCAGTGATTTTCATGCAGCGTGTGTCCGTGTGTCCGCTGCGTAAAACTCACAACATGTCCAATATTTGTGCATTGTTCGCGCATCACGCACCCATTGAAGTCAATGGGTGCGTGAAAATCACGCCCAGCACTTCCGCAGCCGTATAAACTATGAATGAAAACAGAAAAGCACCACGTGCTACAAACATACAAACAGAGTGTCATAATGATGGCGGCTGCGCGAAAATCACGCAGCCACGCATCATACGCTGCTGCCACACGGAGCTGTTATGGACCTTTTGCATGCGCAAAACGCCACGTTTTTGCGCACACAAAAAGCACACGCTTGTGTAAATCCGGCCTTAGGGTAGGAACACACTAGGCATGAACACTGCGGATTTTATGCAACACATTTTATTGTGGAAAATCCGCAGCGTATCACAGTCGCAGCAGAGTGGATGAGATGTGAACAAATCTCATCCACACGCTGCAAAAAAAATGGACCTGCAGTGTGGCTTTTTAAGCCGCAGCATGTCAATGTATTCTGTGGAATCGCTGCTCCTCTGTTGCGGAAATGCTGCGGTTCTGCCGCAAAAATCACACATGAGAAAAAAAAAAGGTACTTTTTTACATTTATAAAAAAGTTTAGACTTGCCCCGGCCGTAGTCCTGGTGACGCGATCCTCTATTCTTAGCGCAGCCCGGCCTCCTGTCATGACGTTTCATCCCATGTGACTGCTGCAGGTCACATGGTCTACAGCGTCATCCCAGGAGGCGGGGCTACGTTCAGAAGAGAGAGATGCGTCACCAGGACTACGGCCGGGGCAAGTCTAAACTTTTTTTTCCCTGCAGGATTCCCGCAGCGGACACGCCTCACGAAACCTGCGCCACTATTTGGTGCGGTTTTGCTGGCGGAATTCCCTGCGGCTACCGGGGCGGATAAGCTGTGTAGTTTTACTCAGCATATCCGCCTAGTGTGTTCCTTATGATGTCGCTCCTGGAGCTGCTGCCGGTCTCTAAATAGGCAGTTGGTCCAGTAGAATTTGGAATTATTTTTTTTTGTGAACCAGCTTAAAAAAATCAAAAACTTTTGTGTTAGGGCCTGTTCACATCACCGTTCGCTTCCGTTCCGTCTGAGGTTTCCGCCGGGTGAACCCCGCAACGGAAAGTGAAAGTGACAGCTTCCGTTTCCGTCACCATTAGCGCAGTCGACTACGCTATTGATTCCGTCCGAAAACCTGCCGGAATGGTGACGAACGGAAACCATTAGCGATGTTTCCGTCACCATTGAGATCAATGGTGACTGAAACGGAAGCTGTGCTGTCACTTTCACTTTCCGTTGCGGGGTTCACCCGACAGAAACCTCAGACGGAACCCCGGAGCGGAAGCGAACGGTGATGTGAACAGGCCCTAACACAAAAGTTTTGTGTTTTTTTAAGCTGGTTGACAAAAAAAAATAATTCCAAATTCTACTGGACAAATTGCCTATTTAGAGACCGGCAGCAGCTCCAGGAGCGACATCATAAGGGACACACTAGGCGGATATGCTGAGTAAAACTCCACAGCTTATCCGCCGCGGTAGCCGCAGGGAATTCCGCCAGCAAAACCGCACCAAATAGTGGCGCAGGTTTCGTGAGGCGTGTCCGCTGCGGGAATCCTGCAGGGAAAAAAAAGTTTAGACTTGCCCCGGCCGTAGTTTAGGTGACGCATCTCTCTCTTCTGAACGTAGCCCCGCCTCCTGGGATGACGCTGTAGACCATGTGACCGCTGCAGCAGTCACATGGTATGAAACGTCATGACAGGAGGCCGGGCTGCGCTAAGAATAGAGGATCGCGTCACCAGGACTACGGCCGGGGCAAGTCTAAACTTTTTTATAAATGTAAAAAAGTACCTTTTTTTTTTCTCATGTGTGATTTTTGCGGCAGAACCGCAGCATTTCCGCAACAGAGGAGCAGCGATTCCACAGAATACATTGACATGCTGCGGCTTAAAAAGCCAAAAGCCACACTGCAGGTCCATTTTTTTTGCAGCGTGTGGATGAGATTTGTTTAAACCTCATCCACTCTGCTGCGACTGTGATACACTGCAGATTTTCCACAATAAAATGTGTTGCATAAAATCCGCAGTGTTCATGCCTAGTGTGTTCCTACCCTAAGGCCGGATTCACACAAGCGTGTGCTTTTTGTGTGCGCAAAAACGTGGTGTTTAGCGCATGCAAAAGGTCATAACCGCTCCGTGTGTCAGCAGCGTATGATGCGCGGCTGCGTGATTTTCGCGCAGCCGCCATCATTATGACACTCTGTTTGTATGTTTGTAGCACGTGGTGCTTTTCTGTTTTCATTCATAGTTTATACTGCTGCGGAAGTGCTGGGCGTGATTTTCACGCACCCATTGACTTCAATGGGTGCGTGATGCGCGAACAATGCACAAATATCGGACATGTCGTGAGTTTTACGCAGCAGACACACGGACACACGCTGCGTGAAAATCACTGACAGTCTGCACGACCCCATAGAGTAACATAGGTCCGTGCGAGGCGCGTGAAAATCAAGCGCGTTGCACGGATGTATTACACGTTCGTCTGAATAAGCCCTAACAATAAGGCCCAGTTCACAGAGTTTTTGGGCCTTGATATTGACTCGGACACTGCGTCAGAATCAGCACCAAACAACTTCCAAAACCGCCTCCCATTGATTTAATCTGAAATCAATGGGAGCCAGTCGCGGAAAAAAGAAAAAGCAGCACGTCCTTTCTTGCCGCGGTTCCGCCTCTGACCTGCCATCGAAATCAATGGGAGGCAGAAAATGCATTTTTCGCTGCGTTTTTTGTCTGCTGTCCTCAATCGCAGCGGGCAAAAAACGCAGCAAAAAACGCGGCAAGATAGTGTGGGCAGGTCAAAATCTGCCTCAAAATTCTTTAAGGGATTTTGAGGCAGATTTTTTCGGCCTGCAAAATACTCTGTGTGAACAGGGCCATACATAAACAGCACTTTGAGACACTTTACTCACCGTGTCAGAAGAGCTGCTCCCACTCCAGTCCTCTTCAGGCGATGTCTTCGGTCCAGATGTCGTCCTTCACCTCCAGGCTCCAGAAAATGGCGGGGATCGTAGAACTGCCACCGCGCAACAACTAGACTCCCCCCCCTCTCCTTACGCAGCCACGCTCTGGAGAAAGAGGAGGAGGCGGAGTCGGACGAGGAGGCGGAGTCGAACGAGGAGGACGAGGAGGCGGAGTCGGAGGCGGACGAGGAGGACGAGTCGGAGGCGGGCCAGCAGGTAAGTAGACTGCGCCGCTGTCCAGTGTGGCTGTCCTTCCCCCTATATCTTGTGTTGCGGGCGCACCGCCTCCCTCTCGGCGGCGCGCCTGCTCGTTCGCGCGTGGGCGCGCGCGCTTGCGGTCGTTCGCGCGCGGTCGCGCACTCGCTCGTATGCGCGCAAGCGGGCGGTGTTTCGCGGCGGTGATAAGAGGGGGCCCGCAGCTCACGGCGGTGTTTCACGAGAGGGGGGCCCGCAGCTCACGACATTGTTTTGGTGAAAAAAACAGGCCCCATTGCAGGGGCCTGTTTTTTTCTACCAAAGGCAAGTCGCGGCAGTTGCCGGGCCCCCCTTTCAATTAAGTTTGGCCGGGCCCCCTACACTACTACCCCTAATACCCCCCTGATGGCGGCCCTGCATCCATATGATACATGTGGGTATAATTTATCTCACTAAACAGCCCACTAAAGTGCCAAAGAGGAGGACAAAAAGAAAGAACTTGTAATTTTACATGATCCCTCTCAGCCAGTCAGGAGCTCTAAAAGGATCATGTAAGGCGCACTATGACTACTGTTTCTGAAGCGTTATGGAGTGTATGTCACCTGATTCTTTTCAGTGTATCACCTCCTCTATGAGCCAGAGTAGAGAGCTCCTAACAAAGAGCAGCCCTTCCTCTGATGGACCTGTTCCATGTATTACATGGTCGGCCATTAATTTAAATGGCCACCATGTAATACTCTATTTCCCCTGCTGGCTGCTGCAGGGAAATGTATTCAGCTGGCTGCAGTTTTCCCACACAGCATTCAGCTAATCGCTGGTCCCTGAAGCCAGACATGTGGCGATCAGCTGATCGCTGTGCTGGCTTCTTTTGCAAAAGAAAAAGAAACAGATGAATTTTAAGACGGATACAAATGGATTGGCAACTTTTTCAAATGTCAATAACATAAAAGAAAAGAACGTAACCATAGTACAAAACGTGAGTTTAACACAATCTTAGTTCCCAGGAGAATGCAGACAAGATACAATGCTATATGGGAGAGGCAGCCTGCATGATCTAATAGTATGGGCGTAACTAATAGGTAGGTTGCTAGCAGGAATTGTGCACTGAATTGTGCACTACACATAAGGGCTCATACAGACGAGCAAAATACTCGTCCATGCGCTGTGCGGTGAAATCACTCAAATCACACGGACCCATGCAATTCACTGGGGCCATTCACCCATGCGTTGTTTTTCATGCAGCGTGTGTCCGTTGCGTGAAACTCACTACATGTCCTATATTGGTGCTTATTCACGCACTTAGGCTGGATTCACACGAACGTGGCGTTTTTGCGCGCGTGAAAAACGCTGCGTTTTGGTTGCGTTGTAGTTGCGTGTGGCATCCGTTAGGGCTGCGTTAGGACTGCGCGATTGCGTATTTTACGCGCGTATGGCATGCGGTTTTTACGCGCGTCAAAACAACGGAGGGTGGAGTAATGGAGAGGGCAGCCTACAAAAAGACACCTTCTCCAACACCTGCTTGATGTGAGCACATGTTCACATCAAGTTTGCACCTTGCAAACTACTTTTGTCCGTGTTGGGTGGTTTTTGGGATTTTTCCAGGTAAAAAATCTACACTATGCCCTTGACTCCGCTGGGCCGTGTGCTGATATCATGGATGGTTTCTCGGAGATTTGGTGAGCAGCGACCAATGCTTCAGGAGGGAACCCGGAGAAGAGGGAGGATTTGGGTTCATCCACTTGTGGCCCAGCGCACCTCCAAAGGCCATTTTCATACTCTATATGATGACCTTCGCAGCCACCCTGAGAAATTTTGGACGTTTTTCCGCATGTCTGTGTCGACTTTTGATATTCTGCTGGACCTGATTCGCACAGGAATAACCTACCAGGACACAAATATGCGGCGCTGCATTTCCCCCGAGGAGCGACTCCTTGTGACGTTGAGGTATGTGTGTTTTAAACAATTGCAGCTTACAGGATGGTGTGTGGTTGTCATGTCCTACATCACGTTTATTTGTGTGTTGTGTTTTTGCATCTCGCCCATGTAGATTTCTAGCTACCGGAAACAGCTATCATTCGTTACATTTCGAATTCCTTCTTGGAGTGAGCACAATTTCGGGCATTGTGACAGGCACCTGTGTTGTGATGTGGCAGCGATTGAAGGCCACAGTGATGCCTCAGCCCACGACAGAGCACTGGCTTTCGATTTCTGACGACTTTATCACCACCACCCAATTTCCAAATTGTATTGGTGCCCTAGACGGCAAGCATATTCGGGTCAAGAAGCCCCACCACTCAGGATCCCGATTCTATAACTACAAACAGTTTTTTCCATCGTCTTGTTGGCCTTGTCCGACAGCAATTATTGTTTTACCATTGTACATATAGGGTCCTATGGAAGCTCAGCTGATGCCCGCATCTTTCGCACATCCAGGATGGGCCATCGTCTGATGTGCAATCTACTTTCCGTGCCGGCGCCTAGCCACCTGCCTGGTTCGTGAGGACCACCAGTCCCTTATGTAATCGTGGCAGATGAGGGTTTTGGACTCACAAGTCAAGTAATGCGCCCATTTGCTCGAAGAGGCTTAGATGACCGTCGGCGCATATTCAATTACCGGCTTAGCAGAGCACGCCGATGTGTGGAATGTGCATTTGGCATAATGTCCTCCAAATGGCGTGTTTTTCTCACCACCATGCAACTGTCACCCGTGTCATACAAGCGTGTGTCGTGCTTCGTAATTTTTGTCGCATACATGACGCCGGTTGTGATGCCGAATATATTAGCCAAAATGTTTCAACATCAACCATTCCGCAGCAAATTCCACTCGGAAAGGCTCAAACATCTGGGATTCGAGTACGCGACATATTTGCACAATATTTTGACAGCCCCGATGGAGCTGTGCCATGGCAGGAGGATGTTCTGTGAAGGGTGTCCTAGTGTAGATTAGTGGCCCACTGTAGCATTTTTTAGTTAAATTTGTTGTCATTTGGGGAGGGGATATTTTGATTAGGGACTCGCAAGACATGAGGACCCTTGACGTGGGTTGCGAGCTTATATCTTTGGTGGTTTTTCTTTTTATTTGGAATGTCCTCTAAACGAATTAGCATGGGAGGCAGATTGGCTTAGCCCATGTTCACTAATCCCAAGCCAAAATACATTTGTTCGACATTTCTCACACCACTGCAATGCAGGCGAGCACAATATGAGGAATTGAGGAAAACCACCAAAGATACACTAATACCTCAATCATGGCATGCAACAATCTTGCTCCGTCGGCATAATGTTTGAACATTACCTAAAATAACCTTTTGGGGAACCTGGGTTCCACCACATAGATGGAGGCAAACACATCAAATCTTACTTGCAAACAGAAAAAAAATGTAATGTGTAATTTCGAAGGGTAACTTTTAACAGAAACCAGCAGGCATCCAAAAATAGAAAACGCACCAACATGATGCTACATTTACAAACTCGGACTTCGATGTTTACATCACCACATCGAGCCACCCGTAATCTGCCTACACACATCTATAAATCATGATACCTCTGTGATGGCGACTGATGGCTCTGCATTTCAGCACCACTATACTGTCCCTGGGCCTGCTGAGGATGTTCCTCAACATCATAGTGGTGCTGATACACAGGGTTGAACCCTGCCGGGGGGCCATGGCCAAAAGGTTGCTGGGGTCAGACGTAGGGGGCGAAAGGGCGCTCCCGAGGCACCACATGACCAGGTGACATTATGCTCACCATCGGCCGTTGGTACTGTGGCCGTGGAAAGGTGTGTGCAGGCTGGGAAGGGAGAGGTGCAGTAGAGGGCACCAAATCCTCAGGCAATCCACGCCATTGCTCTATTACCTGGAAGCACTGGCGTGGATTGTTAGGAGGAGTGGCGGAGTCAATTATAGCAAGGATGGAGCCTTGGACGCGTGCCATCCGGTAGTCGCCGGAGTAGCGGCGCTATGCTACGGTCAAATGCGTCACACCCATCCTCCTCCGAACAGCGCCGGAGGTACTCCAGGACTCTGGAGTCCACGTTGGCACCTGCTGTGGCAACCTGGGCGCGCCGGCGTCTGGCTGGTGGCGTCCGGGGATTGTCCACGTCCGGTGGCAGCTGTGGTTGGCTGCTTAACTGGGTGGCTGCTTGTGTTTGCGTAGGCTCGGGGGTCAAGGGCAGCACGGGATGTTGATCCGTGACCAGTTGCGACTCCACATGGCCAGCCTCCTCCTCGGAGTCATTGAGATTATCACTGCATCTGGCAGAAACATTTTGCGTTACTCCTTTTAACATGTCCACAAGGGGCAAACAGCCATTTTTGGCCAATTATACAGTGAACACACACATGTCATCAAGGTACAGTCAGTACTTACGGCCGCATCTCCATAATGTCCTTGAGGAACATCAGTTGTTTCATATATATGTAGGGGCGTTTTTTGGACGCCCCATCCCCACTTCGCCCTCTGCTTCCAAATTCCCTCCTGAACTGATCCCGACAGCTCCTCCACCGGGTTTTAACATCATCAACTGGACATAGGAACAGCAAACAGACAAAAAAAGGAGAACATGTGACATAACTGAAAACTGCACTTCTCCGAAACGTCGCTAAACATTAAACACAACTAAACATTAAACACTTGCCTAATGATGCAGTGACACACCCGCGACCAAGCACAGTAGAAACATGTGAAACACAAGGATATACACTACAGCATGGCCGATTGCATTAGCATCAATACAGATCTGCGCTTACCTATGCTTTTGCGGTCTCTTGTGGTGCTTTTATCCCACTCCTGTCCGAAGAGGCTCTGCGCGACCTCATCCCAGCCAACCTCCTTGCACGTGCGGTCGTGGTAGGCCTCTGCGTTGGTGTTCCACAACTGGGGTCTGTCATGGACCAAGCAGATAATTTTTTCAACATCGCAAGCACGTGGCATTGCAGCAGATGTCGGTTGGAACTGTGCGCATGTGCTCAGAAAGTGAAAAGCCACTTCCTGGTTTGTGCTTGTTTTGTCTAGTTTGGTCAACTCATTTACATAGACTTAACAAGTGTTGCGTGAAAAACGCTGTGCGTACGGAGGTGCTTCCGTGTGCCGTGCGTTGTTTTCACGCACCCATTGACTTCAATGGGTGTGTGATGCGTTGAAAACGCAGAAAGAACGAACATGTCGTGACTTTTTTGCAACGGAGCAACGCAGTGCAAAAATCACGCACATGTCTGCACGGCCCCATAGACTAATATAGGTCCGTGCAACACGCGTGAAAATCACGTATTTCCCGTTCGTCTGAATAAAGCCTAACACGCTCGTGTGAATGTAGCCTAAGGCTACATTCACACGAGCGTGACAGATTTACGTGGACTGATGCTGTCCGTTGCGTTATGCATCAGTGTGCTTTGCGAGTGGCATGCGTTTTTTACGCACACGCAAGCACTTTTTATTTTTTTTTATGTCATCGATGCGTAAAACACGGACTGCACACGGATGTGCATCCGTGGTTTTCACGCACACGTTGACTTCGATGGTCGGCTAGGTGCATGAAAACGCACCAATATAGGACATGCAGTGAGTTTCACGCAACAGACTCTCGCTATGTGAAAACTCACGCATGTGTGAATAGCGTCATTTAAATCAATAGGGCTGTGTGCTGTGCGTTATTTCAACACACAGCACACGGGCGAGATTCACATTCGTGTGAACGGGCCGTAACTGTGTGAATGGCACCTTATAGAAGCCTTATCTGTATGCAACTGTAGTACTAAGTAGCTGCCCCCCTCATGGATGATAGGTGTGTGAGTGGCTGCTTATCAGTATTTTGCACTAGTGCTACCTCCCCCATATAACATTGTAGTCTGTCTGGGAACTTGTGTTTTAACCTGCCCTTGTATCAGTAAGGCTATATTCACATGAGCGTATCAGATTCACGCACGTGAAAAACGCAAGTGAATCTGGTCTGTTATGCATGTGTGCTTTGCTAGAGGCATGCGTTATTCACGCACTCACAAAACATGCGTGTGCTGTGCGTGATTTTCATGCACTCATTGACTTCAATGGGCGATAGGACAATATAGGACATGCAGTGAGTTTTACGCAATGGATACTCCTGCATGTATGAATGGCCCCATTGAAATCAATGGATTAGCGTGCTGTGCGTGAATTTCACTCACTGCACACGGACGAGTTTTACGCTCGTCTGAATGAGCCCTTAGTGTGTTTTTTGTGATTTTATGTTAATTTGATCCCATTTTCTGTAATCTTTTTAACACAATCTTAGCTATGAATAAACACGGATTTTGCATTTACGCAAACTACTAAAATAGAGTTGGATAAAACAGCATGTAGCGTCCATGGCCGCGGGCCGTCGGGTTTACTCACCTCCCGACGCCCGCAGCCATGGATCTGTGAGCGCTGGTCCCCGTCTCCCTCCTAGGAGGTCCCTTAGTGTTTCCCGTTTCCTGTTGTTACCCGTGTTTCCTGTTGTTACCCGTGCCTTGTTCCCCGTTCCTGTTGTTACCCGTGCCTTGTTCCCCGTTCCTGTTTCTCGTGCTTTGCCTTAGTATCAAGTCGTGCCACGTCCTGTGTCATCAGCCACGTCCTGTGTTATCTGCCACGTTTCGAGGAATCCGCCACGTCTGGCGCAACTTGCGGCTCCTGTGTCATCCGCCACGTTTGGCGCCATCTGCTACACCCATCTCATCTGTGCCAGAGTTGCGGCCACCATCTGGACTATTCAGGTACCCTTGTGCGGGACATTGTATTTCTGGGGTGTCCTGTTGTTTGGCCAGCTGCCTCCCCGCTGCGGCGGTACGGCCTAGTGGGTCCACTAACCCGCTCCGTGACAGTACGCTTAGGCCATGGACCCCGCTGGTCAACCTGAGACGTTGACTACACAAGCCATGCTGGCTGAGATGGAGGATCTCCAGTCACGACAAGACCAGCTCCTCCTGTCGGTGAACGCCATAGCCCATCGGCTGCTTGCTCCAACCACAGTCATCACCGCACCCGTTCCTGCGGTTCCGCCTGCTACACTTCCTGTCTGTACCGGTACCAACCCCCTGTGTTTCTTGCCGCTACCTCCACGCTATGACGGAGATCCGAGGTCCTGCAGGGGATTTTTGAATCAGTGCCTGATCCATTTCAGACTACATGCCAGGTCCTTCTGTTCGGATGACATCAGGATCGCCTTCATCATCTCTCTCCTTACCGGCAAAGCCCTGGCATGGGCCAATCCTCTGTGGGAACATCAGGGACCAGAGACCCGGGACTAAAGTCTGGCTGTCCTCTCGTAACATTCGTTTGAAGGTATCCTCATACAAGTTCGCTCCCAGGTTCCTTGGTCCTTTCGAGATCCTGCAACAGATCAACCCTGTCTCCTATAAGCTGCGGCTGCCTCCTACCCTCAGAATCCCTAACTCCTTCCATGTGTCCCTCCTTAAACCAGTGGTCCTGAACCGCTACAGCAAGACTTCTAGTTCCACAGTTGCTTCCTGCGGTCCTTCTAATGTATTCGAGGTAAAGGAGATCCTGGACTGCAAAAGGGTAGGAGGAAGGACTTTCTATTTGGTGGACTGGAGAGGGTTTGGTCCTGAGGAGAGGTCCTGGGAGCCAGAAGAGAACCTCAGTGCCCCTGCTCTCATTAAAAAGTTCCTCTCTCACTCTGGCCCCAAGAAGAGGGGGCGTAAGAGGGGGGATACTGTAGCGTCCATGGCCTTGGCCGTCGGGTTTACACACCTCCCGACGCCCGCCTCCATGGATCTGTGAGCGCTGGTCCCCGTCTCCCTCCTAGGAGATGCCAGCGCTCACTTCCGCTCCGTTCGGCTGTGTCCCGTAGGGTGCGCGCGCACGCTCGCGCCCGGCCTTAAAGGGCCAGCACGCGCAATTAGGAAATCGTCATCATCATCAACTGCCACGATTTCCTGGTCTATAAGAATGCCCATGGCCTTCTAATCCTTGCCTGAGTGTTGTTAGTTTTCCCAGTCTGTCTTTCAAATGGTCCTTTAGTGTTTCCCGTTTCCTGTTGTTACCCGTGCCTTGTTCCCCGTTCCTGTTGTTACCCGTGCCTTGTTCCCGGTTCCTGTTTCCCGTGCTTTGCCTTAGTATCAAGGCGTGCCACGTCCTGTGTCATCTGCCACGTCCAGAGGAATCTGGCACGTCCGAGGAATCCGCCACGTCCTGTGTTATCTGCCACGTCTGGCGCAACTTGCGGCTCCTGTGTCATCCGCCATGTTTGGCGCCATCTGCTACACCCATCTCATCTGTGCCGGAGCTGCGGCCACCATCTGGACTATTCAGGTACCCTTGTGCGGACATTGTATTTCTGGGGTGTCCTGTTGTTTGGCCAGCTGCCTCCCCACTGCGGCGGTACGGCCTAGTGGGTCCACTAACCCGCTCCGTGACACAGCATAATTTACAGGAATACTAACTTTGGAGAGATAATATTAAAAACGTCCATTTAGTACAAAAGATTTTTGCTACACATCTACTGGTACACTAACACATCGGTCGCCATCTAAATACAAAAAATTAGATGTGTGAAAAAAAAACAACAACAGAGCCTGCTATGTTTTACATGACAAAGGTAAAAATGTAAACAGTAACAATGTATTGAGCTTTTCTGTTTTTTTCTGGAGACTAAACCTAAAGTCTACCTTATCTCTATTTGATGTACCACTAAATACAATATTTATACAGCTTTAAAAGTTTATTCCGATCTCAGACGTTTTTGGCTTATACATAGGATATGCCATAAATGTCTGATGGATGCGGATCCCATCTCTTGGACCTGCGTCTATATCAAGAATCGGTTCACCCGACCTCCGTTCTGCTTGGTGAGCCAGCCACTGATTCCAGGTTGAGACTAAGTGGAGAGGTGGTCAGCATGTGAACGGCTCTCTCAAATTTTTTCTATAGGAGTTACAGAAACAGCCGTTTCAGCTGCTCAGCTGTTTCCGTAACTCCCATAGAACAGAATAGAGAGAGCCGTACGCATGTGCCTGGCCACCTCTCCACTTAGTCCCCACCTGAAATTGGCAGCCAACGGGACAAAGTCAGGTGACCCCACCATTCTTGATATAAATATCCTGTGGATATGCCATAAATGTTTGAGATTGGAATAACTCTTTAAAAGATATGCCATCACTTTCACAAGGATATGCAGTGCCGCATCTACCATGAGGCAATGTGAGCCGACAGCCTCAGGCGGCGCAGCCCAGCTGAAAGTGGGGGCGGCATTTTGATCCAGAGACGGATTGGACCTGGGGAGGGGGATTATTTTACTTAGCAGACGTGCTCCTCTCTGACGCTGTATGGCTATGTTCACACGGAGTATTTTGGGGGAGGAATATCTGCCTCAAAGCTCCAAACGGAATTTTGAGGCAGATATTCCTCCCCCAAAATACTCCGTGTGAATAGCAATGATCGCGCCGTTTTTCGCCCGCGGCCATTGAGCGCCGCGGGCAGAAAACACGCTTTCTCCTGCCTCCCATTGAAGTCAATGGGAGGTCGGAGGCGGAAGCGCCCGAAGATAGGGCATGTCGCTTCTTTTTCCCGCGAGGCAGTTTTACTGCTCGCGGGAAAAAGACGCCGACGCCTCCCATTGAAATCAATGGGAGGCGTTCTCGGGCCGTTTCTGCCGAGTTTTGCGACGCGGTTTCCGCGTCAAAAAACTCGGCAAAAGACCCCGTGTGAACATAGCCTATGAAGCACGCGCCACCAGAGAGGAGCAGGTCTGCAGGAGGAGCGGTCGTCTCCTCAAACAAGTGACCAAACGAATGAGGTGAGACTGCTGTGCAAACAAACTACTTCCTCTCCCTCTCTCTCCCTTTCGTCTGAAGCAGTCGGTGCAGAGAAGAGGGGGAGGGGAGAGTTCACAGCCTCAGCATCTGCACAGAGGAAGCTCCATGTCTAGTCCTCCCCTGTGTCACACTTCTGTGTCTCCTCTGCCCCCCGTATCCCCCCCTCTCCTCTGCCCCCTGTATCCCCCCTCTCCTCTGCCCCCTCCTCTCCTCTGCCCCCCTCCTCTCGTGTGCTGTGTCCCCCTATTTATCTAACAGACCAGCCACTTCTGCAGCTGGTTATATCTGCTGTCCTGGGATGCCTCTGCTGCTTCAAGAGACTGCATGAGAGATCCTACATAGAAGGTAAGTGTGTGTATGAGTGAGTAAATGTGTGTGTGTGTGTGTGTGTGTGCATATATATATATATATATATATATATATATATATATATATATGATTCTCGTCTATATATGAGACTGTCTGCATTAGAGATCCTACATAGAAGGTAAGTGTGTGTATGAGTGTGTAAATGTGTGTTTTATATATATATATATATATATATATATATATATATATATATATATATATATATATACAGTGAAGGAAATAAGTATTTGATCCCTTGCTGATTTTGTAAGTTTGCCCACTGTCAAAGACATGAACAGTCTAGAATTTTTAGGCTAGGTTAATTTTACCAGTGAGAGATAGATTATATTTAAAAAAAACCAGAAAATCACATTGTCAAAATTATATATATTTATTTGCATTGTGCACAGAGAAATAAGTATTTGATCCCTTTGGCAAACAAGACTTAATACTTGGTGGCAAAACCCTTGTTGGCAAGCACAGCAGTCAGACGTTTTTAGTAATTGATGATGAGGTTTGCACACATGTTAGATGGAATTTTGGCCCACTCCTCTTTGCAGATCATCTGTAAATCATTAAGATTTCGAGGCTGTCGCTTGGCAACTCGGATATTCAGCTTCCTCCATAAGTTTTCGATGGGATTAAGGTCTGGAGACTGGCTAGGCCACTCCATGACCTTAATGTGCTTCTTTTTGAGCCACTCCTTTGTTGCCTTGGCTGTATGTTTCGGGTCATTGTCGTGCTGGAAGACCCAGCCACGAGCCATTTTTAATGTCCTGGTGGAGGGAAGGAGGTTGTCACTCAGGATTTGACGGTACATGGCTCCATCCATTCTCCCATTGATGCGGTGAAGTAGTCCTGTGCCCTTAGCAGAGAAACACCCCCAAAACATAATGTTTCCACCTCCATGCTTGACAGTGGGGACGGTGTTCTTTGGGTCATAGGCAGCATTTCTATTCCTCCAAACACGGCGAGTTGAGTTAATGCCAAAGAGCTCAATTTTAGTCTCATCTGACCACAGCACCTTCTCCCAATCACTCTCAGAATCATCCAGATGTTCATTTGCAAACTTCAGACGGGCCTGTACATGTGATGAATACCTATATAGAACCAGACCTAACGATAAACGTTATAGTAAACGTCCACACATATCAAGGAAAAACAGACAATAAATACCTAACTGTATGTGAGGACAAATCAAATCTCCCAAAAGGGAAAAATAATGACACCAAGTACAATAAGTAACTTGCAAAAAATATAGATTCTTTATTACAATATACATAAGAACATATTGGCCATCAGGACCTAAAAACCACAAACAATTAAAATATACAATGTGGAGAACATGAGGCTACTCAGAATGGCATATATTCAACATTCAATAATACCGGACAGGGTCACTCTGACAGTCATGCTATAAATGTACAATACAAGGATAACCGACACCACAAAATGTGTCTCCAAAAAGCATGCTGAAACAGAACAATGTAATACAGACCCTGTAAAAAATAGTATACACGAGAGATTGGTAGCTAACACTGAAATCTCAGTGTAAATAAAGTGGTATAGAGACCAGGGTATCACCAAAAATCAGAGTAGGTCCCAGAAGCCATACCAACCTGTGTATTGCATATCAAGCCAAAAATGAGCTCCACAGCAAGAGCCCCGACGCGCGTTTCGCGGTAGCTTTTTCAAGGGGTACTGACTAGTAAGGTGACCGGCGTTGTATTTATACTCAGTGGTGGGAGCGGTTTATACAGAGATAGCAAATAGCAGCACGATATTCTCAAATCCCCCATGCTGAACACCTGAAATGTACCAGGTGCTCTACATTGGTGAATCAGTATGTCTAAAGTTACCTGAATGCTGATCGGTAGGTAGCAAACACCACCATTGCAAATGTCAAGTGTACGTCTCAAGAAATGCAAACGCACATGCGCGTGCGCATCAGACCGCAAGCGCCGCAGACAACAGATGTAATAGCTTATGTATGACGTATCACACCATAGTGGCCATTTTAAGGATGGGCAAGGACAATACGAGATCAAATTATATGGCAAGAACCAATATAGGGCATATGTATCACGATCCGATTTTTTATGTGAGAAACAAAAATAAAATGGAACTCTAATGTCTCAAAATATAAACAATAATACATATATAGAAAAAATACATAATTTGATAATACATCAAACATAGTGTCATACTGTCATTTCATAAAACCATCAATACAAAAAAGACCATATATTGACTTCTATATATACAAGAATAAATATATATAACACATAGTAAACCGGGGAAACAATTTATGAAAGAAAGAATATTATTTCATAAAAAATAATAGGTGATAGTGAGAAGTGAGTGAACACACGTGCACAGTGGGGTGATAAAATAAAAAACAAAATAAATAAAGTGAAACACACGTGACAAAAACGCATTTAAAATACAATTCTATTTATTAATATAAATGATACATACAATAATTTAATAGATGTACAATGTAATATGTACTAATATACCAAAAAAATATAATGATAAGAGATATATGTTTTTATTGTTAGCATATATACAAATAACAAGCGTGTAAAAAATATAAATATATATTGAGAGTGAATATGTGTAAACATAAATGTGAGTAAATAAAAACATAAATATAAAAAAATATATATACAACATAACGAGTGTGTTAACAAAATTTATATAAGGGTATATAAAGTGTATAATAAATATGCGTGCAGTGTGTGCACAAACACACGAATAAAGATAAGTACCCCATGAAAAAAGCTAAAAAATGATCAAAATTTAAAGCGTATTATTGAATAGAGTCCAACCAAAAACATTATTCAGAGATATAATATGTGATACTTGGTATTCTATTCAGCCCAATAAATACAGATCGTATGGCCCCTATAAAAAGACAAAAATGATGATATTAAAAATGCCACCAAATATGGATACAACCAAAGCGCAATAATGTTTAAACCGACAAGCCCACCAATTATTAACAGCACAGTCCAACCATACCAGTCAAAAATATACAGATTTAAAAAGTTAAAAAATAATGATGCTATAGGACCCAAAAAGAAAATATTGTTATAAGAAGGAAGCGAAGGACATTTTCTCATTGAGCCCCAGAGGCGCGCTAGTCTTCAGTTTTGTGATCCATTTGCATTCGATCCGTTCCAATTTACGGAAAGTGTCTCCTCCACGTAATCCAACAATAATTTTATCGATGCCATGAACCTTTAAATCCTGCCACTTGTTGTTGTGAAAATCACGGAAATGTCGGGGGATAGATTTCAATTTATCAATTTCTTCCCAGTTGTTACCCTCTATTGTTCCAGCCTTTTTAATGTCCCTCACATGTTCTTGAATTCGCATTTTAAGTTCTCTTGTGGTCATGCCTACATAAGACAGGCCACATGGACATGTTGCCATGTACACTACACCAGTAGTACTGCAATTGATGAAGTGTACAATTTTGAAACTTCTTTTCTTTTCAGAATCAGTGAATGTATCAGTTTTCACAATCAATTTGCAAATAGAGCAATGACCACAAGAGAAAGATCCCCACGCCGGCCCTTTAGAGCCAAAAAGGTAGTTTTTGGGACTAGGAGCACTATAGTGACTCCGAACTAAGTGGTCACCCAAGGTTTTACTTCTTTTGGCTGTAAGTTGGGGCTTCGGGGGTAGATGTTTTTTCAAATCTGGATCCGTGAGCAGGATTGGCCAAAAGCGATTCACAATATTTCTTATCTCCATCACTTCAGACGGGCCTGTACATGTGCCTTCTTGAGCAGGGGACCTTGCGGGCACTGCAGGATTTTAATCCATTACGGCGTAATGTGTTACCAATGGTTTTCTTGCTGACTGTGGTCCCAGCTGCCTTGAGATCATTAACAAGTTCCCCCCGTGTAGTTTTCGGCTGAGCTCTCACCTTCCTCAGGATCAAGGATACCCCACGAGGTGAGATTTTGCATGGAGCCCCAGATCGATGTCGATTGACAGTCATTTTGTATGTCTTCCATTTTCTTACTATTGCACCAACAGTTGTCTCCTTCTCACCCAGCGTCTTACTAAGGGTATGTGCACACACACTAATTACGTCCGTAATTGACGGACGTATTTCGGCCGCAAGTCCCGGACCGAACACAGTGCAGGGAGCCGGGCTCCTAGCATCATACTTATGTACGATGCTAGGAGTCCCTGCCTGTCCGTGGAACTACTGTCCCGTACTGAAAACATGATTACAGTACGGGACAGTTGTCCTGCAGAGAGGCAGGGACTCCTAGCATCGTATATAACTATGATGCTAGGAGCCCGACTCCCTGCAGTGTGTTCGGTCCGGTACTTGCGGCCGAAATACGTCCGTCAATTACGGACGTAATTAGTGTGTGTGCACATACCCTTATGGTTTTGTAGCCCATTCCAGCCTTGTGCAGGTCTATGATCTTGTCCCTGACATCCTTAGAAAGTATCTTTGGTCTTGCCCATGTTGTAGAGGTTAGAGTCAGACTGATTAATTGAGTCTGTGGACAGGAGTCTTTTATACAGGTGACCATGTAAGACAGCTGTCTTTAATGCAGGCACCAAGTTGATTTGGAGCGTGTAACTGGTCTGGAGGAGGCTGAACTCTTAATGGTTGGTAGGGGATCAAATACTTATTTCTCTGTGCACAATGCAAATAAATATATATAATTTTGACTATGTGATTTTCTTTTTTTTTATATATATAATCTATCTCTCACTGGTAAAATTAACCTAGCCTAAAAATTCTAGACTGTTCATGACTTTGACAGTGGGCAAACTTACAAAATCAGCAAGGGATCAAATACTTATTTCCTCCACTGTATATATATATGTATATATATATATATATATATATATATATATATATATATATAATCTGTGTATGTGGATATATATGATTCTCGTGTGTATATGATACTGTAAGGACATTCACACATTGTAGTTTTGCAGCAATAATTTAGAAACTGTTTTTGCTGTGCTTTAGTGTAAATAGTGGGAAAACTGATGTGTAGAGTATATAGTGTATATACTGGTATTGTGTGTGTAGACTGTGTAGCAGTATTGTGCGTAGTGTATGTTGCAATATAATAGGCAGTCACGTAGCTGTAGGGGTCGCAGCGGTCGCAATTGCGACCGGGCCTCGAAGCCAGGGGGGCCCGCAGCCCCCCGCACCACATCAATAAAAAGTTATTATAGTAACTCGGGCCGCGGGCCCCTGTTACTATAGTAACTGACAGTACTTACCCTCCTGGTTCCGGAGCGCAGTGGAGGTCCTGACGTCAAGCGCTGTGCGCAGCGCATGACATCACAGCGCTATTCACCGCACACAACATCGTGATCCTGGATAGAGTTAGGACAGAGCTTCCTCCGCGGCTGAAGAGGAGAGTAAGATTAATATCCCTGTCTGCTGAAGCTGATTGGCGGGGTCCGTCTCCCGGGAGCCGGCCAATCAGCTGTTTTGAAGGGGCCGCAGTGTTTGTACGAGAGCTGCTTCCCCTTCATTCCGGTCACTTCATTCCGGTCACATTGTGAATTGGTGTCGGCGATTCACAGTGTGAGCGAGTAAGGGAAATGAAGGGGAAGCAGCTCTCGTACGAGTGCTGCGGCCCCTTCAAAACTGCTGATTGGCGGGTCCCGGGAGACGGACAACGACACATCAGCTACTGATGGCCTATCCTGAGGATAGGCCATCAATGTTTAGGGACTGGACAAGTCCTTTAAGCCTACGATGTAGCAGGTTTAGAGGGCCCATGAGACAGGATCACAGATTGTGTGATGCTGTCTGCTGGGCCCTGTATCTAAGCCAATCACATGGTAGGCTTATATACATGGCCCATGTGTGATCCTGTCTGATGGGCCCTGTATTACTGTATAAGATTACTGTCTGCCTGACCCTGTATATAAGCCTACCTTGTGGTAGGCTTAGATACAGGGTCCCACAGACAGTATCACACATGGGCCCTGTATCTAAGCCTAACATGTGTTACTAATCGTTTTTTGTGTGTTTTCTTACACAAGATTTTAGATTCCAGGACTACTTCAATGACGGCTTTTTTTTATTATCAATAAAATGGTTAATGAGGGTTGTGTGGTTTATTTTTATTTCAATTAAATATTTTTTCTATGTCTTTGTGTTTTTTTTTAAACTTTATTACTACCGACTTAGTAATGGCCGCCGGCTGATTGACAGCGTCCATTGCTAAGGCGGGGCTTAGTGTTAGCCGGTGCAGAGGCGAACACTAACCCTCTTTATTACCCCGGTACCCACCGCCACCAGGGGTGCTGGGAAGAGCCGGGTACGATCCAGTACCTGACCATCTGTAGTGATGGTCGGGCAATGGGGCGGCCGCAGGCTGTGGAAGGCCTTACACAGTGGCCCTTCCCACCCTGGTAATGCTAGGCTGCTGCTGCTTTATTGTATCTGGCTGGTTATGAAAAATGGGGGGGACCCCACGTCATTTAAAAAAAATATATATAAAAAATAATTGGAACGAACGATGTGGGGTCCCCCCTAATTTTCACAACCAGCCAGATACAACACAGCAGCAGGCAGCATTACCAGGGTGGTAGGGGCCACTGTTTTTGGCCTTCCCCAGCCTAATACTACCAGCCTGCGGCCGCCCCGGTGTCTGGCCGTCACTGCAGATTGTCGGGTACTGGTTCGTACCCGGCTCTTCCCAGTACCCCTTTTTGGTAATAATGGGGGTTAGTGTTAGCCTCTGCACCTGCTAACATTAAAGAGGCTCTGTCATCAGACTCTCAAATCCCTATCTCCTATTGCATGTGATCGGCGCTTCAATGTAGATAACAGTAACGTTTTTGTTTTTTTAAAACGTTCATTTTTGGCCAAGTTATGAGCTATTTTATATATATGCAAAAGAGCTTTGAAATAGACAACTGGGCGTTTTTTTTTTCTCGTTATGTCCAACTGGGCGTGTATTGTGTTTTTAACTGGGCGGGTTTATGTTTATGACGCTGACCAATCAGTGACCAGTCAGCGTTATACACTCCTCAACATCTGCACGCTCCTCTCCTGAAATATTCTGTGCTGCTGTGAACTCTGCTCTTACCATTACGTATCTCTCAGTCTGTTACCTCTCCTCCACTCCTGTCCTCAATATTACCTTCACATGATTGGCAAGTCACCACCCCGCACAAGATCCGCACGCTCATCTCCTGAAATACTCTGTGCTGTCTTAAACTCTGTGGACAGGTCAGGATCCTGTTTTTGCTTTTGACAAGTTTTGCGGAGCGGTTTCCGCGCCAAAAAACTCGTCAAAATACTCCATGTGAACAGGGCCTAACAAATAAACATCAAATGTTTTCCTATTTAAAAAATTTATATATTGCGTGTTTGTGTAAAGCTAGTAATCTGAAAACTCCGATAGATTTGGGGGGGGGGGGCGCCTTTTTATAGTTCGCCTCAGGCAGCAGAGGGGCTAGGTTCACCCCTGAGGATATGCCATCACTTTCTGATTGTTGGGGCTCCAACTGCTGGGACCCCCACCTATCCTGAGAATTAAGAAGCCACAGAGCTCGTTTAGCGCTGCAGCCTTTTTAAAGTTTTTCCCTGCAGAGCGGCATTATTCACTTGAATGGAGCTGTGTTGCAGTTCCCTGCACAGAATGTGGATGGAGTGCCAGGGAAAACCAATTGGGCATCCATTTCAGACTATGGAGAGGCTAAGTGTAGTATTCTTCAAAGGGATTACTGACAGAAAGTGCATAAATATGGCTCTACACACGATCCCTATTATATTTTGCACCTCCAGAAATATTTACACACATATCTGGGAAAAATATTTGCAGAACTTTTAAAAGCTTCCAACTGTTGCCTGCAAGGCTAGCAAGTCCTTACATTAAAGTAAATATTTACTGTTGACCATTAACTTTCACTTTGCTGTGTCAAAATTTCTATAAAAAGTTAGGAGTACTAACAACATCTATAGAAAGAAATGTTGTATCAGCAGTCATAAGAAGTTCACAACTGCTTGTGGTCATAAAACCTACGGTAAGGTGCCAGAGACTGTAAAAAGGTGAACGCCACTTTATTGTTTGTCATTGCAAAGTGACAGATGAAAAATGTAGCTACAGTACTCTAAATATTTACAGGGATGCTTCACTCCTGTTATTATTCATCCATGTACGGCATTCACAATATTAAACCCTCTAATCCACAACACCTGGTAGCCAAAGACCTTGTCTGTATGACAAATTTTCCCATGCTCAGATATGAGTCAGGAGTTGCTGGCCAAAGTTGTTGCTGGCCAAAGTTGTTGCCACTACACTGGCACAACATATGTGCAACTTGACCCCATCACTCTACTGAAATGGCCCTAACCAAAGTAATTAATGATCTTTTAACTTCCACAGCCTCATGACATTAATCTGTGCTTGTCCTTCTGGACTTGTCCTCTGCCTTCGGCACAAATTCTCTCATTACCTGGCATCACAGACTTGGCCCTCTCCTGGATCTCATTATACTTCACCCATCGACCATTTAGTGTCATTAACTCATATACCACCGTCTCGTCTTGCCCTCTCTCTGTTGGGGTTCCTTTAAAGCTCTGTCCGGGGACCCTTGCTCCTATCTATCTACACCTTTGGCCTGGGACAGCTCATAAAATCCTATGGATTTCAGTACCACTTTTTGCTGACAAAGCTCAAATTTACCTCTCGGGCCCAGATGTCACCTCTCTGCTATCCACGGTTCTACAGTATCTATCAAGTATCTCCTCTTTCTTCTCCTCCAGCTTCCTTGCAGTGTACTTGTTGTTTCAGGTGACTTTTCAGAAAAAGCTGTCATATTTATGTACCTGAAGAATAATAAAATTTCTGCCAATTATAAGACTTGTATGTGTCATTTTTTTTTTTTAGCAGTTTTCCCCCTCTAAGGAGATCAGGGTCACGAGCCCCTGGCACATCTTCCCTCCCTCCAAAAAAATATATTAAAGACAGCATAGTTATAAAACAACTTTTAGAATATAACAGGCTTAGATACACCGGCTCATCAGTACACTATGCTTGGATATATATTTGGATTTGCCCCCAAATAATTTACCCCATTATAAACACTAATGTTTTATATAGTAGCACATCTATGAATAATACAGTCATGCACTTACCAAATAATACTACTATACAAGGCTTAAACAATAGCTCCACACTATGACCACAGTAGAGACATACAGTCCCTACCACAAAGACCAATACAACCAATAATATCACCATAAGGGTGACATACCAGTTCTACACTGGTGCTTTGCAGAGTAAAATAACACTGTAGATCTTATATAAGTGAATATAGTGCAGTCTTATCCAGTGTCTCACAGGTGACATCTTCTCTGATTGAGGTGTTCACTTTACGTCTCTTTTCCATTTGACCCAGCCTGCCATGACGACTTCTCCTGGCCACCACTTGTTTATGCAGAGTTTGCTGCCCCCTTTTATACCGTGTTGTGCACTAGTGTCCCACACAAAAATAGTCACTCCTCAGTGCCCGCTATAGTAGTAGTGCCCCCTTGTGTGTCCCCACACAATTATAGTGCCCCTGTGTGCCCACACAGTAATTATGCCTTCTTAGTTTCCCTCACAGTAATAGTGCCCCAGCACGCAGTAAAAGCGCCCGCTCCAGTATTGCTGCTAACTTAGTGGCCTCCACGAAGTAATAGTGCCCCCACTGAGTAATGGTGCCTCTTTAGTGCCCCCACTGAGTAATGGTGCCCCCTTAAAGCCCCACTCTAATGGTTCCCCTCTAGTAATGCTTCCCCATTAGTGCCTCACTTAGTAATGCTGACTCTTTGTCATGTACTCTATGCCTGCGGCTCCCTCGGTCTCCAGGACATCGAGAGTTACTCGCTCGGGCGTCGCCCGGCCTGGCAGAGTGAGGCAGTCTGCAGCCAATAGGAGCTGGGGAACATCAGGCCAATCAAAGCCTGGCTGATGTTCCTGAGCTCCCGCCCTCTCCTTATTTAGTTCAGCCTGGGATAGTTGGCCTTTGTCTGTAATTAGAGTTTCCTTGCCTGGTGCTTTCCCATGTTTCAGACTCCCCTGAGCGACTTGCTTTTTGACTTCTTGTGACCTGACCTTCGCTGGACTCCTGACTTTTCTTTGCCTTCTGACTTTTGTTTTTTCCGTACTCTCCCGGTTTGACCCTGCCTGCCTGACTCCGCTTTTTGCGCCCGGACTTGTCAGCGCCGCAATTGCCCTGCCTCTCCCTCCGTGTACTTCCCAGGTGACCCTTTGTTATTTCGTACTGTCTCTGTCTTATCCGTTTGTCAGTTTCACTTGTACCAGTATAGGGAACGCCGCCCAGTTGTGCGCCGTCTTTTAGGTCGGGTCGTACAAGTAGGTAGGGAGAGAGTCCAGGAGAAACAGCGCAGGCGCACTTCTGGACTTTGTCTATATTGCGGCCTCGCTGGCCATGTCGTGCGTCTGTGTCCCCAGAAGCCAAAAAACTCCAACGCCTAGGATTGGTTAGGGAGACAACCCTGGGCGACACAGCAATTGACAGAGAACTCTCCTCCAAGCTGTCCATCCCTGTGACTAATGTCGCTGGCGAGAGGACCCACCTGGCCTCTGCCTATCTGGACTCTGGCTCTGCAGCCAATTTTATACGCGGAGACCTTGTGGATCTTCTCCACTTACCCACTACCCTTTTGGAGAAGCCATTGATCGTTGCCTCAGTAGACGGACTGCCGCTGCCTGACCCAATACTGTCTGTGACCAAACCGCTGAGGCTTCAAGTGGGAGCCCTTCATTCTGAGCTCATCTCCTTTTTCGTCCTGCCCAAGGCCGTCAACCCCGTGCTGCTGGGTTTGCCTTGGCTCCGTCTACATGCCCCTGTACTGGGTTGGAACTCCGGAGAGGTTCTCCAGTGTGGTCACAAGTGACTCAACCACTGTCTGGGGCATATCCATCCGCTTCAGCCTCCTCCGCATCAGTCATTGGCAGGGTTGCCCTCTAGTTACTCTAAGTTCTCGGATGTCTTCAACAAGAAGGAGGCAGAGACGTTACCGCCACACCGGGCGTATGATTGTCCTATTGACTTGGTCCCTGATTCGTCTCGTCCTCGCGGGAGAGTATACCCTCTTTCCTTACCTGAGACCCAGTCGATATCTGCCTATATCAAGGAGAATTTAGAGAGGGGCTTCATACGCAAATCCTCATCCCCGGCTGGGGCCGAGTTTCTCTTTGTTAAAAAGAAGGACGGATCCCTCCGACCCCGCATTGACTACCGGGGTCTCAACCAGGTCACGGTAAAGAACGGAAACCCGTTGCCTTTAATCTCTGAACTGTTTGATCGCATACAGGGAGGAAATTTTTTTTTCAAAATTAGACCTACGGGGGGGGGGGGGGTGGGGGCCTACAATCTAATCCAGATTCGACAGGGGTACGAATGGCAGACGGCATTTAATTCACGTGATGGGCACTACGAATACCTGGTTATGCCCTTCGGCCTGTGTAACGCCCCCGCGGTCTTTCAAGAGTTCGTCAGTGACATCTTCCGTGATCTCCTCTATGTCTGTGTTGTGGTGTATCTCGATCACATTTTGATTTATTTACCCAGATTCAGCGACTCATCAGAGACATGTCCGCCAAGTCTTGCTTCGATTAAGGGAGAATCACCTATATGCCAAGCTGGAGAAGTGCGTGTTCGAGAGAAAGTCTCTACCCTTCCTGGGCTACATCATCTCCGATCAGCGCCTCAAAATGGACCCTGAAAAGGTAAAGGCTGTCTTGGAATGGCCACGACCCTCAAAGCTTAAGGGCCATACAGCGCTTCCTGGGATTCACCAACTGTTCATCCCCAATTTCTCCTCACTGATAGCTCCCATCTCTGCCCTCTCCAAAAAGGGCGTGAACGCCAAGGTGTGGACTCCAGAAGCAAAGGCCGCATTCAAGAGCTTAAAGAAGGCCTTCACGTCAGCCTTAATCCTCCATCATCCTGATGTGTCTCTACAGTTTTCATTGGAGGTGGACGCCTCCTCTGTTGGTGCTGGCTCCAAATGCAAGACTGTGGTATGTGGCTACTACTCTAAGCTTTTTTCTCCCGCAGTGCGCAACTACTCGATTGGGGATCGGGAATTACTGGCCATCAAGCTGGCTTTGCAGGAGTGGATACACCTACTAGAGGGCGCAGCTTATCCAATCCTGGTATTCACGGATCACAAGAACCTCATCTATCTCCAGACGGCCCAACGGCTGAACCCTCGTCAGGCCAGGTGGTCGCTGTTCTTCGCTCGGTTCCAGTTTGAGCTCCACTACCGCCCTGCCGACAAGAATGTGAGGGCCGATGCCTTGTCTAGGTCGTTCGAGACCGAAGACATTGTGGAGTCCCCACAGAATATCATTGACCCTTCCTGCATCATCTCTGTTAACCCTCTGCAAGTTAGAGACATTCCCCCGGGGAGGACATTTGTGCGTCTGGCAGACAGAGGAAGAATCCTTAGCTTGGGACGCAGTTCCAAGCTGGCAGGTCACGCGGGTGCCTGTAAGACCCGAGACCTAATTGCCCGTCAGTTCTGGTGGCCCAGAAGACGTCACGGATTTTGTCTCCTCCTGCACGGTGTGCGCAGCAACTGGTCTGCTCTAGCAACTGCCTGTGCCCGATGCTCCTTGGCAACATATTGCTATGGACTTTGTCAAGGACCTGCCTCCCTCTGCTGGATGAAGTACAGTCTGGGTGGTGGTGGATCGATTCTCCAAATGGCTCATTTTGTTCCACTGACTGGTCTGCCTTCTGCTTCCCGACTGGCCGGTCTCTTCATCCAGCACATCTTCCGTCTGCACTGCTTGCCTCTGCATATTGTGTCGGATCGGGGGGTTCCGTTCACCTCAAAGTTCTGGAGAGCCCTCTGTGGTCTCTTCGGTATGAAGTTGGACTTTTCCTCAGCCTACCATCCCCAGTCCAATGGTCAAGTCGAGAGGATTAATCAGATCATGGAGAACTATCTGCGGCACTTTATCTCCAGGCAGCATGATGACTGGGTGCAGCTGCTTCCTTGGGCTGAATTCTCCTACAACCATACTAGTGAGTCTACCATCTCCTGCCCATTCCTTATTGTCTGCGGCCAACATCCACGAATACCTCTTCCTGTTTCCACTATGTCCCAGGTGCCTGCAGCTGACTCTACTTTCAGGGACTTTCTACAGATATGGCAGTGTACCCGATCTTCTATTCTGCTGGCGGTCGACCACATGAAGAGAAAGGCAGACACAAGAAGACGAGAGCCTCCCCAGTTTCTTCCAGGCACTAAGGCCTGGCTGTCCTCTAAGATTATCCGGCTGAGGGTGCCATCTTGCAAGTTTGCTCCCAGGTTCCTCGGACCCTTCGACTTTCTGCTGCAGATAAATCTTGTCTCCTACAAGCTTCGGCTGCCTCCCACCCTCAAGATCCCAAACTCTTTTCATGTCTCTCTGCTGAAGCCCGTGGTCCTGAACCGCTACTACAAGACTCCTAGTTCCGCAGCGGCTCCTAGAGGTTCGTCGGTGACATTCGAGGTTTTTGAGATCTTGGACACCAAGACAGTAGGAGGAAGAACGTTTTATTTGGTGGATTGGAGGGGATTTGGTCCAGAGGAGAGGTCCTGGGAGCCAGAGGAGACCATCAATGCTCCTGCCCTTGTGAAGAAATTTCTCTCCCGCTCTGGCCCCAAGAAGAGGGGGAGTAAGAGGGGGGATACTGTAACGTCTATGGCCGCAGACCGTCGTCCTGACTTACCCTGTGACGGCCGCGTGGGAGACGCCGGCACTCACTTCCTGGTCCAAACACTGTCTCCCGCAGGGTGCGCGCGCCCGCGTGTGTTTGGCCTTAAAGTGCCAGTACGCACACATTTGAAGAATAGCTGCAATTAGCCCAGAATGCCTCTGGACTATAAAAGGAGCTCTTCCCTTTCAATTGTTGCCTGAGCATTGTTGTGTTACCTTAAGTTTGTCCTTGCAAATGGTCTCCTAGTGTTTTCCAGTTCCCAGTGTTTCCCATTCCTACTGCCTGTACCCTGAATCCCATGCTACCGCACCTCTGTGCTTTCAGAAGTTGGCGTCGTGTTGTGCCCTCCGCTGCATCAATTGTGTCGCACCCCACCGGGTGTCTGTCTACTGCCAGAGCCTCATCTTGCCTGAAACCACCGCTACTGTCTACATTGCCTCAGGTACCCTCTCAGAACTATAGACATTGCATTATACTTGTTTGGCAAGCTGCTATCCCGCTACGCGGTACGACCCAGTGGGTCCACACCCCGTACTCCTGAATATAATAGTATTATACACTGTACTCCTGAATATAATAGTACTATACACTGTGTTCCTGAATGTAATAGTACTAAACACTGTGCTCCTGAATATAATTGTGTCAAACACTGTAAAGTAATGCACCACACACACCTGCCGATATTCGGCCGATGCAGCGAGCGCCGATGAATGATACATCGTTGATAGGCGCTTGTTTGCCCGTCACATGGAGCTATGGATGGGGACGAACGGTCCCCATACATTACCATCATGTTGTCAGCGTGTCTCCCTGTTTACACACCATGATGTGCTGCCGACAACAATAATATTTAACTTTTTACAATTATCGTCAACAAGCGTTCTAAGAACGCTGGTCAGCCCAATAGTTGCCCAGTATAAAAAACCCTATAGTGTGTCTCATAGAGCCCCCTGTAGATAGTGCTCCCCATAGTGTCCTCTGTAGATAGTAGCATTCCCTGTAGTTAGTGCCCCCTATATAGTCCTCCCCTGTAGTTAGTGCCCACTATACAGTCCTCCCCTGTAGTTAGTGCCCCCTATATAGTCCTCCCCTGTAGTTAGTGCCCCCTATATAGTCCTCCCCTGTAGTTTGTGCCCCCTCTATAGTTATTGTCCCTATATAATCCTCCCTGTAGTTGGTGCCACCTATATAGTCCTCCCCTGTAGTTAGTGCCCCCTATATAATCCTCCGCTGTAGTTATATTCTCCTATAGTTAAGGCCCCTAACACTGCCCACAATAAAAGGAAAAAAAAACATTATATTCTTACCTGTCCCATTGCCGCACTTTCCTCCAGCGACCGTGTCCTCCTCCAGCGGAACGACGCAGCGTCACTAAAGCGCCGAATGGCGAGACATCATGTGCCTCACCAGGGCAGCGCTAGTCAACTCAGTTACATCCGCATCCTAAGGACGCAAATACAATTGAGTGTAGGGGACCGGCTCTGGCTTCACCTGATTCTGCAAACCGGCTGCAATTTTAACAACCGGTTCGGAGGAACTAGAGTGAAGGAAATAAGTATTTGATCCCTTGCTGATTTTGTAAGTTTGCCCACTGTCAAAGACATGAACAGTCTAGAATTTTTAGGCTAGGTTAATTTTACCAGTGAGAGATAGATTATAAAAAAAAAAAAAAAAAAGAAAATCACATTGTCAAAATTATATATATATATATATATATATATTTGCAATGTGCACAGAGAAATAAGTATTTGATCCCTTTGGCAAACAACACTTAATACTTGGTGGCAAAACCCTTGTTGGCAAGCACAGCAGTCAGACGTTTTTTGGAGTTGATGATGAGGTTTGCACACATTAGATGGAATTTTGGCCCACTCCTCTTTGCAGATCATCTGTAAATCATTAAGATTTCGAGGCTGTCGCTTGGCAACTCGGATCTTCGGACGTAACTGGAGATGGTTTTCCATGGAGTCCATGGAAAACGGCTCCATTTACGTCTGAAGAAGTGACATGACACTTTTCTCACTTTGTGCCTCTGTGCACTTATCTATAAACTCATCGGTGACCTCTTTCTTGTATTATAGTAATGTTATAATTATATGTACAGCGATTACCATCAAGCAGCCTGGTGTGCTTCTGCACTTGAGTGTTGTTCATTGGTGGCATCTAACTAGTAAGTGATTGATGGCAGAATCTGTCAAACAACGGAGGAGGAGGCTCGGTCCTCTATTCCTCCTTGGATAGGCTATCGACTGATTGTGGACACATGTTCAGCTAGTTGCAGTGAATACTTAATGAGACTGACACCGCCGCTCGCTGTCATTGGCCCGATACCCCTGAGGACGCTACATCGTAGCGAAACATGTCGGGGGGGCTTCTACCTTTATTTTAATAATTGTCCTATTGACACCTTTGAATCTAACTAATAACTAACTGCATGTAGCGCTCTGTGGTTGTGGTACTTAACCCTTTCTAGACAGAGCTCTTACGTCTGGCACTGTGCTAATTGCTGTCAGAAATGGACATTAACTTTTAAATTTCATGTAGTCTGTCCTTGTTGCAAATTGAATAAAGACTTTTTTATTTTTACTTTTTAATAATGGTTGGAAAACAGGGCTTATTTCTGCCGGCAGGCAGCCTATTTTGAATGACACTTCTTTGGCGCGGGCGTCTATTTACACGCCGTCTTTTGACAGCGACGCGTAAATATACGCCTCGTGTGAACAGACAAACGTCAGCCCATTGCTCTCAATGGGCAGATGTTTGTCAACGCTTTCAAGCCGTATTTTCGGACGTAATTCCAGGCGTAAAATGCCCGAATTACGTCCGTAATTTGGCCGTGTGAACATACCCTCAATCATTAAGATTTCGAGGCTGTCGCTTGGCAACTCGGATCTTCAGCTCCATCCATAAGTTTTCGATGGGATTAAGGTCTGGAGACTGGCTAGGCCACTCCATGACCTTAATGTGCTTCTTTTTGAGCCACTCCTTTGTTGCCTTGGCTGTATGTTTCAGGTCATTGTCGTGCTGGAAGACCCAGCCACGAGCCATTTTTAATGTCTTGGTGGAGGGAAGGAGGTTGTCACTCAGGATTTGACGGTGCATGGCTCCATCCATTCTCCCATTGATGCGGTGAAGTAGTCCTGTGCCCTTAGCAGAGAAACACCCCCAAAACATAATGTTTCCACCTCCATGCTTGACAGTGGGGACGGTGTTCTTTGGGTCATAGGCAGCCTTTCTCTTCCTCCAAACACGGCGAGTTGAGTTAATGCCAAAGAGCTAAATTTTAGTCTCATCTGACCACAGCACCTTCTCCCAATCACTCTCAGAATCATCCAGATGTTCATTTGCAAACTTCAGACGGGCCTGTACATGTGCCTTCTTGAGCAGGGTGACCTTGCGGGCACTGCAGGATTTTAATCCATTACGGCGTAATGTATTACCAATGGTTTTCTTGGTGACTGTGGTCCCAGCTGCCTTGAGATCATTAACAAGTTCCCCCCGTGTAATTTTCGGCTGAGCTCTCACCTTCCTCAGAATCAAGGATACCCCACGAGGTGAGATTTTGCATGGAGCCCCAGATCGATGTCGATTGACAGTCATTTTGTATGTCTTCCATTTTCTTACTATTGCACCAACAGTTGTCTCCTTCTCACCCAGCGTCCTACTTATGGTTTTGTAGCCCATTCCAGCCTTGTGCAGGTCTATGATCTTGTCCCTGACATCTTTAGAAAGATCTTTGGTCTAGCCCATGTTGTAGAGGTTAGAGTCAGACTGATTAATTGAGTCTGTGGACAGGAGTCTTTTATACAGGTGACCATTTAAGACAGCTGTCTTTAATGCAGGCACCAAGTTGATTTGGAGCGTGTAACTGGTCTGGAGGAGGCTGAACTCTTAATGGTTGGTAGGGGATCAAATACTTATTTCTCTGTGCACAATGCAAATTTTGACTATGTGATTTTCTGTTTTTTTTTAAATATAATCTATCTCTCACTGGTAAAATTAACCTAGCCTAAAAATTCTAGACTGTTCATGACTTTGACAGTGGGCAAACGTACAAAATCAGCAAGGGATCAAATACTTATTTCCTTCACTGTATGTGTTGCCCGATCAGCAGCCTGTGTCATAGTGACACAGTGTAATGTATTAGCATACAGTAAAGTTATCCCTTAATGGGATTTAAAAAAAAAAAGAAAAAAGTAACAAAACAATAAAGTCCCAAAACGGTCATTATTTTGCATGCCCCCACATTACATAAAAACAAAAAAGCTACACATATTAGGTATCTACATGATCATAATAACCTGAAGAATTAACCCCTAGGCGCACCAGGACGCAACTGTACGTCCATGTGGCCAATGTCTTAGCGCACAGGGAAGTACAGTTACTGCGTGGTTCCCGCTGCACACTGTTGGCGACAGTGTGCACCGGGAACCGGGAGGCCAGCTGTCCCTGACAGCTGACACTCCACTGTATGCCGATCAGCGGCTTATTTCCGCAGATTTCGGCAATTAACCCCTTGATTGCGGTGATCGATTACAATCACCGCATTCAGGGGTTTGTAGCTCATCGGCAGACCTGACGATGAAATCGTGAGGTTTGCAGATGGCTAGCATGGCGATCGGAGGTCAAGTAATGGCCTCCGTGTCTGCCATGTACGGAAGCCTATCAGGATCAGCCTCCTGATAGACTTCCTGTCAGAATGACAGGACGTCACTGCCGTTCGCAATGCACACTGTCGATGACAGTGTCCGTGACAGTGTCGGTGACCGTGTGCATCGGGAACCGGGAGGTCAGCTGTCCCTGACAGCTGACACTCCACTGTTGCCGATCAGCGGCTCATTGCCGCTGATTTCGGCAATTAACCCGTTACATGCGGGGCTCGTTTGCGATCTCCGCATGTAGGGGGTTTGTAGCACATCAGCAGCCCCCATGCAATTGTGGGGGCTGCGGATGCTTGTGATGGCACCCGGGGGCCAGACAACGGCCTCCGGGTCTGCCATGTATGCAAGCCTATGAGGATCAGCCTCTGGCTGGTCCTCGTAGACTAAGGCCTCATTTAGACGAGCGTAATATACGCGCGTGTGACGCGCGTGCTTTTCACGCGTGTCGTACGCACCTATATTACTCTATGGGGCAGTGCAGACAATGCCTGAATTTTGCGCAGCGCGAGTGCGTTGCGTAAAACTCACGACATGTTCTATAATCGTGCGTTTTTCGCGCATCACGCACCCATTGAAGTCAATGGGTGCGTGAAAACCATGCATGCCGCACGGAAGCACTTCCGTGCGAACTGCGTGAATTGCGCAAGAGCTGTCAAACTGAATGTAAACAGAAAAGCACCACGTGCTTTTCTGTTTACAAACATCCAAACGGAGTGTCAGAATTTAGAGATGAGCGAACCGAACTCCACCGGGTTCGGCCGAACTCGTTTTGACCGAACCCGGCAAAAAATGTTCCGGTACGCGACGTCAGGAGACAGTCACTGTCCAGGGTGCTGAAACAGTTAAACTGGTTCAGCACCCTGGACAGTGACTTCCGATCACAATATACATGAACGTGTAAAAAAAAAAAAAGTTCTGACTTACCGATAACTCCCGGCTTCTTCCTCCAGTCTGACCTCCCGGGATGACAATTCAGTCCAAGTGACAGCTGCAGCCAATCACAAGCCAAGCACAGGCTGCAGCGGTCACATGGACTGCCGCGTCATCCAGGGAGGTGGGGCCAGATGTCGAGAGGCGCGTCACCAAGGACGCGTCACCAAGGACGCGTCACCAAGGCAACGGCCGGGAAGTTCTCGGTAAGTACGAACCTCTTTTTTTTTAAACAGGTTACTCGATATGGTGATCGGCATTCACTGTCGAGGGTGCTGAAAGAGTTACTGCCGATCAGTTAACTCTTTCAGCACCCTGGACAGTGACTGACGTCGACTAGCCTCATCTCTATGATGGCGGCTGCGCGAAAATCACGCAGCCGCGCATCATACACTGATGACACACGGAGCTGTCAAGTGCCTTTTGCACACGCAAAACGCTGCGTTTTTTTGCGTGCGCGAAACGCACACGCTCGTGTAAATCAGGCCTAACTGTCAGAGTGACTGTGACGTCACACTGACAGTTGGAATATGTTACACTACCTAGGTAGTGTAATGTATTGTAGCAGCGAATGAGCTGCAGGTAAAAAAAGAAAGTGTCAAAAGTAAAGAAACAATAAAAAAAAAGTTAATAAAAATGTTTTACAAAAGTGTAAAAATAAAAGATTTTTTTTTCCTATAATATGTCTCTTATTATAGGGAAAAAATGAAACTGTTAAAAAACAGTACACATATTTGGTATCACTACGTTCGTAACGACCCAATCTATAAAACTATAATGACATTTTTACCGCACGGTGAACGGCGCAAAAAATAAATAAATAAATACAAAAAAAAAACAATGCCAGAATCACTATTTTTTGGTCACCACCCCTCCCAAAGTATAGCATAAAAAGTGGTAAAGAGTCGCATGTACCCGAAAATAGTACCAATAAAAACTACAACCCGTCCCGCAAAAAACAAGCCCTTACACAGCTTTTTTGACTGCAAAATAAAAAAGTTACGGCTCTCAGAATATGGTGACACAGAAAATTTATTATTTTATAAAGAAGTGTTTTTATTGTGCAAACGCTGCAAAACATTAAAAAAAACTATATACATATGGTATCGCCGTAATCGTATGGACCCGCAGAATAAAGTACAATTGTAATTTATAGCGCATTATGAATGCCGTAAGAAATAAAGAATTTCAACCGCCAAAATCACTGTTTTTGGCCACCAAAGCTCTAAATAAAATGTAATAAAAAGTGATCAAAAATTTGCATCTAACAAAAAATGGTACCAATAAAAACTACAGCTCGTCCTGCCAAAAATAAGCCCTCACACCGCTCAATTCATGGAAAAATAAAAAAGTTATGGCGTTTGGAAGGCGTGGAGTGAAAAACTAAAATGGAAAAGCAAAAAAGGATCAGTCCTGCAAAGGTTAAGTAATTTCTATTAAAAAAATAAATTATTACCACATGTGGGGTATTGTCGTACTCGGAAGAGATTGCGTTACAAATTTAGGGCGTCTTTTTCTCGTTTATTCCTTGTGAAAATAAAAAAATGCAACATTTTAGTGGACAAAAATGTTTATATTTATTTTCACTGCCTAATTCTACTAAATTCTGCAAAAGACCTGTGTGGTATAAATGCTTACTAAACCCCTAGAAAAATTCCTTGAGAGGTGGTTTCCCAAATGGGGTCACTTTTGGGGTGTTTCCACTATTTTGTTCCCTCCAGGGCGTTGCAATCGCGACATGGCACTAAAAACCAATCCAGCAAAATCTGCGCTCCAAAATCCAAATGGCGCTCCCTCCCTTCTGAGCGCTGCCGTGGGTCCAAACAGCAGTTTATTACCACATATGGGGTATTTCCGTAATCAGTAGAAGATGCTTTACAAATGTTGGGGTGCATTTTCTTCTTTATTCCTTGTAAATATTAAAAATGTCTGTTATTTCAGAAAAAAAGTAGATTTTCATTTTCACAGACTAACTCCAATAAATATAGCAAAATACCTGTGGGGTCAAAGTGCTAACTATACCCCTAGATAAATTCCTTATGGGGTGCAGTTTCCAAAATGGGATCACTTTTGGGGAGTTTTCACTGTTTTGGCACCACAAGACCTCTTCAAACTCGACATGGTGCCTAAAATATAATCTAACAATAAGCAGGCCCCAAAATCCACTAGGTGCTCCTTTGCTTCTGAGGCCGGTGTTTTGGTCCATTACCGCCCTAGGGCCACATGTGGGATATTCCTAAAAACTGCAGGACCTGGGCAATAAATATTGAGTTGTATTTCTCTGGTAAAACCTTCTGTGGTATAAATTTTTTTTTATTACAAATGAATTTCGGCAAAAAAAATGAGAAATTTGTAAATTTCCCCTCTACTTTGCTTTATTTCCTGTGAAACGCCTAAAGGGTTAAAATACTTTCTGAATGCTGTTTTGAATACTTTGAGGGGTGCAGTTTTTAAAATGGGGTGATTTATTGGGGGATTCTAATATATAAGGCCCTCAAAACCACTTCAAAACTGAACTCGTCCCTGTAAAAATAGCCTTTTGAAATTTTCTTGAAAATTTTAGAAATTGCTGCTAAAGTTCTAAGCCTTGTAACGTCCTAGAAAAATAAAAGGATGTTCAAAAAACGATGCAAAAATAAAGTACACATATGGGGGATGTGAACTAGTAAATATTTTGTGTGGTATTACTATCGGTTTTACAAGCAGATACATTTAAATCTAGAAAAATGCAATTTTTTGCAAATTTTCTAAAAATTTTGGTATTTTACCCCCAAGCTGCGGGGGAAAAAAATGACTATTTCTCTGGCATAAAACAAGGGCTCATACAGCCACGTCAACAAAAAAATAAAAAAGTTATGGCTGCTGAAAGGGTATGTTCACACGCTCTGTTTTCAGACATAAATCGGGCGTTTTACGCCTCGAATTACGCCTGAAAAAACGGCTCCATTACGCCTACAAACATCTGCCCATTGCTTTCAATGGGTTTTACGGTGTTCTGTTCCCACGAGGTGTTATTTTACGCGTCGCTGTCAAAAGATGGCGCGTAAAAAGACGTCCGCGTCAAAGAAGTGCATGTCACTTCTTGGTACGGTTTTGGAGCCGTTTTTCATTGACTCCAGTGAAAAACAGCTCCTAAAACGTCCGTAAAATATGCAGTGAAAAACGCGAGTAGTTACAAAAACATCTGAAAATCAGGAGCTGTTTTCAGGCGAAAACAGCTCCGTCATTTCAGACGTATTTTGCTACTGCGTGTGAACTGAGCTGGTCATTAAGGGGTTAAATCCATTCTTATATATATATTTATATATAGCACCCTGGAATTCAGATAACTTCATACCTGGCTACGTTTCCTACAGTCTGTACCAGCTGTTGTGCCATGTGGTGCCCTATTCATCGACACTGGAACGAATAATACAGCGCAATGTGAACACAGGCATGTTGTATTTGTCCATATCATGGCTCGAACAACCCACCATATTGGGCAGAACAAGCTACGTCCACCTGACGTGTGTGATGCAAGTTGTGCAGCTTGTTTTGCCCCATGTGATGTCTTATTCCAGCCATATCAGCCATGTTGTGAATAGAAATCAGAATTTCAGCGCGATTTCTTGATTTTCCTGCTCTTTAGCGATATAGGAGGGATCTGCTCAAGTATTTCTGTAAAGGGCACCTCAGTGAGGAGAAATGCTCTTTTCACCCCAGTCAGGTACCTGCTTACATGTTGCCGCGTTTTTTTTTCTCACTAGCGATGCAACGAGAATACAACCAGCATGGTTTTCACAAAGAGGAGACACAGCTACACGACTGAGGAGCAGCGCTATCCCTGTGTCAGCGGGGGTCGCTGCTCTGGCGGGTGGCCTCAGGCGCCCCTGTGAGGGAGACTTGAGCATGTATCTATTTACAGGCAGGGCCCAGACAGACGGGCGCTTTATTAAATGCCGGCAGACAGCCAACGCCAGGTAGCACTGTCCCTTTAAGGCGCGTACCACACACGACCCGAATACGCGCAACCCACCGAGTGGAAACAAAAGATTCTTCAACGCACGTCATTGCTGCTCCTCCCACCCACTGAGTGAAGTGGGCGGGTCATAACGTATGACCAATCGTTGCTCTCTGTTTACCCCTTCGGCTGTGGGTGGAGCGAAGTAATAGAGAGGTGTGGAACGCAGACTTTGCGTTCCACAGATTGAAGGAGGCCGCGCTGTGCGGCGCGCTCCCGTAGTGCTGCTCTGTCTGGATCGCTTGTGGTCGCGCAGTTAGTGGTCGCTGTGCGGTGGTTACTATGGCGGAGCTGCCGGCCTTCTTCATCATCACCATAAGCATCTTTCTACTCAGTGGCGGCGCTAGTCTGACGAATGGTGAGTGAAGGGGCTTTGTATGTTGTTCCGGGCGTCCAGAAGCTTGGAGTCCGCGGAGAACGGCAGGAGGTGGAGAGTGCAGACATTGAGGATGGGGAGGAGGTTACCTTATACATACACAGTGCATACGTGATTCACTGGTGACGGCTGTAGTGTATGTACTGTAGTAATGGCTGATGTACTCCGGAGAAACTGTACGTGACCGATCAGACCCACGAAAACTGTTGTTTGTTTAAGTAGGTACAATGTGGATGGAGGTGGGGAGACAGCAGGCAGTGTGGATCGCATGGGAGAGGGGCAGCAGGCAATGTGGATGGCATTAGAAAGGGGCAGCAGGCAATGTGGATGGTAAATGGAAGACCTACAGCAAGCTGTGTGGATGGTATGTGGGTAAATCAAGCGGAGGGGGTGTGGATCGTATTTGGGAGCGGGGTGGCAGGGGATGTTGGTGGCGGTGGTGCTGATCTCTAGCACCTGCCAGTGTAGGGCTGTTACATTCTGTCTTGATGAGATCAGAGTGCATGGTCAAAAAGTTTCAGGAAGAGAGAAACTGTTTCTTGGTGTGTACAAACTAAGGGCACAAAGGGCAGGGATGGTGAATAAATGGTGGGCACACAGTCTGCCGAATACCGCTGTACTGGTTTTGTAGTGTCTGCCAGGAAGTATCGATAGACCCATTGTACACAGATGCTGCCGTGTATTGTGATCAGCTGAAGGATTGTTTTTGTTTTTAGGCTTTGTTGGTTTATAAATGTCTATGGGTTCCTGTGCTGTCTCGAAAAAAATAAAAGCAATCCGATGTGCCCCAGTGCTATAGACCATTTATATGTGAACTTTATTCCCTGATGGGATTTAGCTCTTGGTAACATAAGTTTTATCTCATGTTTTAGAGGTATTGTGGTGGTTTTTTTTTTTTGTTTTAGTTTTTTTTTAAAGAAAGGTTACTCAGTTTTTCAGTATACTTTCTGCAGTAATTCTTCCGGTTTAAAGGCCTCTGCTTGCTGTCATTCGATCTATTGAATGGCCATAAAGATATAAAATGTAACTTAGAGAGAGAGAATCCCTCTGCCCTGGCCACCCCAAGTTTTTTTTGCCCAAATCAAGTGCTGGACTATGTCAATGTCTGGATTGTTGGATGCCAGATTAAGGACATTTTACTCTCTCTTGATTTAAAACTAAACCCCAAAAATTGTGAATGTGGAAAACTGTGTGGAAACCCGTATGCAAATAATAACATAAATTTATATGGCATCAACAGGGAAGTTTTGCAACAAATATTACCTAAAAATGACACACACTAGTGATCTCTCCACCTCTCTGTTTACATGGCTGGTTTCTGATTTGTGTTTGTTTATTTGTATACATTATAATGTGAATATTTTCTTGTAAATGTGCAATCCATTGCTGAAATTGTACATAAAAATGATTGTAGATGGTGCTTCTGATCAGATATTCTAATGTCTGCCTTTCCTCTAGACCGCACTTAGTCCTCTGGTAGGTGATACTTGACGGCATCACATGGGTTGACCATGAGATCAGGCTGCCTTCAGCAATTTGAGACTTAATTTTGATGATGGATCCCAGCTAAAGGCTAGACCAGACAGACACATTGTCACGGCTGTCATACGAGGCTTTTAAGATATCGCAGTTTCACTTTTTTTTTACATCTACATAAATGTACTCTTGTTTTTCCTCCTCTGTCCTGTGGGCTTGTTTGGGTTCTGGTATCCGGCTTCTGAAATTGGATACAAATCATTCAATACTGGTTGTTGTAATATTCAAAAAAAAAAAGCTGCCAATAAGTTCCCAATGTCCAGTCCTTCAAAGTATATATGGCCCCTGTTACAAAAAACAAGCCAGTAAAGTCAATCAAAAGAGCTTCTAATATTTATAAATATAAGAACTTTAACATTTATTAAAACTGCCATCATTTTGGTATTCCTATTATTATTTAAGCTCCCCTCTGGCTGCTTACAGGGAACAGTAGTTTGCATTCCATGTAATGGCTCTGGTGGCCGTACCATATGTCTTTTATTCTTAGCCTTGACAGCTATGACGTCCCAACAAATCCTGATGGATCTCATTGACTTATAATGGGGTCTGTCCGGTTTCCATTGAATTTCCAGTGTTTTTCATGGCAAAAATAGCGATACTGACTATTATTGCATCAAAGACGCTAGAACGTAAGCATTCACTAGTGTGCACGGAGCCAAAGGGTCCTTTTATACGGGTAGGTCCCTGCCCAGTAATGTGCCAATCGACGATAATGACATCTCTATTTACATGGAGCAATGATCGTGGCTATATGGGGACGAATGATCATTAATATGATCATTCGTCCCCATACAGCTTGCATATTGTTGGCAGCACATCTTCCCTGTTTACACGGGGAGATTTGCTGCTGACCATCATTTTCAAGGCATCATAATAGATACGATCAGATGACCGGTAATCAGTATGAAAAACTGCCCCATGCCCAGACAACCCCTTTAAGACAGACTTTAGATTAAGGCTACATTCACACGAGCGTGACAGATTTACGCGTGTAAAAAAGTACATAAATCTGCGTTTTGCATCCGTTTGCTTTGCGTATGGCATGTTTTTCCACGCGCTTGCAAGCACTTTTTTTTTTTTTTGTCAATGTAATTGATGTGTGTGCTTGTCTGTGGTTTTCATGCAGCCAGTGACTTCAATGGGCGACTAGGTTCCTGAAAATGCACCAATATAGGGCATGCAGTGAGTTTCACGCAACTGACACGCGCTCGGTGACAAAACGCATATGTGAATGGCCCCATTGAAATCAATGTTTCTGCATATAACCCCCCGCACCACAACATGCTATTAAGTCGTGGTGCACGAGTGAAAATTTAAATTTTCCACTGATATGCCATTTTAGTGCACAATCTGCTGTGCCCAGTTTGTACCACTGAAGACAAATACCTCATACATTGTTGAGCGAATATAAAATGTCTTATATGTGGGCCTAAACTGGTGTTTGGGCACGATGTAGGGCTCAGAAGGAAGGGAGCAGCATTTGGAGCGCAGATTTTGCTTGGTAATAGTTCTGTTTGGCGTTTTACTGGTATTTCAGTTTATAATGTGGGGACATATTTAATCTGTGTACATCAGGGCATAATAAGAGAGTTTAATAATGCGGTAAATAATAATTCATAGATATATGGCCGATGTCGCACAGATAAATGGCGCCCAATCTTATCTGCTTTTGGAACTCTGCACAATTTGTGTCGCTATATTCTGAGAGCCAGAACTTTTCTTTTTTTCCTCTAACGGAGCCGTGTGAGGGCTGATTTGTTGCGGGACAATCTGTAGTTTTTATTGGTACAATTTTAAGGTACATGAGATTTTTTTTTTTTTGATCACTTTTTATTCCATTTTTTGGCAAGCAAGGTGACAAAAACAAATTCCGACTGTTTTGTGTTTTGTTTTTTTTTTACAGTTTTCACCATGTGCTATAAATTAAATGTTACTTTATTCTGTAGGTCGGTATGATTACGGCGAGACCATCTCTATATAGTGTTTTTATGTTTTGTAGCGTTTGCGCAATAAAAACACTTTTCTATAAAATTTATTTTTTGTGTGACCATATTCTGAGCCACAACTTTTTAATTTTCAGTTAAAAAAAGCTGTGTAAGGGCTTGTTTTTTGCATAACGGGTTGTAGTTTTTATTGGTACTCTTTTGGGGTACGTGCTTTTTGATCACTTTTTATTCTATATTTTGGGCAGGGTGTTGACCAAAAAATTTGTAATACTCGCATTGTTTTTTCCTCTTTTTTTTTTTGCGGTGTTCACCGTGCGGGAAAAATAATATTACAGTTTGGGTTGTTACGAACGCGGTGATACCAAATATGTGTACTTTTTTAACATTATCATTTTTTTCCTACAACAAGACTTACAAAAACAAAAAATGCTTTTTTTCTCTATAATTTATATTTACACTTTTTTAGAAAACATTTTTATTACTTTCTTTTTTTTACTTGAAGACCTGCAGCACTGATAGCTGCTGTAATACATTACACTACCTAGGTAGCGTAGCTTATTATAAGCTGTCAGTGAGTCACACTGACAAGAAGCCTATGAGGACCGGGCCTCCGGCTGGTCCTCACAGGCTTCCGTGCATGACAGACCCCTGAGGCCGTTGTATGGCCTTCGGTTTTGCCATGACAACCAACGACAGCCCCCAAAATCAGTCCCCGGGTAAGTTTGTTGTAGCAACAAACTTTCCCTGCGATCACATGATCGGGACTTGAACATATCAGGTCCCGATCACGTCTCCGGGACCAGAGGCAGGTGTTAACAGCACTATCCGCGTGTCAGCACTACTCTGAGACACCCGACCGCGCTGTTAACACCCACCGTGAATTCACGTCGGCGCTGTACAGAGCCCAGCAAGCGCCGACGTGAATTTAGTGAGCGGTCGGGAAGCGGTTCATTGTGTGGGGATAACTGAGGAGCTGTGATTGTTTTTGTCTGTGTTCTCTCTCCTCCGAACTCACACTGACAGGAGGCAGGGGGAGATAGAAAGTTATAAACATTAGGTGCCGGGAAAGATTGGGACCACAACCAATCAGGCCCTGATGTGACCAGGCCTCATGATAGCAACAGCCCTTTCCGGGTGCAAGACGCACTCTGGGGGACCGATCGCTGATATAAGGAGGAACATAAATTAACGTTGGCGCTGTACAAAGCCCATCAAGCGCCAACGTTCATTTACCGTCGTGAAGCGGTTAATGATTGTAAGACCGTCATTGCTCATTGCCGTCCGCTGCAAAACAATTTTATCTTTTCCTGAAATATTGAACTGGCCACTATGCTACAAGCAAAGCAAGAAGTGTTAATAGTTAGGCATTGTAAATGGTCATTAAATAAACATTCTGTTAGATTTTTCTTAAACGTGTTCTGCCAAGATATGTAGGAGTATACCTTGGTATGAACAGCAGCCTGGCTCTCATATGGGGAGGTAGTGTGTAGGAGCCAGGAAAATAACCAAGGTGCTGATAAGATTTCAGGTCCTGTGATTTTCCAGTTAATGCTTCGTTTTAGACTTTGGTTATCAGTGATAAAAACATCATTTTTGACAACATTACTACATATTTAGGATAATTGCTTCAGTTTCCCCTATTAACACCCGCAGTGGTCTACACCTTTATTAAATGTGTGTGTATATAAGGCCCAGAAGTAGAGCCTACAGGTAAGCGTATAATTCATATGTTTGGGACTCCACTTCTGTGCTACATCAAAATGGATATGTGAACTGGACCTTATGAAAGTTAAGAACGAAGGCCACGTACCTCCACGGGCAAGAATAGAATTGTCCAGGAAAATTCTAATCTGAACATTTTTTTTTTCCTGTAGATGCTTGTGTGTCTGAAACCTCATGCATCTTAAACAATTTACAAATGATCTACAACTAGACCGTAAGGGTAGGGTCACACAGAGTTTTTTGCAGGCAGAAAATCTTCCCCAAAATTCCACTCCACAAAAAACAGCGCGCAGGCAGAGTTTTTTGCCCGCGGCCACTGAGCGCCGTGGGCAAAAGACGCAGCGAAATACGCTTTCTCTGCCTCCCATTGATGGCAATGGGAGGTCAGAGACGTAAACGCACAAAGATAGGGCATGTCGCTTCTTTTTCCCGCGAAACGGTTTTTCCGCTCGCTGGGAAAAAAAACGCCTCCGCCTCCCATTGAAATCAATGAGCGGCATTTTCAGCTGTTTTTTGGCACGTTTTACGACGCGGGTTCCGTGTCCAAAAACGTGTCCAAAAACTCTGTGTGAACATGCCCTAAGGGGTCCTTCAAAAATAGTCCTCAAAACCTACATACGAACCAAAAAGAAGGATATATAAATAATAACTTTATTACATATATTATCAAATAACAATAATATCTATAACACAGTTAAAAATGTTAGGGAGCAATAAGGAGAAGATGGAAGCAGATTGTATAGAGACACAGAAAAACAGTACACCTCAACATCATTACAGAAACCATGTCCTGTAATGGATACACGTCTACCAGATGATACAAGTTGTAATATATCTGACCATCAAAATAAATGCCGAAGAATAATCTGTATGTACAAAGAACAACAATGACCCCACCAAGGACCAGAGATATCCGGCTAAGTACATTCGGGAGGGTATCAAATCTATAGGTGATTAGAGGCCAGGTATTCAGGATACCTACAGGGCCCTATGGCAATCTGTACAAGCAAAAGGGTAATGCACCAAAAATTTAAAGGGACCAGATCATCCGTGAAAAATCTACCTAGAAACGATATACCAATACAAGCATGCACCCAATCTGTGAGGCCAAATCATTAGTGTGCTGAAACAGACAGGTGTGTAGAACAAATAATTGCCCAAGCGCACTAAATGGATGTTACCCGACCCATGCGCAAGTAAAGAAGAAGATGCCAAACACACAAATAAAAAATGGGAATGGAGACTGACAACATACCATTGACCATGATGGGAAAGTCCTGCAAAGGATGGAGACTGTACAATGTATCAGGCCTCGACGAGCATTTAGTGTCACATCGTGCATCTTAAAGGGGTTGTCCACCTTCTGACAACTGATGACCTATCCCCCGGATAGGTCATCAGTATGTCATCGGTACGGGTCTGACACCTGGACCTCGCACCGATAAGCCGCTCCGGTGACCTGCGGGCACCGGACGTTGTGGCACATAATGCAATGTACGGATCCCGGAAGCAGTTGGCTCCGTACATTGCATAGCGGCCGTGCTGCAGAACTGCAGCTCTGCTCCTATTCACTTGAATAGGAGCAGAGCTGCAGTACTGCAGCTTGGCCGCTATTTCGTGGCCGGAGCGAACTGCTTCCGGCTTGTACGTCCGGTGCTCTGAGGCATCGGACCAGCTGATCTGTGTGCGGCGCGGCTGTCTGACCCCTACAGATCATGTACTGATGACCTATCCGGTGGATAGGTCCTCAGTTGTCAGAAGCTGGAAAACCCCTTTAAGCTGCCCATGCACTTAAACCGTGTTCACATTGTTTGTTGCAGAATCCACATCGAAATTCCACAACAAAGTTTTTGACAAACCCCATTGGTTTACATGGTAAAATATAGTCAGCATATTCTAGACGTGCTGCAGATTTTACAATCCTCTTTATGAACTCTCTGTTGCGAAAATGTCTCAGACTTTTACCGCAGACTTTAGCGCACCAAAATCCGCATATAACACATGAGGATTTCGTTGTGGATTTAAAGACTGGTTCACTAGTGTAATATCTACACAATGCGTAAACCCAGCCTAAAGATAGCGGTCAGCCGACACCTATTCCTCCAGACTCCCATATGCACGCTCAGGGAATAAGCAGGAACAAAGGATTGGGCATGTTGAGCTGCAACATGCTCAATCCTTTTTTTTTTCCGATATCTGATGTCGGAGAGTTGGGATACCCTATATACATAAGATATTCAGCTGGTCCTGTCGGATGATTTTTGGCACCTTTAGCCTGTCAAAAACCTCCATGGTACTGTACATGGGTGTGCATATGTTGTTTTAATATGGAGGACGTGGTCAAATATCTTGGTTATCTGCTGCCAATGGCCGCATGTTCAGCAGCTTTCAGTAAATAGCACGGTATTGAACACAAGTCATAATGTGCCACTGGCCACAGGCTCGCAAATGTTCAGAAGTTTGTCGCAGGGAAACAAAATCTGAATTGTGAATAACATTGTTTAGTCTATTTACAAGATGACTTGTCTGGATAAACAGGAGCTATAGAAAACATGAATGTTCTACTGATAAAATCTACAAAGCTGATACGTATGAAGAATGTAAGGCTATGTTCACACGGGGTCTTTTGCCGAGTTTTTTGACGCGGAAACCGCGTCGCAAAACTCGGCAGAAACGGCCCGAGAACGCCTCCCATTGATTTCAATGGGAGGCGTCGGCGTCTTTTTCCCGCGAGCAGTAAAACTGCCTCGCGGGGAAAAGAAGCGACATGCCCTATCTTCGGGCGCTTCCGCCTCCGACCTCCCATTGACTTCAATGGGAGGCAGGAGAAAGCGTGTTTTATGCCCGCGGCGCTCAATGGCCGCGGGCGAAAAACGGCGCGATAATTGCTGTTCACACGGAGTATTTTGGGGGAGGAATATCTGCCTCAAAATTCCGTTTGGAGCTTTGAGGCAGATATTCCTCCCCCAAAATACTCCGTGTGAACATAGCCTAAGGCTGGGTTCACACACAGTTTTTCGCAGGCAGAAAATCTGCCTCAAAATTCAGTTTGGAATTTGAAGGCAGATTTTGCTCTGCCTGCACGCCTGGCAGAAAACGCCACAATACACGCTTTCTCTGCCTCCCATTGATGTCAATAGGAGGTCAGAGACGTAAACGCCCGAAGATAGGGCGTGTCGTTTGTTTTCCCCGCGAGCCGTTTTTTTCGCGGTTTCCGCGTCAAAAAAACGTGTCAAAAAAATCTGTGTGATCTTACTCTAAGGCTTTTGACGTCTATACTTGAGTGGGAGTTGTTTTTTGGATGCTATTGACCAGAAACTTTATTTGCAACATATATCATTAAACAAATATAATTCAGGTAAAATGGTATAAATAAATACGGGGACTTGGGTAAAGCTGGGCATTAAATTTTGTCTGCGGATTTTGCCAATTTAATGCCTATAGTGTTTAAAGAGACCCCCCCCCCCCATTCATATCCCCCAGCTTCACAGAAATGTGTTCAGGTGAGTCGGACATGTAAGTCGTACCAATACTGATAACTGTTTTCCTAAGGGTATGTTCACACGACGGCGTCCGTAACGGCTGAAATTACGGGGATGTTTTCAGGAGAAAACATCCCCGTAATTTAAGCCGTAACGGCATGTGCAGGCGCTTGAACGCCGCGTCCCTTACGGACGTAATTGGCGCTGCTTTTCATTGGAGTCAATGAATAACGGCTCCAAATAAACCCCAAGAAGTGATAGGTCACTTCTTTGACGCGGGCGTCTATTTACGCGCCGTCACTTGACAGCAACGCGTAAATAAACGCCTCGTGTGAACAGACAAACGTCAGCCCATTTCTTTCAATGGCCAGATGTTTGTCAACGCTTTCAAGCCGCATTTTTCGGACGTAATTCGGGGCAAAAACGCCCGAATTACGTCCGTAATTAGTGTGTGTGAACATACCCTTACTCATAGGCTGCCTCCTGTTTTGAAAAGTAAAATTTGTTAACTTAAAGTGAACATTACTTTGTAATACATGATGGAGTGCTGGGTCCCCGTTGCCATATTCCTCTCCCTGGCACTAGAAGCTTCCAGTCATTTATCTCGTTGCAGGTGACACTGAAAACTCTTCACAAGACCACGTAAATCCGGTGTAGTCACACAGCGGCGGGAACACATTGTAGCCACTGCATAGTTTTCGATGCCGTTGAGACTTGATTCATTAGGGAGACTGAATTATAAAAAAAATACAGTATGATCTATGTACGTATCTACATACATACATATCTGTGTGTTTTTTTTCCCAAACTGGAGATACATTTTAAGGCCCATATACGTGTACAAATTTTCCATAAAAAAGATAAATGCTTGCTAGTTAGTTCCAGTAGCTCGTACCCAAAAAAAAAAAAAGCTTAGGATAGTAAAAAATTTAAAAAACGGCAGAATTTAGGAGCCTTTTAGATTTCTCCTTGACCCAGTTTGACTCTTTTGGTAGAAAAGCAATAAGCTCCCTCAGATACATCAATAGAAAACACAAAAAACGAGACCCTAGTAGCATCTTTATAGGTGGTGTGTCCCTGGCTTAGGACGGTCATCTACATGAAGGAAGTCCTGACGTGCTTTTTATTATAAGCATATTGATAATTCTTGTTGCGTCTTGTGATTTCAAGGTTATACATTTGCTTTTACACTTGTGGAGCGCTCCGTTTCATGTAATGAATTCTGTGAGTGTTTCATGTATACTACCAAGCCTTGTGATTTTAATAGCACGGTCTTTGTCTTGTTACTGGTTCCAACTGGTATAACAGGCCTCAAATCCAACCCATTACGAATAATAGTTTACACAGGTAGAAAGCGGCTACAAAATGTTACTTGAAATAAATCCATTACACCTAGGCAGAACAATAATGTTAATTCTTTCAATTTGCCAAGGTTTTTTAGGGTCATGTGGGGTGCACCTGCATTCGTCTGGTTTAATAAGGCCGCCTATCTGGTGTCGAGACTGGAGTAGCACCTGCGTGTCTTTCATGCTCAGTTGCTGAGGGCAATATTCCTCAGCCATAAATACCATACTCCATAACTGAACAGAACAAAGCGCCCATTCTTTGTCTGGAAACCTGACGTTTAAACATGTCAAAACAGGTCCCTGAAGGTTGGGTTTCATACACCGCAGACACACAGCCGTGATCTTTTGACTAGAATCTGACTGGAATCTGGGAGACAGATGTTTATTATGTATTGTGACTTGTCCTAGTACAGTAACTGTGGACTGGATACAACGGGAATTCGGAGCCGTTCCTATTTAAGGTGTATGTTTTCTAAAAGCAACACCATGTATACGTCTATCTGCACATACCATCCCCATTCTCCTGTCTGCTGATTCTTGTCCCACAGACATGTCTGACTAGACCTCTCCCTGGTGCATTGAGAGAGGAACGTTCTTGCCTTGGTCTATCCATTTCAGTCATTGATCAGAGCGTGAGGTATTGGCTTCGCTGATATAGAACATAAAAGGGTAAACATGCAAACGAATGCAGCGCAATTTCCTGTCAGACTATCCAGACCTCTAACTTACGTTCTGCCGCATTGTCAACAATATTACCTGCAATGTAATTACAATAAGCACCTATCAACCTTGCAGGGATATTTAATGAATTTATTATTTTGCTGACATTATTGAAAATGAAGCCGATATGTTTTCGGATACGACAATGCTTCGTGTCCTCTGTGGCGGGAGTTATTGATGATGACTTTCTATTGTGATTTAGTATGGATCGTGTACAATGGCTGATCTGTAACCTATTGGGTTTCCGTAGTAAATTCATTTATGAATTGATACCTATAATGTGAGTAGTATTTATCCTACTCATGCCAATATGCTAGTGCCAAACGATTGATGGGCATGCTAAGGGTCTGCTGAAATATATTGGGAGGCGAGTCAGGCTGCAGGCACAGCAATTAGCTGTGGCTAATGTTACAATTGTCATCATGTTGAGCGTGTAATCCTGTACTGCTAATTCTTCTGCATTCTAGGCCACGTTTTACTAGCTCAGACTTTATGAAAGGTCTTTACACGCCAACCGTCATTGGGAAAATATTAAACGTAAATGTAAAAAAAGAAAAAAAAATTGCCATAAAATCCACCTCTTTGATGCTGTTGAAATGGCAAGGGGGGATTTATTTTGTTTTACCCACAGGTTGGAAGTCAGACTAATGTCTGATTGGAGGGACAGCAGTGGGGGATGGTTTCTGCTGCAGAAAGCTGTCTACAGTGTGAGACGAGACAAACTAAGCCCCACCCCTTAACAAAGCCCTCGCCTCGCAGTCCGTCTCCATCCAAAGTTAACACCTGTTTTCCCAACCAGATTTTTACCAGCCTTTTTCAGGAGCTTGGCGAACGTTATGTAGACAGGCAAATAATTTAGGGAAGCATTTCTCTCTCCAAATGTTTTGTTTTGCTGTCCTTGTTTTTAAAATGGGGTTAAATTTTTTACATACAAATAATTGTGATTTCTTCACATCACTATTGGGCCATATAGTTGAGGTATACATTTTATTTTTATTTTATTTTTTTTATTGGATTTATGTGTTTTTCTGAGGGTTTTAGGGTATACTCACACTGGGCGGATTTGCTGCTACTGTAATGAAATCTGTAGCTAAGTGGATTAGATTTGAACAGATCTTATCCACTCGCTGCAGAAAAAATCAGCTGAGAAAATGTTTATAAACTGACCTGCGGTGCTTTTTTTTAAAATTCGCAGCATGTCAATTTATGCTGCAGAATGGTTGCACTTTTGTTGCGGGCTTACTCCATTGTGTTCAATGGGGAGGTAAAAGCAGCAACACGTAGCAAATGTTGCGATCTTTGCGGTGGAAAAGCAGCGATACCATCGCAAAAAAATCGCAGATCTTAAAAAAAATAAAAACAAAGCCCTTTTCAAGTTTAAATAATAGTCTATACTCTCCCCCATTATCGTCCTAGTGATGGTTCCTTGTTCCCCTGCTGCCCTCCGTGCACCCGGGCGTCCTGTGTGAACGTATGTTATACTTTGTCGGTTTGGATTTTTCTAATGGATCCATTAAACAAGATTTTTTTTTTTTTTTGCTCCCCTGAACTTGGATCCAAATGTATACTTTGTCTTTTGCCTTTTTTGTTTTTTCATTATGAAATATAAAAGAACAATTCTCATATGCACGTCACAGAAAATTACACTCCCATCCCCCTCCCCTGGATCCACGGATATATTTATCCTTTAAATTTTATCTTACAGTTAGAGGTCCAATAATAAGTTCAACTTCTCTACTATTGTATATTTTATTTAACCACCTGGTATATCTTTGCCTAAGGCTGTGTTCACATCTGCGTCGGGCTTTCATGGGTCCCGTTCGACCTTTCCGTTGGAGGAACCCATGATCGGAAAGCCAAACCGAAACCATACCGTCCGTTTGCATTACCATTGATTTCAATGGTAATTCTTCCTTTGCAATTGGTTTTTTTTTTGTTTTTTTTAGCAGAAACAATAACTTAGTCAACGGAAAGGTCGAATGGAACCCATGATCCTAAGCATGACACTGATGTGTACAGGCCATAAACGTGTTTTTGGCTCCAGAACATAGTGCGTATTTTGCTGCGTTATTCCTAATGTTGGGAGATGGTGACATCTCTGAAAAACGCAGCAATTCAGTCCACTATGCGCAGCAGGAATTGACATGTTGCAGTATGAAAAATACGCAACGCAGGTAAATTTCTGCTTGGAGTTTTTAGGCAGCGTGTGGATGAGATCTGTTAAGTCTCATCACTTTGCTGCTACTGTATTATGCTGCGGATTTTCCGTCTGCAATTCCGGAAGGAAAATAAATATGCAGCAATTTCACTACTTGTGGACCAGTTATTTGCTGTATCAAGACCTTCACTTCTTCCCAAAATGTTCTAATTGAAGGACAATGGCACAGACAATGAATCGAAACAGTTTTAGGGCTTATTTAGACGAACGTGTAATACATCCGTGAAACGTGCGTGGTTTTCACGCGCCTCGCACGTACCTATGTTAGTCTATGGGGCCGCGCAGACAGTCCGTGATTTTCACGCAGCGTGTGTCCGCTGTGTAAAACTCACGACATGTCCTATATTTGTGCGTTGTTCGCACATCACGCACCCATTGAAGTCAATGGGTGCGTGAAAATCACGCGCACCACACGGAAGCACTTCCGTGGTACGCGCGTGATTCGCGCAACAGCAGTTAAAAGTATGAATGAAAACAGAAAAGCACCACGTGCTTTTCTGTTTACAAACATACAAACAGTGTCATAATGATGGCGGCTGCACGAAAATCACGCAGCCACGCATCATACGATTGTGACACACGGAGCTGTTAAGTACCTTTTGCGCGCGCAAAACGCACACGCTCGTGTAAATCCGGCCTTCTAATCACATTTTGGACATTCCTGCTTACAACCTGTAATATATTTCTCCATAGTATACTTTGTGTTGGGCTATTGACTTATATTATTAAACGCAAATAACACTGTGGTATACATATGTTTTGTTTTTTTAGTTTATCCAGATTTCATGTCAAATATGTGCCCAAAAGGGCGTACTATTGACGTGTCTCCATAGAAGTTTATGGGAACATTACAGTAAAAATGTGTATACTTTATTTTGGGATACAAACCTATCCATCAGGCATATGGCCAAATGTGAGGTTTTTCTTTATGTATTGTTATTATTATTACACAAAAAAACAATAGACAATATAATAGATAATGGGTAAAAAACAACCCAGAAAATTAGGCAAATGTCTAGGTGTATTAACTACATCCCTCCTGGGATTCGTCTAGCCCTGTTTATTTGTAAGGGTATGTTTAGACGGCTTATTTTTGGCTGTTTTTCGGGCTGAAAATGGCCGAAAAATTGGAAGCAGAACGCCTCCAAACATCTGCCCATTGATTTCAATGGGAAAATAGCATTCTGTTCTGACGGCGAAAAAGTGCTTCTTAAAGGTAAGCAGTTCGTTAAACAGTTAGTAAATACATTATTAGACATTGTAGTCATACTTTTTAAATTTTTTCACAAGTCAGGAAATATTATAAATTAGATTCTAATTTATAACATTTCCCTGTGATGGTCACTAGAGGGAGCAATTCCCAAAATTGCATCATTGGCATGTGGTAAAGCAACCACATTGCTTTATGCTGCAAAATTTGGGAAGACACACTCGCTCTAGTGTCCTCAAACAATCCCCCCTCCTTTATCCTGGCTAGTGCCAGGAGAAAGGAGGGGATTGAATGTTCAAACCTCCTACACTGTGTTCCGCCATTTTTTGAGCTAACACGCAGTGTAGTAGGTTTACACACAGTGCTAATCACACACTAAAACACGAACATACACAAACATAACTTACCTGCTCCCTCCGGTCCGTCCGCTCCTAGTGCTTGCTTCTAATCACATGTCCGAAAGCCGCGACCGGAAGTAGTCATCTTACTGTCCGGCCGCGGCTTCCGGTCCACATGAAAATGGCGCCGTATGTCGCTCGGCCGAAGACCTTCCATTTGCACTGTGTGGGAGCGGCGCATGCGCCGTTCCCACACAGACGGCGTATACCATAGTGAATGCGAACGGCTCCCGTTCGCATTCTCTATGGGGATGTATGTGCCATATTCCATCTCTGTATGTGTCGTTAATCGACACATACAGAGATGAAAAAAAAAATGGCAGCCCCCATAGAGAAGTAAAAGTTAGAAAAAAATAAAAAGTAAAACACACAAATAACTAAAATTTATTTTAATAAAACACTAAAAGCAAATTAATATACATTTTTTTTTTTGTGAAACCCTTCCTTTAACCCCTTAAAGAGTCTGTCACCAGATTTTCAAACCCCTATCTCGTATTGCAGCAGATCGGCGCTGCAATGTAGATAACAGTAACGTTTTTTTTTTTTTTTAAAACGAGCATTTTTGGCCAAGTTATGAGCATTTTTATATTTATGCAAATGAGCCTTTCTTAAGTACAACTGGGCGTGTATTGTTTGTGTACATCTGGGCGTGTATTGTGTGTGTGTGTACATCTGGGCGTGTTTACTTCTTTTACTAGCTGGGCGTTGTGAATGGGAGTGTATGATGCTGACGAATCAGCATCATCCACTTCTCTTCGTTAACACCCAGCTTCTGGCAGTGCACAGACACACAGCGTGTTCGAGAGATCACGCTGTGACGTCACTTCCTGCCCCAGGTCCTGCATCGTGTCGGACGAGCGAGGACACATCCGCACCAGGCGACAAAGGCTACAGTTGATTCTGCAGCAGCATCGGCGTTTGCAGGTAAGTCGATGTAGCCTCTGTCGCCTGGTGCCGATGTGTCCTCGCTCGTCCGACACGATGGGGCAGGAAGTGACGTCACCCCTATCAAACACCCCATTTTAGAAACTAGACCCCTCAAAGTATTCACAACAGCATTTAGAAAGTTTATGAACCCTTTAGGTGTTTCACAGAAATTTAGAGCAAAGTAGAGGTGAAATTTACTTTTTTTTTTTTTTTTTTTTTTTAGAAAATCCTCTTTGGAAACTAGACCCCTTGAGGAATCCATTGTAGTTTTCTTGGGGTGCATGCGGCTTTTTGATCAGTTTTTATTCTATTTTTAGGTGGCGTGGTGACTAAAAAACAGCAATTCTACTATTGTTTTTTTATTCAATTTTTTTTTTACAACGTTCACCGTGCGCTATAAATGACATATTCACTTTATTCTGCGGGGCGATACGATTACGGCGAAACCAGATGTTTATAGTTTTTTTTTTTTATGTCTTATGGCGTTTGCACAATAAAATAAGTTTTGTAAAAAATCATTCACTTTTTGTGTTACCTTATTCTAAGAGCCAGAACTTTTTTATTTTTCAATCAATAAAGCCGTGCGAGGACTTATTTTTTGCGTAACGAACTGTAGTTTCCATCAGAACGATTTTTAGGTACATGTGACTTTTTGATCTCTTTTTATTCCATTTTTTGGGAGGTGAAGTGACCAAACAATTGTGATTGTGGTACGGTTTATTATTTTCTTTTACGGCGTTCACCGTGCGGGATAAATAACAAAATAATTTTGTAGTTCAGGGCGTTACGGACGCGGCGATACCAATTATGTATAGTTTATTTGTTTGTTTATATATTTTTACTTGTAATACTTTTAAAACTTTTTCTTATTTTTTACACATCTTTTTTTACTTTATTACTTTGTCCCACTAGGGGACTTGAGGGCAGGAGGCCCTGATCGCAATTCTAATACACTGCACTACATGCGTAGTGCGGTGTATTAGAACTGTCAGCTACTCACTGACAGCAAGCATAGTGGGTACTGACTTTGTCCGGACCCACTAGGCTTCCGTCTATGGCATAGCCGGACGCCATTGTTTGGTGTCCGGTTGCCATAGTCACCATCGCCGGCCGCTATCGTGTAGCAGGCCGGCGATGGCAGCTTAACCCCTAAAAATCTGCGATCTCTATAGAACGCGGCTTTTAAGGGGTTAATCAGCGGGGACAATGCGATCGGTCCCCGCTGTAGGAGCTGTGACGGCTGTTACTCCCGAGATGTACTATTAGGTCATGGAGCGCGAACGATACAGTTACCATGACCTAATAGTACGTCCAGGAGCGGGAAGGGGTTAAGCCATTTTTGGGGCAGTTTTTCATTGACTATAGAAAAACGGCCGTAATAAACGCCTGAAAATCAGGAGCTGTTTTCCTTTGAAAGCAGAGCTGTATTTTCAGACGTCTTTGGTTAAGCGTGTGAACATACCCGAATTGTTTGTCATTTGATGTTGGGAAAAATAAGAAAGCACCAAGTGTTCGTATAAATGACATGCGTGTTGTTATCTATAGATCTTCCAAGAGGATCGGATTTGAAGGGAATTTGTCAGTCTCTGAGGGCAGTCTAAAGTAGAGACAGGCTCTGATTTCAGCCGTCTGTCACTTACGGACTCCTTCCTCAGCCCTGGCATGGCACTGCAATGTTTAAAATGTAAGTCCTCCACAATCGCATACAACCGTCTGGACTCCTGTTTATAAATCTTGTGGGGTATCTCCAACTTTTTACACCATTTTTAGAGTTTACTTGTTTTCTGCGTGCAAAAAGTTCAGATACTTTGCATTCCTTCTCTTGCGCTGCTCCTGAGTTACAGCCTGTATTCCAATCTAGAGCTGCATTCACAATTCTGCCAGCTGATATGTGATGTTTACCAAGTTACTTCTATACTTTCTATGTGTTAAAAGTTCTTCAAAAGTGAACATATGCCATGAAATACTAGGGGACATTTATGGCTGGCCAGCTTATTTTCAGGAAGGGGGTGTCTTTTTGAGAAAAATCATTTTAATGTTTTATAATTTTATGTTGATCACAACATATAGTAAAAAAAAAAAACACCCACATTATTATAGTGTCTGCATTATTACAGATTCACACAGAAATGAGCACACTTCCTTTAAAAAAAAGATTTCAACAGGTCAATGGGTTAATGCCGTGACAATTCCAAATAGTGTAATGTTTGTCTCATTTAGCCAAAAACCGGTCTGCTGGAATCACACAATACATGCCACTATTGTTACCGCTCATACCTCACCGAGGAAAGAATGCAGGCGCTTTCCAGAGCAGAAATCTATTGTGCAACTCCGCAAAGTGATTGGGTGAGGTTCAAAAAAAAGGAAGGTTCAGACAATATGTAGATGGAAAGAAATGTTTTCAGCCGGCCAAAAGCTAGAGAAGGCGGCTCCGTAAATGTCTGTATATGTTGTGCGTTTTGAAGCGATGCAAGTTGGCAGCTTGTGAGGTCGTCTCTCAATCTAATGTACGTGAATCGGTTAGTCACACATGGGCATTTTTTTTTCCCTAAGAATGAACCTGGGTAGTCGCCTAATGTGCCTATTACAGTAGATGTCCAGATGTGGGCTTTTTTTTTCTTCCAGATGTATGATGGAAAAACAAAGTGAATTACGTTTTAGAGCTTTCAGAGTCCGGGCTGTTTAGATCACAGGATAGCCCAGACTTGCTACAATTGGAGAGAACTGAGTAGTATTAGGTCTCTACAGGTTTGCTGCCCCTGTGGCAGGTTCTCATTCACTACTAGCAAGCAGATCTCTTGAAATGCTGATGAAGTGAAACAAAGTATATTAAAAAAAAAAGTTGCGTAACATTTCATTAAGCTTTATTTATGAAAGACTGGAAAAGCCCCTTTATTGAAGGTTTGCAAAGTTTTAGGGTAACCTCACACTTAGTGGATTTTCCACAGCAAAAACCCCTCGTGTTCCATGCAGATTTTATTGCGGATTTGACTCCTTCTATATTGAAACGGGTGAAATCCACAATGAACATCCAGAACAGAATGAGCGCGCTGTGGATTTGAAAATCTGCAGCATTCTCTGATTTCCATGCAGAAAATGTTCAGCTGCGTGTGGATGAGCTTTTTTTTTAACCCCTTAATGACCGCTTACATGTCTTATCACGGCGATCGTTAAGTGTATTTGTCACGGAGCCGCCTTTTTAGGGCGCTGCGCTAATAAGCCGGGCACTGGTGTCCCTGTTCTGGTGTCTGGCTGTTTAAAGAGAGGTGAATAGGTAACTGTGATCCCAGGCCATTTAACCCCTTAGATGCCGTGGTCAATAGCGACCGCGGCATCAAAGTGGTTACACGGGGAGTCACAAAGTGAAGTCCTATTTTTTAGTGGGACAAAAAATAAATAGATTAATAAAAAAATATATGAACCCACTTTTTCCACCTACAAAATGCTTTTATTATAGAATAAAAATTACTATAAAGCTTTGTTTTTTTTTATGGCTAAGTTCAGACTACTGTTAGTATACGTTTACCTCTCTTCAGTCAGAGGATTGAAAGATCAAACGGAAAGCAACGGTTCCGTTAGAGGTACCATTGATTTCAATGGTAATTCTTTTGTTTCATTTGCGTTCCGTTTGTCTCCAATCGCTAGGTGTTCGTTTTTTTGGTGGAAGCAAAAGTGCAGTCTGCAGAAAGTCTGAGCCAGATCAGAAAGTCACTAACAAGCAGCTGCATTCGTTCTGGCGGGATCGGACATCCCAATGAATTTCATGAACTGCCAGTTAATACTACATTTCCCTGCACGGGCAGCTAGAGGGGAAATGTATAACCAGCCTAATCCTCTCCCCCCCCCCCCGGCATAATCCGCCTTTTGCCATGGGCCTTGGAAGCAGTTCCCGCGCGATCAGCTGATTGTTGCGGCAGCTCTTATATTAAAGGGGCTGGACAGGACAAATCGCAGTGCAGCTATAAGTTTTCACCCGGTATGTATATAATCCAACATTTTGTGCTGTTAAAATGTGGGCGTCTTAAACTTTAGCTCTTTTTCTTCCTGTAGCAAATAATTATTGGTGTGAGAATGGTTCCTGTTGAAAGGTTGACCACTGAAGAATGACAAGTCATTCTGGTGCTGAATTTCGGACTGAGGAAGTCGCCCGGCAGTCCATTGATGCCTCACTAATGTAGCCGCGAAAACGAATATTAATTAAAATGCTGCCCGCAGATCAGCCTGGATGTTCAACATGACTGGTTTTAATTTCGCAATCAAAACCACGGAAAATGTTATTTTTTTTTTATTTTTTTAAAATTTTAGTCCTTTCACTTGTATGTCTTTGACAGTAAAAGTGTTCGAGTATGTGCAAAGAAATTCCACTGCGGTTTTTGCTGCCAGTGCATGTAACCTGTCACCTCTCCTGACCGGTCTGTATTAGTAAAATCTTGTATTCCCTATGAAATAACAATTCGGTAGCATCTTTTCTTAGAACTCTACATTGTGCTGTTCCTCTGTTATTCCTCCTAGAAATGTATGAATAAATTGACCGCTAGCTGTTACCAGTTGGGGCGGGTGTCGCTACAGTCTGACATTGTCCAATCAGTGCTGTCAGTTGAACTGTGTAAGGGCACGCCTCTTTGACAAGGAGAATGAAAATGCTCAGTTGTCATTTTAATTCTACACTTCCAATAGGAGTAACCGCAGAACAGCACAATGCAGACTTGTAAGAAGAGGTGCTTTAGAATTGCTATTTCATGGGGGAATACAAGTCTTTACTGGAGATCGGCCGTTTGATACTCAACCATTCCATCCACTAACAATCATTCCATGATCTGGTCCTCCGATCCGATTTCTTCCACATTCTGATGTTTATCTGCCTTCTTGACCATGTCTGCCTGCTCTTATGCTGCCACATGTATGGCTGGTCACATGTTTTTATTAACCTCAGGTATATAGCTGTACCTACTGGGTGTATATTATATGATTTTTATTTTTCGTGTTCTTCCTCGTTGATTAAATGATTCTTTACGCTGTAATATTACAAGCGTATGTCATACAGCATTAGTCAGAACGGAAAGCTTCATTACAGTTTGACACATACTGCCGACAACAATAATTTATGAGTGCGATACAGTGTGCAAAATGATACCTTATTTCACAAGACATTTCAAGCAGATTGACTGTTTCGTACCGCTCGTGGAAAAATCTGCTCTCGTACTCACGTCATTATTCATTTGGTTTGGGACGGTAGAAGGCACTGAAATCTGTCCCTTCTTCCCTTGTAGAAACTGCTCTGACACTTCAGTCACAGCCTAGTGTCTGAACCGAGCTGATCTGCCGTGAGATGTCCTGGAGGATAAACTTCTCCACTTCATGCTTCACAATAAATATTAGACAAGTAGAAACATGTAGGGATTAAGAGAAGAGACATCCTGACAAACCGATGAGATGTCCCAGTCATTTTAATTTTTTCCCTTAAATGCAAACTTCATACTTTGGAATTGAATGACACTTCTGAGGCATCCTACCACCGATGTATGAAACTAAAATGTCTCTCTTATAATGGAGTTAAAGGGGTTGTCCACTACCGGGCAACTGATGACCTATCCACCGGATAGGTCATCAGAACATGGTCTGTGGGGGTCCGACACCCGGGCACTGGACGTTCATGCCGGAAGCAGATGTCTCCGATCACTGAATAGCGGCTGAGCAGCAGTACTGCAGCTTTGCTACTATTCAAGTAAATAGGAGCAGAGCTGCAGTTCTGCAGCACGGCTTCTATGCAATGTACGGAGCCAACAGCTTCCGGCTCCGTATGTTGCAAACTGTGCAATGACATCCGGTTCCCGCAGGCAGCCGAATCGGCTGATCGGTGCGGGGTCCGGGTGTCTGATCTGCACCAATGGTATACTGATGACCTATCCAGTGTATAGGTCATCGGCTGTTTGGTAGTGGGCACCCCCTTTAATTATTTTGCTGCATTGAGAACTTTTTTTTTTTTTATGGGCTTGATGCTGACATTGCGGGAAAAAATTAGATTTCTCCTGAAATTTTTCCACTGAAGGTCATAGTCAACATCTTTGAATAAATCACACGTTCGGAATGATTGCGGAGAGTAGATTTATTACCTAGTGCTTGTAATTCTATTGCTCTGGAATCTTCACTAAATGAACTGTGACCAGAGACAGAGCAAATTAATATATTGTGCGTATATATCGTGTAAGATGAAAACCGTTACTTTGCATCCACTTTATATACCCTTTTTGATAAATGATTTGGAGCGCCACCTTCTGTCACTTCCGGTCTGATCACAGAAGTATGTGCCCAGGCTTACTTCGTGTAAAGATGTGGTGATTAAGGCCCTATTAGACGGAGCGATTATCGTACAAATTTAGATGATGGTCACGTGTAATAGTGTGCTACAATCGAATGATAAATCATTGGCTTTCCGGGGATCGGCCACATCTACCTGAGGGAAAGATTATAGTTTGTCACCGCCGCATCCCCTCGTCTAATCCGAGGTGTGGGCCAACGATGAATATTCGCAGTAACGACTGAACAGCGATAATCTTTAGCGATTGCCACGTGTAATAGACCATCTCATAAACTCAAACGACTCGCTAAATTATTACTTTGCTCGTTCATGAAAGAATATCTGCCTGTCTAATAGGACCCTTAGTCCGGGGAGCTGACCATATGCATTAGATAAAAATTGTCTTACGTTTGGTTTGACCGGATTGGCTAACTATCTAATGTGTATAGGGGCAGGTTACCCCAATATTGGCTAGAATGATCTTGTTCATGGGAGGTTCAGGAGCGAGCGCTATCAAATATTCAGCCAACAACTGACTCATATTTATTGCCAGCTTAAAGGCTATCTAAACCTTTGTAGCCTTTTATTTTAATGAAATGTATATGTAATGTGGTAGAAACATTTTTTAAATAGACTTTTATTAAATTCTCTTATACTTTTTTGCAATGTAGCTTTTATGTACGAATTATACATAGAAACTGCATAGCGGCACTATAAGCAGAATCCGTCAGTCTACTGGACTGTCTTACTCTTTGAGCTGGACCGAGGCTGTCATGTTACACATGATATACATAAGTTCAGTAGTTGTCTCCTTCTGTAAAATGTAGTACAGTATTAGGGCCAGTTTACACTTTGCAACTTGATGCACATCTGGAAATTGATCCAAAACATACGATGTGGGTATGTTCTCGCGTTACGGTAGCAGTTCTGTAGTAAGCCACACCACTACCACATTGCGCCTTTTTTTTTTTTCTTTCTTAAATGGTCACTGTTGTTTTAACAAACTTTTTGCATAAATCAATAGTACAAGGAATTTAAGAAACTTTGTTATCCTAATTTACCAAATTGCCGCCACCATTTATGAGCGACTTCTTCTCTCCCCCCTATGTCCTGCATTGATCTTTCACTCAATTCACTGCTGGAATCAGTCTTCAGATCCCAGATAGATTATTAGCCCACTGAGGGATCAGGTTACATGCTGCCCATAGAAGTCTGAGGGGAGAGAGACATGCTGCTGCAGCTTCTAGTAAGTGGTCTATGTCACCCCAGTGCTGGGTTCTTAGCTGTCATTACTTCTATATAATGTCCTCCATGTTGCTGCTGCTTCTATATATGTGATAGATATACAAAGATAGAAGAGCAGGATTCTCCTCTTCTCTGTGTGCAGTGTATAGAAGACATGATAGCAGTAGCAGTTAGGCCCAATTCACACGAACGTGTTATACGGCCGTTGAAACGACGGTAGTCATACGGACCTATATAATTCAATATGGCCATTCACACGGCCGTTATTTCAACGGAGCGTGTGAAGGGTCCGTGAGAAAATAGGACACATCCCTCCATAGACTCTAGTCACGTGATATCTTGTCCCGCAGAGCACTGATGCACCTCGGATGTGAAAAACTCCTGTTTTTAACGTCCGAGATACGCAACGCCAGTCTGAATCTGGCCTTGGAGAGAGAGTCTGCAGAGGGGATAACCACTTATTCTGAAAAGTCGCCTGAAAGGTTAGGCACGCTTTAAGGAAGCTGTTCTAGTAAAGGTTTCTAGTACTGCTCCTAAAAAAAAACAACATATTACATTACTACATGTTAATAACTTGTGCGAGACAGTGAATTGTTCTTTTTTTAAAGCAATAAACAGTACATGTGGGTCCAGGTGTTTTTTTTTCCCCTAAGACTGGCATTCAATACGCTAGTTTTAGTCAGTAGCTCGTAACATTAACATGCAATTTTATTAAGCAGCAATAAATTAATTACATCTTCTGTCTGTGCGTCTGACAGGGAAATCAACGGTAGCTCCAGGCTAAAATTTACACTACTTTCTGCGTAAAATAGGAGAAATCGGTCGGACCGTGGTGGCACTGCCCGTTTTTAAGCCAAGGCCTATTTTGGGGGAAAAAATGCCGGATGCTATGTAAAAGTTGTAACGCAAAATAACCATGCGCCTGGTGGCCTGCTCGCCTGAGAACCCCCCCCCCCCCAAAAAAGACAACCTTTTGTCAGGAAGACATTGAGGCGCTTTTATAAAAACAGTTGAAAAGGTGCAACGTATGCATCATATTTCTAAAGTATCTGGCTGTCATTTTTGCATGGTTTACTCGTGAACTGTAGTTTTCCGTTTGGAGATGTGGTTTAATTTGACGTAAACATGCCCTTAAAAGTTGTAATACTTTTTCTATACCTGACAGTCCGTCTAGACCAGGTCAGACCAGGTTTGCTCTCCTGCAGAATGCTAAAGTGGAAGCGTCGGTGGTGAGAACACTACCAGGACTAAGAATAAAGTATATAAATAAAAATATGGCAATATAAACCTAATTTATCAATTTAATTCAATTTGATGCTGTTTCTTTGATGTGGTTGGTATAAGTTATGTTCTATCTATTGTTGGATGTTTTCTTCACCTACTGGCTAAACTTCTGCTCGTGTTTGAACACAAAATACTAGGCGTGCATGCAGCAACTATATACACTATAGAGTCGCTAGGTAGGCCGTTACCTAAAATCCAGTAATTTCATGCTTGATGAGGCTACTTTAACGTATTAGGGAATTGCATTGCCCTGCGTATCTATCTGCAGTATTTCATCTATGTAAAGAGTCCTTTAAGAGAGGTATGAACTCCTTGATGGGAAATCTGATCTCGCGTATTTCCAGTAGACTGACTCACGGTTATGCAATCCTTTTTGTTAACATACATGGATTGTAAGACTTATCACAATTTTCACTTCTTGATCAAATGTTTCTTGCATAAGAAATTCCACATTCGCGATTTACTCATTCTACTTAATAGTCCAAGAACTCGCTGTCCTGGTTCTAGTGCCAATTCTATATTCCTACTGCTCTCACTTTACAGTTTGTTATTCAGTTTCTTGGTAAACACTTTAATACACTAGTTTAAATTGATGTTGAATGAAACTGTATATACAGATAATGCTGAGGATTAATACGGTTGCGGCCTACACATGAGGAGTTTATCGCTGTCAAGCTATTCGATTCTATGCCCTCGAAGACACTTCAATGGAGTGTAGCAAGCAGTCTGCCATTTACGCCGTAAAAATCCGTCTGCTGGTAGAACTCTAAGGGTCCATTTACATTGGTCAGTTTTGGCCGTAAAAACGAGTGCTGATCAACGAGACAGCGCTTTGTTCGGCGCTCGTTTGCTCCTTTCACAAGAAGCTATGATTAGTAATGTATGGGAACGAGTAATCGTTACTACGAGAGTTGCCCTGTTTATACAGGGCAATGCTTGGGAACGAGTGTTCAAATGTACCCTTGTCTGCCCGATCATTGCCCCGTGTAAAAGTGCCTTTATGTATGGGGACCATGATCTCTCGTCCCCATGCATTTCCATCATGTCGGCAGCACATCTCCCTTTTTTACACAGGGAGATGTGCTGCCAATATCGATAATGTTTTGTGCTGCATAAATGATACGATAAGTCGACGAATGAGCGTTTGCTCGATCGCCGGCTGATCGTTGCCCTGTTTACACTTGGCAATGATCGTGAAGGGGTGTTCATATGAATGCTCATTTGCCCGATCTTTGGCCCGTGTAAAAGGAACTTAAAGAGAGTGTCATCACATTATAAGCGGCCTATATTGTACATAATGTGATCGGCGCTGTAATGCAGATTACAGCAGTATTTTTTTATTTAGAAAAACGATAGTTTTTGATGGAGTTATGACCTATTTTAGCTTTATGCTAATTAGTTTCTTAATGGACAACTGGGCGTGTTTTACTTTTTGACCAAGTGGGCGTTGTAAAGAGAAGTGTATGACGCTGACCAATCAGTGACCAATCAGCGTCATACACTTCTCCCCCTTCATTTACACTGCACATAGTAATCTTACTAGATCACTATGTTTAGCCACACACACACACACACACACACACACACACACACACACACACACACACGTTACTCAAGTGTCCTGACAATGAATAGGCATCACCTCTAGCCAGGACGTGATGTCTATTCAGAATCCTGACACTTCGCTAACGTTTGTGAGATTTACAGCAAGGCAAGCGCAATCTCGCGAGATTACGCTGTAAACTGTCATTTAAAACGAGATTACGCTTGCCTTGCTGTAATCACACACAAACTTTAGCGAAGTGTCAGGATTCTGAATAGACATCACGTCCTGGCTAGAGGTGATGCCTATTAATTGTCAGGACACTTGAGTAACGTGTGTGTGTGTGTGTACATAGTGATCTAGTAAGATTACCATGTGCTGTGTAAATGAATGAGGAGAAGTGTATGAGGCTGATTGGTCAGCGTCATAAACTTCTCTTTACAACGCCCACTTGGTCAAAAAGTAAAACACACCCAGTTGTCCATTAAGTAATTAGCATAAAGCTAATATAGGTCATAACTCAGTCAAAAATGATCGTTTTTCTAAATACAAAACACCGCTGTAATCTACATTACAGCGCCGATCATATTATGTAGGAGATAGGGCATTTATAATGTGGTGACAGAGGCTCTTTAAGGTCCTTTTACACGGACCAAAGATCGGGCAAATGAGCGTTCACGATAATTTGTAGTGTAGTATTATGGGAGCAATCCCATTGCAGACGAGCCCGTTTTGATGCTATTTATGCATTTTATTCATTGATCGGCTCCAAAGTTGTGGACTGACATTAACTGATCACAAACAAACAGATTTATATTATGTACCTATGAGCAGCAATATTTATTGGGTGAATGAATGAAGTGCTTACAGTGCTAAGACGAATAGCCAAGCCACATTGTAACTTGCTCTATAGCAATGATTGGCCATCGGAGGTAGAGGGAGTCTAGTCGGGAGAGCAGAGCAACAATTGTTGAAACGAGGTGTAATTTTGCACTTATCCTAAACCAGTTTTTACATTTGTCTTTTTTTTGTTTTTGTTTCCTAGCCCTGATTTGTCTTTGCTCTAGTTGCATCAAAACCAACTACACGTGTGAGACAGATGGTGGGTGCATAGTCTCAATTGCCAACATAGATAACGTCCAACATCACATGCGAGCATGCATTTCTGCAAGTGAACTCGTTCCTGCAGGGAAACCTTTTTATTGTCTTAGTTCAGAGGATATCCGCAACACCGAATGCTGCTACACGGACTACTGCAACAAAATCGACCTCCCGGTACCAAGTGGTATGTATTGAACATCCAAGCCGATTTGATGGCAGACCGATTTTATACATTTTCTGCAGTTTTAGAAACCTGGCACTAAGGTGCTTTTTATTCTTGCAATATGTTAAACTGCTTTGACATTAGATGTCCCTCTTGTTGGTTTTTGTTTTTTTTATATGATCGTTCTCCTATTGCTTCTGTTCGTAAAGGACCAGACTCTATGAAGTTGAACCAATACATTAATTAAACGTGAAGCCCTATGGAGGAAGCTTTTCACATGAGAACTTCTCTCCTTTTATACCTAGAGGTGGCCATATATCTGTTGGCCGTTAGCCAACAACTATCTTCCCACAGACACGCTCATAGCGTGTGTTTATTTCACTAGGGAAAGGGAGATAAAGGGGTGCGAGATACCATGTTGAAAACCTTCTTCCCGAGCCTTGTTGCTCCTGATATCTGCTGATTATTATACATGTGCTGATTCATATTTAAAAAAAAAAAAGCTTTGGCTGTTTCTGCTCTTGTGCGTCCACCCTCCTGATCTCCATTAATTTGTTTGAAGAGCTGTTCCTGAACTTGCGGGACCACGGCTGCTGTGGATTTGGGGTAAATTGATATAGGACTGCAAAAACACACTGAAATTTAGTATTCTATTATCCTCAGGCCCTATTTACACTAGAATTAATATTTTGGGTACATTAACCCCTCCATAGAACGAGGGTGTTGGCTGTATGTTACACAGACATTTCAATATAATGAGCGGGAACCGCTTGCTTAACCCCTTTAGATGTCGCAGTCACTAGCGACTGCTGCATCTAAGCCGTTAGAAAGTGAGGGGCAGCCCCCCTCTGAAGTTCCATCGACCCCCGCCCCCATCACGACATCGTGGGTTGACGACCGTTGCCATGGTAGCTTGGGGCCCTAATGAAGGCCCCCATGTCTGCCATTTTTGTACTCCTTTTAAGTCAGAATCACGATATACTGCAATACATTTGTATTGCAGCATATCATATGAGCGATCCAACTGGTTCCAACATCGCTGGCTCAAGTCCCCTTGGGGGACTAATAGGAAAGAGAGTTAAACACCACAGTAAAAAAAGTGTGTGTATGTGTGTATATATATATATATATATATATATATGTGTGTGTATATGTCCTTCTCAATGAATTAGAATATCATCAAAAAGTTAATTTATTTAGGCAATTCAATTCAAAAAGTGAAACTCATATTATATAGATTCATTACACACAGAGTGATCTATTTCCAGCATTTTTTTCTTGTAATGTTGATGATTATGGCTAACAGTTCATGAAAACCTAAAATTGTGTCTCTGAAAATTAGAATATTATATAAGGCCAATTTCAAATATTATTTTTAATACTGAAATGTTGTCCAACTGAGAAGTATTTGCAGTATCTGCCCTCAATACTTAGTCAGGCTCCTTTTGCATGAATTACTGCATCAGTACGGCATGGCATGGAGGCGATCAGCCTGTGGCAATAAATTAACTTTTTGATGATATTCTAATTCATTGAGAAGTATGTGTGTGTTTGTGTGTGTATATATATATATATATAATCTTTTACGCCACGAACGCATTGTAGAAAAAATTAATATACCTGGTATCTCTGCGTCCGTAAAAGTCAGAATTATTACAAAGTAACATTATTTAACCCGCACGGTGAAGGATGTGAAAAAAAAAAAATGCCAGAATATCCGTTTTTTTATCACAATCTTCCCAAAAAATTTAATAAAAAGTCTTATATACCCCAAATTGGTGCCAATAGAAACTACAGCTAGTCCTGCAACAAAATATGCCCTCATACCTTTCAACCGACGAAAAAATAAGTGTCGGTTCTCAGAATATGGAGAAACAATTTTATTTTTAATAATTCGTTTTCTTTCTTGTATAAGTAGTAAAACATAAAAAAAAACTATAAATTTGGTATAGCCGTAATTGCATTGATACGCAGAATGAAGTTAACATTTCTTTCATGCCGCACGGTGAACTCCAAAACCAAAACTGAGGAATCCCTATTTTTTTTTTTCCATTACACCCCACAATTTTTTTTCCAGTACAAAAAATGGTGTGAAAATCTACAACTCTTCCCACAAAAAACAATCCCTCTTATGGCTATTTTGATGAAAAAATATAAAAAGTTATGGCTTTTGGAAGGTGGGGAGGAAAAAGTGAAAATGAAAATCCGAAAAATGGCTGCAGAGGGAAGGGGTTAAAGATATTCTGGTTTAATATAAGCAAATCTTAAAGAGGCTCTGTCACCACATTATAAGTGGCCTATATTATACATGATGTGATCAGCGCTGTAATGTAGATTACAGCAGTGTTTTTTATTTAGAAAAACGATCATTTTTGACAGTTATGACCTATATTAGCTTTATGCTAATTAGTTTCTTAATGGACAACTGGGCGTGTTTTACTTTTTGGCCAAGTGGGCGTTGTACAGAGGAGTGTATGACGCTGACCAATCAGTGACCAATCAGTATCATATACTTCTCCCCATTCATTTACACAGAACATAGCGATATAGCTATATCGCTACGTGCAGCCACATAAACACACTATAACGTTACTGCAGTGTCCTGACAGTGAATATACATTACCTCCAGCCAGGACGTGATGTCTATTCAGAATCCAGATACTTCTGTAGCATCTCTGAGATTTACAGCAAGGCAAGCGTAATCTCATTTTAAATGACAGGTTACATCGTAATTTTGCGAGATTACGCTTGCCTTGCTGTAAATATCACACAGACGCTATAGAAGTGTCAGAATTGTGGATAGACATCACGTCCTGGCTGGAGGTAATGTATATTCATTGTCCGGACACTGCAGTAACATTATCGTGTGTTTATGTGGCTGCACATAGCGATATAGCTATATCGCGATCTGCAGTGTAAATGAATGGAGAGGAGTGTATGACGCTGATTGGTCAGTGTCATACACTCCTCTGTACAACGCCCACTTGGTCATATAGTAAAACACGCCCAGTTGTCCATTGAGAAACTCATTATCATAAAGCTAATATAGGCCATAACTCCGTCAAAAATGATTGTTTTTCTAAATAAAAAACACTGCTGTAATCTACATTACAGCGCCGATTACATCATGTACAATATAGGCCACTTATAATGTGGTGACAGAGCCTCTTTAAAGGGAATGTGTTGCCAGTAAAACATGTGTTTTTGTTTTGGTTTTTTTTAATTAAACATTTAGAGTGTAGGTGATTAAACATTGTTCACATTTTTTTTATTTTTTTCACGAGTCAGGAAATATTATAAATTAGATTCTAATTTATAATATTTCCCAGTGCTGGTCACTAGATGGAGCTATTCCCAAAATTGTAGCATTGCATGTGGTAAAGCAACCACATTGCTTTTTGCTGCAAAATTGGGAAAAAAAGCACTCTCTCTAGTGAGCTCTGAGAATCCCCCCCTCCTTTATCCTGGCTAGTGCCGGGATAAACTAGAGGATTGAACGGTCTAACCTCCTACACTGTGTGTCGCCATTTTTTGAGCTAACACAGTGTAGTAGGTTTACATACAGTAGTAAACAAACACGAACATACATAGAAATCTCTTACCTGCTCCTGCTGCCGCGGCTCCCTCCGATCCGTCTGCTGCCGCTGGTCCAAGTGCACAAGTCCGGAAGCCGCGACCGGAAGTAGTAATCTTACTGTCCGGCGCGACTTCCGGTCCACAGGAAAATGGCGCCGGACGGCGCGCATTTCAAATTGGACTGTGTGGGAGAGGCGCATGCGCCGTTCCCACACAGACGGCGTACACAGAAGTGGATGGGATGGGACCCGTTCGCAGTCCCTATGGGACTGGAGCTGCCGTATTCCATGTCTGTATGTGTCGTTAATCGACACATACAGAAATGGAAAAAAAAATGGCAGCCCCCATAGGGAAGAAAAAGTGAAAAAATAGAAAAAAGGAACACACAAACACACAAATAAATAAAAACGTTTTTAATAAAACACTAACATAAAACTGCCATGAAAATTTTTTTGGTGGTGACACTGTTCCTTTAAAGAGGTTTTCTGGAAGTTGATTTTGATATTTTAACAATAGCACCGCTAGCTGGACGTGCTGTGTACAGAATCAATGCATTATTATTCGTCCAATTCTGTTTGAAATAAAAGTTTCTCTGCAAAAAGTTATGAATTTATATTCCTAAGGCTATGTTCACACGCTTAACGAAAAACATCTGATAATACGGAGCTTTTTTCAAGGGAACACAGCCTCTGATTTTCAGCCGTTTTTTTAAGCAACTTGCGTTTTTTGCGCTGTTTTTTATGGCCGTTTTTGGAGTTGTTTTTCTATTGAGTCCATGAAAAACCGCTCCAAAAACAGCTCAGGAAGTGACATACACTTCTTTTTATGTGCCATTTTTCGAAAATGAAGCGTTAAAAAAATGCCCCGTCTTAACAGAAGACCGTATTTCCCATTGAAATCAATGGGCAGATGTTTGTAAGCGTTGTGCTTTCGATTTTTCTGCTGTTTTTCGCAGCGTTTATGGCCCGAAAAATGGCTGAAAATAGCCTGTGTGAACTTAACCAAACAGAACTGACTTTCTTGATTTCTGAATATTATGTTGCGTAGATACAGTTTTAATTCTACTTTTTAAAGTTCTAAAAATCCTTCTGTTTTTTTTTGTTTTTTTTTTAAGGTTTCCCAAAGGAGAATCTACCATCAGGCTGGGGCCCAGTAGAGCTTGTGGCCATCATAGCTGGCCCTGTGTTTCTCATTGGCGTTATTATTATTGTGGTGGTCCTTTTCCATTGTCACCAGCGGTTATACCACAACCGCCAGCGACTTGACTTGGAGGATCCATCATGTGAAATGTATCTGGCAAAAGATAAAACCCTTCCAGACTTGATCTATGATCTGTCTACATCAGGATCTGGCTCAGGTAAAGTTCTTGGTAATGCGGTGCATTTTAGGGCCCTGTCAGACGGGCGTGGTCTAGGTGGTGTCCGTTCAAATAACTGACCGCACACGGACCCATGCAAGTCAATAGGGCTATTCAGACCTGCAGGATTTTTCACGCAGCAAGTGTCCGTTGTGTTTGCAGTGGATAATCACTGTTGTGAAAAATGGATGGCACACGGACATGAAATGCAGGAAATATGTTTTTTTGTTGTTTTTTTTGCGCCTGCATATTGGACATGCCCGTGTCAATGTAGCCCAAGTATGTGGATGTGTATATATAATAAATACATTTTTGTTTATTGATTGAGTTAAAAAGGAGAACCCTGAATTTAGAGTTTAATTCAAATATTGCTTGTAGAGGCCTTCCAAAAGCCAAGCCAAGTATTGTTTTGGTAACTAAGGAGCTGTATTCAAGAGAACCTGTTACAAGTTTTTAGGCCCCTAAACCGCCACCAGGCTGTTACACAGGACGGTAATAGTATTGTAAAGAAAGATGCCGCTATATAATCTGTCCGATGCAGAATAATGTAGAAGTTGAATTTATAACATAGCACATGCTGTATGTAAATTAGCTTTGAAGAGTCATCTACTCGTTGCCGCTATCCTGAATAGTCATGAAGTCCGGTCCCAAAACGTGTCCTTCCTAGATTGATTGACGTCCCACAGGCCGTGATCCGTCATAACAAGCCAACACCTGTGGAAAGTCAATCAAGCCAGGGAGGGTGTGTTTAGTGACCGGACTTCATGACTCTTCAGGAGAGTGCCACCTCCCAGTTGGTAATTTTACATACAGCTATGATCTGTTTATTTTCTACATTATGCAGCATCGGTCCAGTGTATACAGTGACACCTTTTACTATTACCGTCCAGTTTAACAGAAAGGAGTTTGAAGTAAATACAACTTTATTGGACCTCCTATATGTAACGGATTCTCTGCCTGGATCGGCTGCTGCCTTACCATGCAGGATCTGGTTGGGGGCCATAAATGTCTAAGATGGGAATACCCCTTTAAGGGACACTGCTCTTTATTGCTATTGATGAAGCAGCCTGTGTTCGTGGTTTTTCCTCTGTGCGTTATGGGGGCCTAACTTAATAATTTTTTGGCTTAAGTTGATGTCAGCTGTATGTGGTGTTTTTTCATGGGTTTTTTTTCTTCCATTTTTGCATTTAGTTGTAATATTTTTTTATGGTAAATGTGAAAAAAATTCAATTCCGCCATATTATTATTTTTTTTGTCCGACCACCTTAATTCATGTTTAAAATTTTATTGTATGGGTTGTAACGATTACAGGCCTATATAATATTCCAATGCATTACTTACTGCCTGTTCGTGTAGAATGCACAGGCAGCTCTTGGAGCATACCTCCGATGTACCCTAACCGGCACTATCGTGGCAGGTGTCACCATGTGATGTCCCATGTATTAATTGCAGTTCTGATAAAAGGTTTTTAATGCTGCAGCAAATCTTTAATAAAACCCTGATTGATGTGGCACACTTTATACAGTTAGAAAGAACTCTTGACATATCCAGTATCTCCTATCCACAGGACTTCCACTTTTTGTGCAGCGCACTGTAGCAAGAACGATTGTCCTTCAAGAAATCATTGGGAAAGGGCGCTTTGGTGAAGTGTGGCGTGGAAAGTGGAGAGGAGGGGATGTGGCAGTCAAAATTTTCTCATCTCGAGAAGAAAGATCATGGTTCAGGGAGGCAGAGATCTACCAGACTGTGATGCTGCGTCATGAGAATATACTGGGATTCATTGCAGCAGACAACAAAGGTACAGTACCTCAAATAATTATATATATATATATATTAGTGTCTGTGTATGTGTGTGTATATATATATATATATATATATATCTCCTATTTTTATAAAAAAAAATTATACAGTGGCAGGTTACTTGCGCAGCTCAGGATTAGAAATACATAGCTGCTGTTTTTCAGAAACGGCGCTATACATGTCCATGGATTGTTTCCGGTTTTGCAGCTCCGCTCCATGTTTGACGTCCATTTTTCTCTTTTGCAGACAATGGAACGTGGACCCAGTTGTGGCTTGTGTCTGACTACCATGAACATGGCTCGCTATTTGACTATCTGAATAGATATACGGTCACCATAGAAGGGATGATCAAGCTTTCCCTGTCAGCTGCCAGCGGCCTTGCCCATTTGCATATGGAAATAGTTGGAACTCAGGGTAGGTCAGCGTACGACCCCCCCCCCCTCATTCTTCCACAGATTAGTCCTGATCAACAATTGATTTTCATACTTTTTTTTCTTCTTGTTAAATAGGAAAACCTGGAATCGCTCACAGGGACCTCAAGTCCAAAAATATATTGGTAAAGAAAAATGGTGTGTGTGCCATTGCAGACTTGGGCCTTGCTGTGCGGCATGACTCTCTCACAGACACAATAGATATTGCTCCAAACCAGAGAGTTGGGACCAAACGGTGAGTAGCATGGCCTCTTTACCCTCTATTCCAATCACATTAAAGAAGCACTCCAGCAACTTTCGCCTATATAGTGCAGAATAGGCGATTTTTAACCCCTTTAGGAAACGGACAATTTTCATATTTTTCCTCCCCGTCTTCCCAAAGCCGTAACGATTTACGGATTGATGTTAATTCTGTGGATTTGGGTAGATGAGCAGCTGCCAATATTTCCAAAAGAATTAAAAACGTGCAACTTGTTGTTTTTTTTTACTGACAAGTGTCTGCCAGTCACCTTAGAGATTAGATTATTAACAAACCTCTGTAGGCAGATTTCAATAATCTCATTTTTAGGATTCTTGTGAAATTGACTTGCTGGTTTAAAGAGGCTCTGTCACCAGATTTTGCAACCCCTATCTCCTATTGCAGCAGATCGGCGCTGCAATGTAGATTACAGTAACGTTTTTATTTTTAAAAACGAGCATTTTTGGCCAAGTTATGACCATTTTTGTAGTTATGCAAATGAGGCTTGCAAAAGTCCAAGTGGGTGTGTTTAAAAGTAAAAGTCCAAGTGGGCGTGTATTATGTGCGTACATCGGGGCGTTTTTAATACTTTTACTAGCTGGGCAGTGGAAGGAGCTGAAACGTTGCCACTGTTTATGGGACAATAAAAGTACCCTCTTTTTTCACCTCTACCTGAACGGAGTGCTGCCTATTTTTTGTCTTATATACCATTGGGATTGTGGTCTTATCCCGTTGGCTTGCACCCATAGCATACCGGTGCGGCTGGATCCATTTGTTTTTCTTCTTTTTTTATATATATATATATATATATATATATATATGAGTTTTCCATATTAAAATGTTATGCAAAATTGGTGATGTGTGATGTTTTACTAAATTTCCATCTTCATTTATATGATATTCAAGAAGGGGGAGAAAACGGCAGAATTACATGTTTATCTGTGTCTGGCTTTGGAGAAAGGAATCCTACAATTTACTTACTAACGTCCTTCCTTTCATAATGCAGATATATGGCTCCAGAAGTCCTGGATGAAAGTATAAATATGAAGCACTTTGACTCCTTTAAGTGTGCAGACATTTATGCTCTTGGCTTGGTGTACTGGGAAATTGCTCGTAGATGCAGTGCTGGAGGTGCGTGTTCTTTTTCTTTTTTAGACAATATATTAAGCCTCTTAATGAAAACCATGGCAAATAAATGAATAAGTGCATACAATGTAAATTCACTTTTGATTTTGTAATCTTACTATTGTAATCGCTAACTGCATAAAATGGCAATGACCTAAAGTATACACCGACGTCAAAATCAAGTTTCTTGAAATTTTTATTATTACGATAGATGCCAAGGGTTTGGTGCGTGCAACGTAACGTTTCGGTCAAACGACCTTCGTCGGGCACTACAGGTATACAGAACATATATATTATTGTCATATATAGGTATTATTAGCATCATATCCATGTGTGAAAAAATAAATAAAAATGAAATCAAAACGAGACATAAATAAGGACAAATTAAATCTTTACATAACTCAAAGCAGAATTGTGGTATAAAGAACCGCAAAAATAATAGTCATCATCAACCAGGAACTGTGAGTGGACGACATTCTCATCCCAGGCACAATGGTGTATTCAGGTATGTAGTTACTTCGTAGGAATCTCATAGCAACAGAGTGATCGGTTCACAGTTTAAACTCAAAAGAACAAATCTGACAATCAGTCATTAAGGAAAAGGAGAAAAAGCTAAGTAAACATAGCACATCTTAATCCTCATGTTAGATAAACTCATTTGTTTCCAAACATCAGATAAATGACATCAGACTATTCACATGTGACATCTATCAGCATATATCAACTACGATGGTTCAATGCAGTCTGGCATACTATCAAAAGCAAAGTCCTAGTGTAATGTAGGATTGTGGTGCACATACCTGATTACCCTGGTTGCTGGAGTTTCCAGAAGGATGGCGCTGCTTGTAATGGCGGATTTCCGCTCGTTTTGGCGCTAAACGACAGGAGAAATACTCCTGGTTTAAAGGCATGGTGTTGCCCTAAAAACATGTGTTTTTTTTAAAAAATTAAACATTTAGTGTGTGGGTGATTAAACATTGTTCAAATTTTTTTTTTTTTTTGCACGAGTCCAGGAAATATTATAAATTATTTCTAATTTATAATACTACCCATTTTTGGTCACTAGATGGAGCTGTTCCCAATGTTGCAGCATTGGGTTAAAAGCCCTCGCTCTAGTGAGCTCTCAGCATCCCCCCCTCCTTTATCCTGGCTAGTGCCGGGATAAACGAGGGGTTTGAAAGGTTTAACCTCCTACACTGTGTGTCGCCATTTTTTGAGGTAACCCACAGTGTAGTAGGTTTACATACAGTAGTAAACACACACAAACACTAACATACATTGAAATGTCTTACCTGCTCCTGCCGCCGCGGCTCCCTCCGGCCCGTCCGCTCCCTTTGCTGCCGCTGTTCCATGTGCACAAGTCCGGAAGCCGCGACCGGAAGTAGTAATATTACAGTCCGGCCGCGACTTCCGGTCCACAGGAAAATGGCGCCGGACGGCGCCAATTTTGAATAGGACTGTGTGGGAGCGGCGCATGCGCAGTTCCCACACAGACGCCGTACACGGACGTGAATGGGACGGGAGCCGTTCACAGTCCCTATGGGACTGTGGCTGCCGTACTCCATGTCTGTGTGTGTCGTTAATCGACACACACAGAAATGGAACAAAAAATGGCAGCCCCCATAGGGAAGAAAAAGTGTAAAAATAAGAAAAAGTAAAACACAAACACACAAATGAATAAAAACGTTTTTATTAAAGCACTAACATCTTTAACATATAAAAAAAATTATTTGCCATGACACTGTTCCTTTAAATATCCCTGCTTAGGGGCGGGCTCTGGGCGTGTATTGTGCGCGTCATACATTGCTGTCATGCTCTGGGTGTGCCTGATATTATCAGGACGCTCATGTCCTCCTCTGTCTCTGTCCTGTGTAGGGGCGGGCAGGGGGCGTGGTCAGCTTGTACAGAGCATCTCTGGTGTTGCTGGGATGCTCATGTCCCTTGTCTAACACTGCCCTGTATGGGGGCGGGCAGGGGGCGTGGTCAGCTTGTACAGAGCGTCTCTGTTGTTGCTGGGATGCTCATGTCCCTTGTCTAACACTGCCCTGTATGGGGGCGGGCAGGGGGCGTGGTCAGCTCACACAGAGCATCTCAATGCGTGAGGAGATGTTCTGTTACTAGCCTGCCTACACCCTATCTTGGGGCTGGCAGTGAGTATAGGTAGCGTGCACAATCCTGTATTAGGATATGTAATGGGCTGTTTATTGTGTGGTTACACCGTCATGGTCTGGGCATTAACAATAAGCAGGAGGACGTTTGTGTCATCCTCAGTCCATGTCACAAAAGGAAAGCTACATGTAGAGGTGATTTGTATAGGCATAAATCAATGTAAAGGCTTAACCAGGAGCCAATGAACGATATAGGTAGATCACTTATGATTCTAATCATGAGCCTAGTTTGTTTATAGTTATAAATAAATAAATGCATAGATGTAAATACATTCATGTGACCTAGGGGAACATAAATACGACTAAGCGTGAGGATAAACATAAGAGCAGGAATAGGAAGGAACTCAAGCGTGTTGTTTATATTGAAAGGTCTTATATGTGTAGGAAGGCACATAGCCAGATGTCTGATGTGATGGAGTAGAGTGAAGGATAACCTATGTGTACAAATATCACTATCATCAATTACCCAAGCATGAGTAATCGCATCCCCAGTCATTCAGGAGAATCAATATTCTAAAGGATACCTTTGTACCGCATGTAGTTGGGCATCATGCCTAGTGTTAAGTCAGCGTGTCTGTGAAAAGAGACATTAGTCACGTTAAATGATGATTATTAAACATGCTCACAGGAAACTGCTTACTTCATATTCCCTATTCAGCCCCCTCGGTTCCAGTGTTTGTAGTCTGTGAATCCAATACGCCTCAGCTACAATTTCAGGTCATTGAGCACATATCAGCCCCACGAAGAGGAGGGGACAGGATAAGGACACTTAAACGCAGAGAGGCGTATTGGATTCACAGACTACAAACACTGGAACCGAGGGGGCTGAATAGGGAATATGAAGTAAGCAGTTTCCTGTGAGCATGTTTAATAATCATCATTTAACGTGACTAATGTCTCTTTTCACAGACACGCTGACTTAACACTAGGCATGATGCCCAACTACATGCGGTACAAAGGTATCCTTTAGAATATTGATTCTCCTGAATGACTGGGGATGCGATTACTCATGCTTGGGTAATTGATGATAGTGATATTTGTACACATAGGTTATCCTTCACTCTACTCCATCACATCAGACATCTGGCTATGTGCCTTCCTACACATATAAGACCTTCCAATATAAACAACACGCTTGAGTTCCTTCCTATTCCTACTCTTATGTTTATCCTCACGCTTAGTCGTATTTATGTTCCCCTAGGTCACATGAATGTATTTACATCTATGCATTTATTTATTTATAACTATAAACAAACTAGGCTCATGATTAGAATCATAAGTGATCTACCTATATCGTTCATTGGCTCCTGGTTAAGCCTTTACATTGATTTATGCCTATACAAATCACCTCTACATGTAGCTTTCCTTTTGTGACATGGACTGAGGATGACACAAACGTCCTCCTGCTTATTGTTAATGCCCAGACCATGACGGTGTAACCACACAATAAACAGCCCATTACATATCCTAATACAGGATTGTGCACGCTACCTATACTCACTGCCAGCCCCAAGATAGGGTGTAGGCAGGCTAGTAACAGAACATCTCCTCACGCATTGAGATGCTCTGTGTGAGCTGACCACGCCCCCTGCCCGCCCCCATACAGGGCAGTGTTAGACAAGGGACATGAGCATCCCAGCAACAACAGAGACGCTCTGTACAAGCTGACCACGCCCCCTGCCCGCCCCCATACAGGGCAGTGTTAGACAAGGGACATGAGCATCCCAGCAACACCAGAGATGCTCTGTACAAGCTGACCACGCCCCCTGCCCGCCCCTACACAGGACAGAGACAGAGGAGGACATGAGCGTCCTGATAATATCCGGCACACCCAGAGCATGACAGCAATGTATGACGCGCACAATACACGCCCAGAGCCCGCCCCTAAGCAGGGATATTTAAAGGAACAGTGTCATGGCAAATAATTTTTTTATATGTTAAAGATGTTAGTGCTGTAATAAAAACGTTTATATTCATTTGTGTGTTTGTGTTTTACGGTTTCTTATTTTTACACTTTTTCTTCCCTATGGGGGCTGCCATTTTTTGTTCCATTTCTGTGTGTGTCGATTAACGACACACACAGACATGGAGTACGGCAGCCACAGTCCCATAGGGACTGTGAACGGCTCCCGTCCCATTCACGTCCGTGTACGGCGTCTGTGTGGGAACTGCGCATGCGCCGCTCCCACACAGTCCTATTCGAAATTGGCGCCGTCCGGCGCCATTTTCCTGTGGACCGGAAGTCGCGGCCGGACTGTAATATTACTACTTCCGGTCGCGGCTTCCGGACTTGTGCACATGGAACAGCGGCAGCAAAGGGAGCGGACGGGCCGGAGGGAGCCGCGGCGGCAGGAGCAGGTAAGACATTTCAATGTATGTTAGTGTTTGTGTGTGTTTACTACTGTATGTAAACCTACTACACTGTGGGTTACCTCAAAAAATGGCGACACACAGTGTAGGAGGTTAAACCTTTCAAACCCCTCGTTTATCCCGGCACTAGCCAGGATAAAGGAGGGGGGGATGCTGAGAGCTCACTAGAGCGAGGGCTTTTAACCCAATGCTGCAACATTGGGAACAGCTCCATCTAGTGACCAAAAATGGGTAGTATTATAAATTAGAAATAATTTATAATATTTCCTGGACTCGTGCAAAAAAAAAAAAAAAATTTGAACAATGTTTAATCACCCACACACTAAATGTTTAATTTTTAAAAAAAAACACATGTTTTTAGGGCAACACCATGCCTTTAAACCAGGAGTATTTCTCCTGTCGTTTAGCGCCAAAACGAGCGGAAATCCGCCATTACAAGCAGCGCCATCCTTCTGGAAACTCCAGCAACCAGGGTAATCGGGTATGTGCACCACAATCCTACATTACACTAGGACTTTGCTTTTGATAGTATGCCAGACTGCATTGAACCATCGTAGTTGATATATGCTGATAGATGTCACATGTGAATAGTCTGATGTCATTTATCTGATGTTTGGAAACAAATGAGTTTATCTAACATGAGGATTAAGATGTGCTATGTTTACTTAGCTTTTTCTCCTTTTCCTTAATGACTGATTGTCAGATTTGTTCTTTTGAGTTTAAACTGTGAACCGATCACTCTGTTGCTATGAGATTCCTACGAAGTAACTACATACCTGAATACACCATTGTGCCTGGGATGAGAATGTCGTCCACTCACAGTTCCTGGTTGATGATGACTATTATTTTTGCGGTTCTTTATACCACAATTCTGCTTTGAGTTATGTAAAGATTTAATTTGTCCTTATTTATGTCTCGTTTTGATTTCATTTTTATTTATTTATTTTTTCACACATGGATATGATGCTAATAATACCTATATATGACAATAATATATATGTTCTGTATACCTGTAGTGCCCGACGAAGGTCGTTTGACCGAAACGTTACGTTGCACGCACCAAACCCTTGGCATCTATCGTAATAATAAAAATTTCAAGAAACTTGATTTTGACGTCTGTGTGCCGAAATACTTCTTCCAATATACGATTGGGTTGGGACCCTATTCGAGCACCTACTCTGATCTTGTGCATTCCGAACCTACCTCTAAAGTATACACCGTTCAGCCATAACATTAAAACCACCTGCCTAATATTGTGTAGGTCCCCCTCGCGCCACCGAAACCGCTCTGACCCATGGAGGCATGGACTCCACAAGACCTCTGAAGGTGTCTGTGGTATCTGACCCCATGGCGTTAGCCCGCAGATCCTTTTAGGCCTGTATTTTGCAAGGTGGGGTTTCTATGGAATCGGACATATTTTTCTAGCACATCTCACAGCTGCTCAATCGTATTGACATCTGTGCAATGTGTAACCTTTAACGCTTTATCATGTTCCTCAACCCATTCCTGAACAATTGTCGCAGGGCGCGTTATACCTGCTGAAAGAGGCGACTGCCATTAGGGAACACTTGCCATGAAGGGTTGTGCTTAGTCTGTAATAATGTTTAGGTAGTAAACATTTCAGGTGGTACGTGTCACAGTAACATTCATACGAGTACCAGTGCCCATGGTTTGCGAGCAGAACGTTTTCCAGAGCATCACACTGCCTCCGCCAGCCTGCCTTCTTTTTCCCATAGTGGATCTTAGTTGCATCTATTTCCCCAGGTAAGCGACGCACAAGCACCCAGCCATCCTCAAAATGTAAAAGAAAACCTGATACATCAAACCAGGCCTCCTTCTTCCATTGCTCTATGGCCCAGTTCTGATGCTCACAAGCCCATTGTAGGCACTTTTGGTGGTGGACGACATGGGTCAACATGGGCATCTGGACCGGTCTGTGGCTACGCAGCCCCAAACGCAGCAGGCTACGACAGTCTTCGAACACCTCTCTATCATAGCCAGCATTAGTTATTTTTTTAATTTATTTTTTTAGCAATATTTGTTACATTAACTCTTCTTTGTGTTCGGACCAGACGTGCTAGCCTTTGCTCCCCATGCGCATCAATCGGCTTTGCGCGCCTATAACCCTGTCACCGGTTCACTGGCTGTCCTTCCTTCTGCCGCTTTTGGTAGGTTCTAACTACTGCACACCAGGAACATCCCACAAGACCAGCCATATTGTCTAGTCATCACAATTTGGCCGTTAGCCCGTCGCTCAAATCCTTACACTTTCCCATGTTTTCTGATTCTAAAACCCCACATTCAAGATCGGACTGTTCAATTGTTTCCTACACTTGTCAGGCGCCATTTTAACGAGATAATTAATGTTATTCACTTCACACCTCATTGGTTTTAATGTTGTTGCTGAACAGTGTACTGTATATATACTTAGAACTGTGAGCAAGTTTTGATAATGGCGCAGAATGCAGACTGCTGTGGAGCAGTGGGCAGAAGCTTGCGGAGTGTTAAAATGAGCTATGGCTTCCTGTTGTACTCATTTTGCTATTCGGTATATATGAGTGTGTGAGTTTAATGTTTAGTTTCCTAATGTTTAGGGATTTAGGTGATTTGAAGTAGACTTATTCCTTTATGGACTATATGAATAAACAATATATAGGAGACTTCTATAATCAAAAACTGCTCTCCTAATATGTAAATTCAATATATGGTACAGAGTTATCTCATTGACGGACAGCTTTGAACATTTGTATGTATGATTATGGTCAAACGTCTGAATGTGGCCACGTAGTCCCTCTTAGCGATAGGGCCACATATTTTGCATGTAGATCACACACACTTGCAAAATCCGTTGTTTCACTGAATCTAGTGTTAATTTAATCAATATGACAGTGATTGAGGATCATTGGCCCCCGTAGGTGAGGCCAGCGTTTCTACCATTATTATAAATGCATTTATTTCATGTGTAATAATATGACAGATGCTATTTACAGTAATAACATTACAGCCATACATAGTGCCCTGAGAAATCCTAATTTTATACTATATTCTTCTATTCCATTTCACCATGCTTCAGTCCTCATGACATCTGGAATGGATATGAACCGTTTTAATGCTCTTTTGTATACTTAGGCTTAATGGAGTTACTTTACTTTTATACTGTTACGGTGGTCTGTCATCTTGCGTTTATTATTAATTTTGGAACTGAAAAACTGAATTTTATTTTCAGGCTTCCATGAGGAATATCAGCTTCCATATTATGATCTTGTACCATCAGATCCTTCTATTGAAGAAATGCGAAAAGTTGTATGTGATCAGAAATTACGGCCTAACATACCCAACTGGTGGCAAAGTTATGAGGTAAATGTGGCCGCTGTCCTTTTAAATAACTTGTGGTAATTTTTTTCGACAGTTACCACCATCAAAAGTGTAATATATATTCTTATTACCCAATCTGTTTTCCTTGTGAAAAATCGCTCTGAACAGTCACGGGGTGTCTCTGAGCTATTTGCAGTCCGCGCCCCGTCGTCCGGTTCTCTCCGTCTCCAGTTAGAGACGAGCTAGGACGGAGCACAGGAAACGGACGTGTATTACACACTGACTACTGTGATGGTGATGAGCGCTTTGTGTACTGTAGTGTATTGTAACTGTATGGTCCGGCTCTCTGTCAATGCTTGAGGGGTTTCGGACCAGACCGTTTGAGTTCGGACAGTGATAATGTGCTATGCATTACTATTAGTAAGAGAACGAAAGTCAATTTAGAACCCTACGGGCAAGCTTCCCTGCCTTTCGACACACCCTCCCGCATGCATGTAGCGGCGCAAATTATTCTGGTGCTGGGGACAATGTCAAATACAACATGGAGTGATAAAAACCAACAGTATTGCACAGGTTACATAACCACTAGTAGATTATGAGCTCATTTTCATTTTGGGTGAAAGTCAGGTACCCTTTAATAAAATAGCTGACAAGTGCTGACATTTCTGCTTTCTTTCACTTATTAATGTGCGACACGAGGTATTATGAATTTTGAATCTCCATGTGCCTCACATTAATAGTAATTAACCCCATCATGTACCTCACACATTAACCCAATGTTGTCCATTATGACTGAGGAACATGATGGGGTTAATCACTATTAATGTGAGGCACGTGAAGATTCAAAATTCATCACACCACGTGCCTCACATCCGAAAACGGAAGAACTTCTTTTTTTTTATTATTGTTGGCAAAAGTATCGTTTTGGTATGGAAATCACAATACTACACAAAGTATCGGTATCGAAGTCCAAATTCTGGTATCGTGACATGCCTAGTTTCAATAGTCTAATTCATTTATCGCTGACCATGATCTTGCTGCATAGAAAAAGGTAGAATTCTGCCTCTCAAGTTGCAAGATTTATTCACAAGTAATACCAAGGTGGGACAGATGGAGGACCATGTCATTGAATAAGTCAATGAAGCCTTCACAGCAGATTAACATTACAAGTGAACGTTTATACCTAGAAAGAGAGGTGTATCCTCCCCTTGTAATCATGTTAAAGCCTGCGGTATACATTGTGTTTAATGTTTTAACAATAAGCAATTGCAGAATAATTGGGGGAGCAGGGAGGTTGTGGCATGTGCCAACACTTTGCCATTTTGTTGCTCTAATATAATTGTATATTAGTCATTTGCTTTTGTAATGACATGAGGACTGGCGCTAGGGCTAAAGTTGTCCCATTCTTGGTATCAGCGGAGGTCCCCATGTCTGAACACCCATTGATCATTCTTTAATGACATGTCATAAAATACTTTTGTGGTGAAATCCATTTAACATTTAGAAGTATTAATGAAAAGTCGCATTTTGTGAAACATATTGGAGTGTGAAGCTTTACAAAGTTAAAAGCAATTCGCTATAAGTGTATGCCTCAATGTAACCAGCAAGTTGAAAAGTACCTGAAGTAATGAAGCCAATATTTTAATTTTATAGAAGATTCCCAAAAACTGTTTTAATCTTTCTTTTTTTTTTTTCTTCTCTCTCTCCAGGCTCTGCGGGTGATGGGTAAAATGATGAGAGAGTGCTGGTACACAAATGGGGCAGCGCGTTTGACAGCTCTGCGCATCAAGAAGACGCTGTCACAGCTCAGTATACAGGAGGATGTGAAGCTCTGAAGCCTCTACCAATTCTCCTGACAAAATGCGGAAAATTCATACAAGCTGCCATGATGTAGTACCGAAGTATGAGGCCTACCTCAACGTTTCTTCCCAGACAACTGCCAGTTGAACAATGGGGCATTTAGGCCAAAATGGAAGAGAACAGCACACTTTAATTATATGTTTGGGTCTGAAACAGAAACCTTTTTTTTTTTTTCTTTTTCTATTTTTTTCTTCTTTTTTTTTCTTTTTCTTAGCATGAAGATATGGAATTCGATTCAGGTGATTGCCGCATTGCCTGACATTTTTATTTTTCTCTCAAATGAAATGCCCATGGTGGCACCTCCTTTCTATCTGTGTAGGGTAAAATCCACTTTATGTAACTTGCTTAAAGTGGTTCAGGGTATCACTCAGTAAACCCGGCCATGCTCATCTACTGGTTCAGGTCCTAGTGAGCAAGCTAAGGTTTCTCTTGGATTTACCCTAAACTCGAATAAGGAGACTCCCGTTTAAAGGATTGTGTTCAGGCTCTGTACAATGACAATGGAGCTTGAAAGCAAACGACACTGTCCACATAGACCCGCGTCCATGCATGTGCAGGGGTGTGTGTAGCAAATTTTTTGACCTGTGTTTTGTAGGTGCACACGTATACATGTGAGCTTGTCTGCATGCGCTAATATAAAGCTCCACTTCTCCGAGGTGTCGGTATGTAGATCACTATGAGTGACACTTCATGTAAAGTTTGCATACAGGACCACTTGTCACCTTAATTTAATTTAATTTTTTATTTTTGTAAAAACAAAACCCAAACTCTTAGCTTGTTTGAACATAACACTAACGTCCGTGTTTCCAGGAAGAGGAGATTCATGCTGGTGAAATCTATTGGCAATAGAAATATTACAATAAAAGACCCTCAGCTTGTGCTCTCCGAGCGGGTGTGAAGTGAGGAGGACAACCTGCAAAAATCCATCGTCCTTTGTAAATGAATCTCAGGTGTCAAGCATTTGCCAACAGCAGGGATTTTAGATGTTTGTGCTCATTAAATAGACTGACATGGGAAGATGTCGATCCTTTCCAGCCTGCCTTCTGGGGGAACTGACATGGAAAGAGTGCTTGGTATATTGAGGTTGATCGGCAACTTGAGAGAGACTGTTCTGGTCACCCAGGCCTCCGGAGGAGGTTGGAAGCAGGGTTTGAAGTGGATTGACACATTACATTTTAATACAGGATCTTAGTTGAATGGGAGAATTTTTCGGTTCAGCATCTACAGTACAATAACTCTGAAGCCATAACTTTTAACTGGAGTGTTTGTTTTGTTTTTTTCCTTTTAATTATTATTGCGTTAAGATTTTTTTGGGAGGGGAGAGTAGGGATTTTAACTTTTTTTATTAAGTATTTTAATTCTTTGTAAAAAAGAGAAACCACAAAAAAATTCAGAATATCTCTATCTATAAATATATACACACACACACACACACACATACATAAATATCAATATTACCTCTCAGTCTATTGTTTGTATAGAGATCATAACAAAAAAAAACCAAATGCGCCAAGCTATATTTACACTGGAACTATTTGTACTCGTACATGGAATTTTTCTTCTAGACGCTGGATTGGTCCTCGTGGTTACATGTCACATTTTTATAATGCCATGTCGTCATTGTCTGTTTCTTCAGGTGTACACCATTTTCCTGTGTGTATCCTTCAGGGGTTTTAGTGACTTGTCCAAAGTTCTATAAATATATATATATTTTTTTTTTCTGCTTTCTGTGCAGAACTGTTAATAAACTCCCAGTTTTTCTTGTCCAAGGTGCTTCTCAGTCTCATACAGCTTACTAACATATTAATGTGAAGCTGGCTTGTGCATTAATGGGGTGTATGTAAAGATTAGTGTTCTGGGGATGGGATGTCGCTCTGTCACTTGGGTTGTTGTATTTGTATAAACATTAGTCATTCGAAGTCTGCTGTGCAATCCCTTGGTAAAACATTTACACACCTATATGCAACATCATCTTCCGAAGTCTATATTGGTCAAACGAATGGCTAGAGTTGCTGTGGAAGCAATTGTGGTATCCGATCCCATTTGCTTTGTGGCGCAGGGGAAGGTTTGGCATTTTCTTTCGACATGCCCAAATATTAACTAGTCGAATGTACACAAATATATATTGTGAACCAAACGGATCCGAAGTGCTGGTATCCTAGATTTAAAGCTCGTAGTAGAGTAGTTGCACCCGGCTGTACCTCCTTGTATTTTATTGAATATTCCCTATTAATTTGCAGTGGATACATTTTCTTATAGGTATTCTATAGGAGATGTAATAAAAGATCAGGAGTTTGCAAAACTTTCATAAAACTGTTGTGTGTCACTAGTGCAGTAGAGTCGCACGTCTTGTAAATGCCAACCAAAGTTTATGCAGGCTAGTGATGCACACCCATTATGACAGAAGAATTGTGCCAGGTCATCCAGTAATGGCATCATCTTGGCATTTCAGTCAACATGTCTTTACTTGGGTTATGCAGATTTTGGATATGGATGATTGAATAAATCCTATATTTGAATCTTCCTGGAGTGGAGGTCTTAGATATATAACCAAGACTGCTTATGTTTGTCTTAGCTGGGCCAACTTTCCGTGCCAACCCTCCTGGTTAAGAGTTGTAACCACCCCATTGCAAATAAGCCGTGTCTCAGGCCATAGACAGATTTCTGCTAAATATATTTATTTTGTGTAAACTCAGTGGATTCTATATATAAATTTTAAAAGGCCGTTTTATCTAATGATGGGTAATGGCCACAATTATGACATTTCTTCCATTGCTTGGTCACCTTCATTAGTGCCTATAAAGGAACGTAAATCACCCGCACAATGTATTCATCTAACCATGTTTTGAGGGAGTATATTTCAACTCTGTTGAAAAACACCTCACAATGATAAGTAAAAAAGGCACTTCTCTTCCTGGGCACTATTCCGGGTATTTAACGTTTTTATTTTTATTATATTTTTGTCCCATGGATTTGTGCCTTGTTCATCTGTTGTACATCATCTCATGTGCATCGGGCTCTTATTTGGTCACAAAATGCATTAACTTGTGTAACCACTACATTAATTTTTGGGAGGTATGGTAATTTTTTTCTTAAATATTAACATGAAATCATCTCTAACTGCTGTGTTTTTGTATTTTTTTTTGTATTTTTTTTAAATTAAAGGATTCACTAAAGCAACATATGGTGGGTTAATGGCCGGTCTCTGGTTTTATTTTTTTTTATTTTTTCCTATGTACATATGGTGACTATTTTCCAGCTTTTCGGCTGATTGGTAGTTTTAGGCCATAAGCACATAATTTAGTGGGGGCAGAATTACACCTTTTTTTAAGTTGAATTGTAGCATGATTTCTAATCATTTCTCAGGATGTCCAAAATGTTTTACAGTAATCAGAAGATATAGGTACATAAACAGGGACAGCAAAACTTCCCATGATTTGCATTATCCGCTTAGACATGCTGCTACAAAAGGGGGGGATTCGAGCTTTCCCTTTTGCAGAAACAGTTGCGTCTACTCTGAATTTTATGTTTGATCCTGCGGTCCAGATGCAACACTTTTGTGGAATCTTTTTATCTTGAGATGTATGTAATAGAAAGTATTGGAAGTAAGAAAAATATGTGATGGACAGGTTTTAAAGGGGTTTTTCCCACAAATAACATTTACAGCGTATAAATTTCAGCATCCTTTGCGGTTTCCATATCTCCCATAGACTATGGAGAGTGACTAAGCTGGCACTGCCAATGGGGTACCAGGCACCCTTGTTTTTTAGAATCTGTGGTGTTCCAGCGGTTGATACCCCAAAAATCAGATATTTATGGGATATCAAATCCATATGCAATAAATTTTATTCATGAGAAAACGCCTTTTTAAATGGGTTGTCTGAGATTAGAAAATTAGGAAAAAAAACTCGTCCATTGGCTGTTTGATACAGCAGCTCAGCCGTATTCCGACGGCCCATGGACAAGAGTGGAGCGGTTTCTGGGTGAACAAAGCAAAATGGGTAACTCCCTTTAACTACACGTTTTGTTCAGCTAATGGTTAACATGAAAAATGTTCGGGATGGTCCTCAAAGTGTTGAAGAAACAGCTTGTTTAGAAAATCAGAAAAAGGTTCTACAAATGTTGTGAAAGGGAACATGAAAAGTGATTGGACCTGTCACATGAGAAATCCCTTTGTGGCTTGTGACATTAATGTAGTTACGAGTTCATGTGAATATGGCCTACAGAATGGATACATTTCCTTAGGGTGTGTTCACATCAACGTTTGGTTTCCGTTGATGGGTTCTGTCAGAGCTTGCCGTCGGAGGAACCCATCAATGAAAAGGCAAGCTGTAACCATAGCTTCCGTTTGCAATACCATTGATTTCAATGGTACCGCTTCCGTTGCTAATGATTTCTGTTTGTCTCCGTCCAATAACGGTTACGTTGTTTTGATGGAATCAATAGCGCAGTCGACTGCGCTATTGATTCCGTCAAAAAAAGGAAACCTTACGGCATGGAGACAAACTGAAACCATTAGCAACGGAAGCGGTACCATTGAAATCAATGGTATTGCAAACGGAAGCTATGGTTACAGCTTGCCTTTTCATTGATGGGTTCCTCCGACGGCAAGCTCTGACAGAACCCATCAACGGAAACCAAACGCTGATGTGAACAAGGCCCTTAATGGTACATATTATTTTTACAGATTTGACCTTCAAAGCTTTTATAATTTTACAAAGATACAATTTATTATTTCTTTTGGGACTTCAGCAGTCTTCCATATGTTTTCTTATGGCTATTAATCTCTGTGTAGGAACAAAAGGCTGCACTTTGATAAACATCATAAACTTGAGGCTTGTTACTTTGAATGTATATGCACCATATGTAAAACATTCTTCCCAAACCCTGAAAACTTCTCGTCATGTAGTTCTGGTAGCCATATGTTTCGAAATAATATTTATCATATCTGAAGTTCATTCTGATTTTAAATGGTGCAAATAGCCTTTTATCATCATTTTTATGTTTTGAAGGTTTTAAACCTGTTTCTTTAGTCATGTTCCCTTTTGGTCTATCTGACCGGTATCAATCATAAAATGCAATGGCAAGTTATTGGTACTTCAAGCAATCCTTCCAGAGCCAGGAAACTGTGTGATGAATTGTAGTCAGATGCAGAATGTTTCTGCCAAACTGGCTCCGGAGGATTGGCTTTTTGAAGATATGAATCTGGTACTTGTCTTTTCATCCAGGTTTTCATTGTATTGGAAAGGACTGTAAAAGAACCACTTAGACACTTTACCTCCTCAGTATGCAAATGTACATACATTGTATGATAGAAAATCTTTTGTTAATATAAAAAGCTGTCCAATTTCTGCTGTACATTAAAAATTTGTTTTATTCATGTTATTTGTGTGTGTTCTATTTTTGTATTAACTTTTGTTTATCTACAGATATAGGGGGCATTTACTGAATATTCTTTTCGACAATACATTCCAAGATCCCATTAAGTTTTCGACATAGTTTGTAAGTATTTCAATCTGGGCTAGTTGGGTAGAGCATTCTCACATTTGAGGGTATTGAACCCCCTAAAAGCCACATATTGGAAGTAAATTTATTTTTACCCAAATTTCACATATATTACCTAGTTTAAAAACAGCACTTCCAATCGTGCTTTAAATGCCATGTTTTGTTATTCAAATGATTAAAAATACATAGTAAACCAGAAGTGGAAAAGATATGGACCAATTCTTGACAGACATCACAAATGATGGTAATAAGGGGGCAATCGGCTTCAATTAATTTAAGCATAACCATATCCGATACCAAGTATTCAGTAATGTGTATGAATAACATGATTCAATTAGTTTAAACACGTTTTAAATTGAAGTGGTTGTGGTGCACTCCTTTACAGCCTGGCTCCACATTACTTCACCTCTCCACTCAACTTTCTGGTAGGACCAGGCTACACGCCTTCTTAACTTCTGAGTTCAGTTGTATATTGCAGCAGCAGCAGTTGCTGAGGGCCTCCTAAAACCACATTACCCTTTCATCCAGGTGAAGTAATTTTGCATGGCACAGATCACCCTCTTTTACTAGACGTGTAATCAGCTACTGTTTGAGATGTCCGAACCCAGAGGAGAGTCATCTCATTCATTGGTGTCTAGCCACATTCAGTTCAACACCAAATTTCAATGCGGTCAATCTGCCTAGCCTTGAGACTGTTATCCGCGGCCCTGCCTCCCACCAAGTCGGTCGCTGCGTTCTCTGACTTCACTAATCTGGAATGGGGGCTCGGCACTGGGTCAGTAATGTGGCTACAGAATGAGCCCTTCGCCAAGGCATCCTTTTTCGGGACCCTCCAGTACGAGTTGGTGGACCTAGCTCACCAACTTGTGTATGTGGGTAAAACTTCTCTAGATGCAGGTAAACTCCTAGTGTGCTCAATGGCTCTCAGTGTCAATCCGATGCGCTCTTTAGCTCAAGACTTGGGCAGGCGATCCGGCTTCCAAGCGCCCGCTCGCTGGTTCCCTGTATTTGGTCCATGTTTGGATGAAATCATTTGTCGATCAGTAAAAGCTTACACTTACCTCCGAATAGACCCGATCTTGTTTTCTGTCCTTTTCTTCGCTTCACCGGTCCCTATTCCACGCCATATGAATGCTTATCTCGACATCCTAATTTGTCTGGCCCATCAGTCTTTCCTCAGATTTGCAGTTCAGTCCCACCATTATCAGTGTGTGGCTCCTCCCTTCAGCTTAGTGACTGTTCCTCGTGTATTCATGAAGGTGTTTTCCTCAGTCATGGCTCTTCTCTAGTCCAGTGGAATCTGCCATTCCCTACCTGGACGATGGCTCACGTAAGGGACTGATGGCTTTCAAGGCTACCATTGCTCGTTTAATTAGGTTGGCTATTGGCGTATCGCGTTAAAGGTGAGGTTCCTTCGCTCTGTGTGTCAGCATATTATACCAGAACTGTGGGGACCTCTTAGGCCACTGTTCTATAGGTGTGTAAGGCAGCCATCTGGTCTTCTCGCCACACTTTTACTACGTTTTACAGGGTGCACACCTTTGCATCCTCGCATGCGTTTTTTCAGTCTTAAGGTTTTGCAGTAGAGTAGGCGACTTTTTGTTTTCTGGTTACTGTTCCCTCCACCGGGGGCTGCTTTTGTACGTGTCATGGTCTGTGTCCTTCAATGACCCGAGCGAGACTGTTTGCGCCACAAACTGATAAACTGACATGAAAAATACATTAAGGCTGGATTCACACGAGCTTGTTCAGTCCGTGATATGCGGGCCGCATTTCCCGGACTGAGCACACTGCAGGGAGCACGGCTCTTATCGTCATCATTATCTATGACGCTAGGAGTCGCTGCGGGAAAACTGTCACGTACTGAAAACATGTTTTCAGTACGGGACAGTAGTTCCGCGGAGAGGCAGGGACTCCTAGCGTCATAGATAACGATGATGCTAGGAGCCCAGCTCCCTGCAGTGTGCTCAGTCCGGTATATGCGGCCGACCTGTGGACCATATATCACGGACTGAACACGCTCGTGTGAATCCGGCCTAAGGCTAAGTTCACACTTGCGTTGTATAATCCGTTACTCTGATCCGTTTTTAGATCCGAATAAGGCTAAGTTCACACTACCGTTATCTCCCGTTTAGGTCTCTTCCGTCAGAGGAAGAAATGACCGTAAATCCAAACTGCATCGCTTCCGTTTGAGTTACCATTGATTTCAATGGTCATTCTTTTCTGTCAGTTGGATTTAGTTTGCCTCAGTTTGCTAGGTTTCTGGTTTTTTTCACGGAAGCAAAAGTGCAGTCTGCAGCACACTTGCTTCCGTGAAAGAAACTGAAACCTAGCAAACGGAATCCAACTGAAACAAAAGAATTCCCTTTTGATATCAATGGTAATTCAAACGGAAGCGATGCTTTCCGTTTGGATTTTTGGTAATTTCTTCCTCTGACGGAAGAAACCTAAACGAGAGACAACGGTAGTGTGAACTTAGCCTAAGGGCTCATTCAGTCGAGCGTCTGCAACCACGGATGTGAAAAACTAAAGTTTTTCACGTCCGAGGTGCACCCGTGCTGAACGTGTTGTCACGGATCCCCCATAGACTAGAGTCTATGGAGGGATGCGTGACACGCAGTAGAATAGGACATGACCCTTCACAGGCTCCGTTGAAACAATGGTCGTGTGAACGGCCCCATTGAAATACAGGAGTCGGTGTGACTGCCGTTTTAAAGGCTGTCACACGGATGTGATACACGCTCATCTGAATGAGCCCTTAGGGTAAAAACAGATCCGTTAAAAATCCCATTGAAATGAAAGCGAATAACAGAAGCAATGGTTCCATTGCACAACGGACACCACCGGTGGCCAACGGAACCCATTGACTTTAATGGGTTCAGTCAGCTTTTCGTCGGGGTGTCCGTGATTTTACCGGAGACAATAGCACAGTATACTGCGCTATTGTGTCTGGTAATCTCGGCTGGATTTGCGACGGAGGCCTCTAACACAGATGTTAATTGTTAGATATATATATAATTTTTTTATTATTTTTTGTTTGTGTTTTTAAAGGTGTTGTGAAGGCCGGTACGAAGTGAATAAATCAGTCGTAACCGTATTTTCAGATGTTAAAGAGGCTCTGTCACCAGATTTTCAAACCCCTATTGCAGCAGATCGGCGCTGCAATGTAGATAACGGTAACGTTTAGTTTTTTTCAAAAACGAGCATTTTTGGCCAAGTTATGACCATTTTTATATTTATGCAAATGAGCCTTTCTTAAGTACAACTGGGCGTGTTTAAAGTTATGTCCAAGTGGGCGTGTTATTGTGTGTGTAACATTTGGGCGTTTTTACTTGTTTTACTAGCTGGGCGTCGTGAATAGAAGTGTATGATGCTGACGAATCAGCATCATCCACTTCTCTTCGTTACCACCCAGCTTCTGGCAGTTCAGACACACAGCGTGTCCTCGCTCATCCGACGCGATGAAGTTCCTGTGGGAGGAAGTGAGTGACGTCACAGCGTGATCTCGCGAGGACACGCTGTGTGTCTGTGCACTGCCAGAAGCTGGGCGTTGTGAATAGAAGTGGATGATGCTGATTCGTCAGCATCATACACTTCCATTCACAACGCCCAGCTAGTAAAACAAGTAAACACACCCAGATGTACGTACACAATACACGCCCATTTGTACATAACTTTATACACGCCCAGTTGTACTTAAGAGGCTCATTTGCATAAATATAAAAATGGTCATAACTTGGCCAAAAATGCTCGTTTTTGAAAAAAAAAAAACTTTACTGTTATCTACATTGCAGCGCCGATCTGCTGCAATACGAGATAGGGTTTGAAAATCTGGTGACAGAGCCTCTTTAAGGTGGTTACAGTTAAAACGGAATTTTTACAGTGACTGGGTGAGTTTTTTTTGCAGTTGCAGTAAAAAATGTGTTTTTTATTTTTAAATGCAGTTTTAACCCCCCCTCAACCGCGGTGTCTGAATATACCTTAAGCCGCTAGTATGCAAATAACAGGGTTTTGCTTGCTCATTACCAGGAGGCTCAATATTCTCTCTGAATGTTTGCCACCCAATCAACAAATATTCTGTGTCAAGACCTTAACTGCCAAAGTTTAGCAGCGCAACACACATTATTCCTGTGTTTTTATAAAATGTCTTCAAGACGGGAAAAACTTTCAAGAAAAAAGATGACTTTGTTCTATAACATGGGTGAGACTCCTTTTCTCAGCTAACATATGGTTCTTGACAATAGTCGATTTGTGTGCATTCATGTCTGTGACGTATTATTGATTACTGGTCAAAGTTTTGTGGGGGTTTTATAGGTTCGATTTACTTGACACAAAATTTTAAACAGATGGTAAGTTCCCAAAGTCTAGCCCAGTTTATCCAAGTTAGCAATGTAGCATGTGTTTTTAGATAACAAAAAAAAACAAAGACTGGACTGCTATATTTATGTATTAAGATTTTTTACTTGTGCAATCCTCAGACTCAAAAAATGTATCCGGCGTAACCAGGGGCGTAGCTAAAGGCTCATGGGCCCAGGTGCAAAATTTCAGTTTGGGCCCCCCTACGCATTTTCTCTCTAACTTTCAGCTGCATTACTGGGTCTCTAAAGTAACCCCTCAAAACAAAAATATATACATATATACATCAGAGACGAATAAAACAACTTTTATAACACGGCAGGCTTAAAGCGGTGCAGTTCTATGTATGATAGTATACCTAAATAATGAAGTCACCAAATAAAGGTCATATACCAGCTCTACACAGTGAAAAATTAATACACTACAGTTGTATCCCGATTTCCCTTTTCTACTCTATCCAGGCCAGACCGGCAAGACTTCTTCCAGCCACAACTTGTCTCTTCACACAAACTACAAATTATGCTGCTCGCCCCAATAGCCCTCTTAGTGCCCCCTCCACCTTAATAGTGGCCCCATTTGTGCCCCCTTTTGTTCCCTACAAAGTAATAGTGTCCCACCACAAAATCATAATGCCTTTTTTGTGCCCCACAGTAATACCCTCCTTTGTGCCTTATACAGCCATAATACCAACTTTTTTTTGCTGCCCCCTATGTCCTCCTACACAGGATAAATTCCACCTGGGCAGTTGATAATTTTATTAATTGCAACATATTTAAAATGGTTTTCCCAGAATCATAAATTATTACCTATCCACAGTATATTTGATCATTCTCTTATTGCTGGAGGCGATTGAGAGACCTGGGGTCCCAAACCCTCCGATCCTTCTCACTGCACCCCTGCAGTAAAGAGGAGCTTGAATGGAGCAGCTGTTGAGCATACGCCCGCCGCACCATTCACGGTCTATGACAATGACGTAAACAGCCGAGCGCTGTACTCGGTTGTTTCTGTCATTCCTATAGACTTTGAATGGAGCAAGTAGAGTGCATGCACCACCGCTGCTCCATTCAATGTCCTGCTTACAGTGAGGAGGAATGGGGGGTTTGGAACCCCAGTTCTCATGATTGGTGGGGGTCCCAGCGAAAACAAAATGATCACTTATCCTAAGGATAGGTGATAATTTATGATTCTGGCAAAAAAAAACAACTTTATAACTCTTTAGGAGCAGCCTCTTTATTTTCTATAGTTTCCAATGGACACTGGCATAGCAGAGCTGTGTGTTTCACATTACAGCACAGCTCCAGACCTCCAGTAATGTGCAATCATTCATGACCCACAGTAACCTCTAGCCCCCTTATCAGTGTCTTCCCGATTACTGGAGGCTGAGCTGTCCTGTAATGAATTATGACCCTCAGTAACCTCTTATCAGTGTCCTGTCTGCGCTGCTCTCACTGCTGAATCCTCCCGTTCTGTCCTCTATTTGCAGGATAGAAAGAACAGAGAGAGACAGCAAAGATCAAACAGTATAGGAAAAAACACTAAAGAAAGACCATGTAACTGTATGAGTAACGCATGTCCAGAACTCACATTGATGTGGGGGAAACGAGCTGCGATGAGACAGGAGCTTCTCCTTACACAGCGTGCGGCAGTGTGTGTATCTAGACTCCTCCTCCCCTGTCTCCTCCAATCCAGTGCCTCAGAGCACAAGAAGGGAGGGGGAGTACACACGCTGCTGCACCTGCGCTGTGTAAAAATCAATTTTATCTAAGAAGTACGGTCACTCTAAGGCCTCATTTACACGAGCGTATTATACGCGCGTGCTTTTCACGCGTGTCGTACGCACCTATAATAGTCTATGGGGCTGTTTAGACGATGCGTGAATTTTGCGCTGCGTGAGTGCGTTGCGTAAAACTCACGACATGTTCTATATTCTTGCGTTTTTCACGCAACACACACCCATTGACTTCAATGGGTGCGTGAAAACAACGCATGCCACACGGACGGTCCTGCGTTGCATGCGCGAAAATCACGCAAGAGCTGTCAAAAGGATGAATGTAAACAGAAAAGCACCACGTGCTTTTCTGGTTACAAACATCCAAACGGAGTGTCAAATTCGAGATGAGCGCACCGAACTTCACCGGGTTCGGCCGAACTCGTTTTGACCGAACCCGGCAAAAAATGTTCGGGTACGCGACGTCAGGAGACAGTCACTGCCCACGGTGCTCAAAGACTTAAACTGTTTCAGCACCATGGACAGTGACTTTCGATCACAATATACATATACGTGTAAAAAAAAACAGAAGTTCTGACTTACCGATAAGTCCTGGCTCCTTCCTCCAGTCCGACCTCCCGGGATGACAATTCAGGCCAAGTGACAGCTGCAGCCAATCACAGGCCAAGCACAGGCTGCAGCCAATCACAGGCTGCAGCGGTCTCATGGCCTGCCGCGTCATCCTGGGAGGTGGGGCCGGATGACAAGAGAGGGACGCGTCACCAAGGCAACGGCCGGGAGACCGGACTGGAGGAAGCAGGCAGTTCATGGTAAGTTTGAAAGTCTTTTTTTATTCACAGGTTGGTGTAGATTGTGATCGGCATTCACTGTCGAGGGTGCTGAAAGAGTTACTGCCGATCAGTTAGCTCTTTCAGCACCTTGGACAGTGACGGGCGTCGACTACCTCATCTCTATGATGGCGGCTGCGTGAAAATCACGCAGCCGCGCATCATACACGGATGACACACGGAGCTGTCAAATGCCTTTTGCGCGCGCAAAACGCAGCGTTTTTTGCGCGCGCAAAACGCACACGCTCGTGTAAATCCGGCCTAAGTGTGGCGAGGGGGGCCCGTGGGCCCCTCAGGCTTAGGGGCCCGGTCGCAACTGCGACCGCTGCGACCCCTATAGCTACGCCACTGGGCGTAACATGCAGTGCAGTTCTGGTGGTTAATGATTTATTTTTTTACAGTGTTCAACGTGCAGGTTAAATAATTTTATATTGTAATAGTTTGGATTTTTACAGACGTGGCAATACAAATTTTGTTTTTTTTCTATTTATTTTTTTTTAGCATTACTTTACAGGAAAAAAACAAAGGTATTTTTTTGAACTTTAAAAAAACCAATAAATATATATACATATACTTAAATAAAAACTTTATAAAACTTTTTTTTTTTACATGTTTTATTAGTCTTCTTCAGAGACATGAACCAGCTTTGGGTAGATCACATTGTATTGGAACATTCCAAACAGGAATACAATGAATTGGATGAAACCTCATGATTACACACCTAAGGCTTCGTTCACATAGGCGCCAGTGACTGACACAAATGGAAACCAAATGTTTCCATCACCATTGATTTCAATGGTGACGGATCCGGCCCCAATGGTTTCCGTTTGTCTCAATTGTGCAAGGGTTCCGTCGTTTTGCCGGAATCAATAGCGTAGTCTACCATGTTTGTGTCAGTCAGGGTCCCGTTCTGACGGAACGGGACCCTGGCGCATATGTGAACGAAGCCTTACAGAATCCTAATTTGTGGCATTTTAAAGAAAAGTTGAAAAGCGATTGATTCCTATACGAAATTAAATTAAAGAATGTAAAAGGGACACATTTTTGAGGGATTTAATAGACTTTGATATGGATCGAATTTTCACCTGGAAGACCCAATTGCGTCTACGTCCCACACAAGGACAAAATTGGAGGCGGGGGCGTAGAGACAGGGGAAACCACAACCTGATTATTGAACCATTGACTCATGGTCTGATTCTAGTCTGTCAGAGGACTATGGAAAGAAGACACCAAGTGATAGTGCTACTGGGGACAGTATCGTCACATCCCAATCCACTCCTTTAGGCATTCTACGTGCAGAGGGCGTGGAAAAAAGAAATCGCTATCAACCTTTAGGTTGGGGGGGGGGGGGTACAAAAAGGAAACCAGTTTCATGGCACAAGTAGGGATACCTGCTCCTAGGGCAGAACAGTAATATCATTAATTTATCCAATGTGGAATTGTCTGTTTTTCCCTCTTCGCCAAAGGCCTGAATTTCAAAAAGATTTGATGATGGAAAGTTTACCATTGACTTAAGAAAATCACTAAATAATCTAAATTTACATACAGGTTTATGCTTGAAAACTTTAATCGAATCTACAGAGGTTTTACAAGGTGATAATCCGGCCTACATTGTCCTTTTGGGTTTTACACTTGGTGACAATGTAGAGTTGGAGGATAGACCTTTAGGGGTGGTATCGGATCGTCTTTGTTCACTCCCTTGTCACCGGGCAGTTCAGTATATAATTTTTCCAGGGCAGTTACACAAGATGTCAAGGCTTTGATATATTCTTGTGTTCAGAATAATTTAACTGATAAGGAAAAAGTTGCCCCTCGGTGGTTAAATCGGAACAATCAGCTGATAATTAAACCTGCTGACAAGGGAGGGAAGCGTGATCATGGATCGTAAATATTATGTCGAGGAATTAATGCACCAACTATTGAATGACGAAACCTATGTTGCAATGGGTAGAGATCCAACTAGTATGTATATTCAGAAATGACATTCCGCTCTTAGGAAATGTATTGAATGGAATGTTTTATCCAAACTATTATCTGAATGTTTGTTACTGGAAAAGCCGGCCCAACCATATCGGTACTTTCTGCCTTAAATGCATAAGACCCACACTAATCCTCCAGGTAGGCCAATTGTGGCAGGAAGGGGCTCTATCATGCTACTTAGATTGGTACCTTCACCCTTTACTCAAGTGTTCCATCTTATCTATTAGATACTAAATCACTATTACAGTATCTGGCATGGTTTGATTGGCAGACTGGATATAGCCTGGCCGCCATAGATGTGGTAAGCCTTTTTTATACCAGGATTCGCCACAATGATGGTATTCTAGCCATTAAATTATTCCGGGGAAGGACTGGTAAAAGTGAAGTATGTGTAAACTATATTTGTGAAGCTTTGGATTTTGTGCTTGCCCATATTGCCTTTCGATTTGCGGATCAATGGTTTGCACAGAAAATAAGGACAGCTACGGGGACACCAGTAACACCGACATCTCCTATATTGCCAAAAACAAATTAGCAAGAGAGAAATATATATACATACGTCAAAAAGCCTTTTGTACAGTATATTAAATACTGGATTAGATTTATCGATGACCGTTTAATAGTGTGGTCAGGTACTGAGAGACAGTTTGAGGAATTTGTCCACTATATTAATAGTAACCAACTCAATATGGAATTCGTAGCTAATGTTGGAGGAGTGTATGTGGAATTCCTTGATGTAAAAATAAAGGCTGATGAAAGGGGATTACATACTAGTGGTTTTAGCAAACCGACAGTGACTAATGCACTCTTACATTATAACAGTTTTCATCCACCACATGTTAAGAGGTCACTATGGCCAATTTTTAAGGCTAAAGAGAATTGATAGCAATAACGATACGTTTTTGGAACAGTCAACGGAACTTATGGATAGGTTAAGAGCAAGGGGTTAGGGTATGTTCACACGGCCAAATTTCAGACGTATACGAGGCGTATTATGCCTCGTTTTACGTCTGAAAATATGGCTACAATACGTCGGCAAACATCTGCCCATTCATTTGAATGGGTTTGCCGACGTACTGTGCAGACGACCTGTTATTTACGCGTCGTCGTTTGACAGCTGTCAAACGACGACTCGTAAAAATACAGCCTCGTCAAAAGAAGTGCAGGACACTTCTTTCAGACGTTTTTGGAGCTGTTTTCTCATAGACTCCAATGAAAACAGCTCCAAAAACGAGTTGGTAAAAAAATGAGTTGGTAAAAATGCGAGTTGGTAAAAAACGTCTGAAAAGCAGGGTCTGTTTTCCCTTGAAAACAGCTCTGGATTTTCAGACGTTTTGGTTGACTACGTGTGAACATACCCTTATGGTGAAAAATTATTGTCCCAGTCCTTTGCTAAAGTGATTAATCAGGAAAAAAATTTGATATTCAGTCATCACAGTAGGTCTAAGAACACGCGGTTTGTGTTTTCCTTCCAATATAGTCCTTCTGCAGGTCTCATTAGGTGTTCAATAAGGAAACATTGGCACATCATTGAATTGGACAAGGATCTGATAGAAATTGCCTCCCAACCCCCAATAGTCTCATTTAGTATATGCAAAAATGTCCGAAATGAGTTAGTTAGGGGGAGATTTAGGGACGAGGAGGGACGCTGCCCCAGTAGGCATTACTTATTGTAAGTACATGCATATCGGTGAGAGTGGGAGCTATACAGCACGACGTCTCGCAGCGTATCACCTGTCGGCCTCATTATACTGTATTATTTGTTATTTTTTGCCCTTGGAAATTTTTTTGTATTGGTAAAACAATAAGAACGCTATTTAAGCGGTTTTGTGAACATACAGTTAGGTCTAGAATTATTTGGACAGTGACACAATCTTCATGATTTGGGCTCTACATGCCACCACATTGGATTTGAAATGAAACAGCGGAGATGCAATTGAAGTGTAGACTTTCCGGTTTAATTCAAGGGGTTGAACAGAAATATCCTGTGAAACGTCAAGGCCCTGTTCACACAGAGTTTTTTGCAGGAGGAAAATTCTGCTTCAAAATTCAGTTTGGGATTTTGAGGCAGATTTTGACCCGCCTGCATGCTGTTTGCCGCGATTTTCGCAGCGTTTTTTGCTTGCACCCATTGAGTGCTACAGGCAAAAAACGCAGCGAAATACGCTTTCTCTGCCTCCCATTGATGTCAATGGGAGGTCCGAGGTGTAAACGCCCGAAGATAGGGCATGACGCTTCTTTTTCCGCTCGCAGTAAAAAAACGCCTCCGCCTTCCATTGAAATCAATAAAAAACGCCTCCGCCTTCCATTGAAATCAATATTTCGACCGTTTTTTGGCGTGGTTTCCGCGTCAAAAAATCAGTGTGAACAGGGCCTTAGGAATTGCAACCATTTTTCTACACAGCCTTTTTTTTCTAAATACTTTGTAGAGAATCTTTTGCAGGCAATGACTGCCTGAAGTCTGGAACCCAAAGGACATCACCAAACGCTGGGTTTCCTCCTTTGTGATGGTTTGCCCGACCTTTACTGCAGCCGTCTTCAGTTGTTTCTTGTTTGTGGGTCTTTCTGCCTTAAGTTTTGTCTTAAGCAAGTGAAATGCAGCTCGATCGGGTTGAGATCTGGTGATTGACTTGGCCATTGCAGAATATTCCACTTCCTTGCCTTAAAAAACTCCTGTGTTGCTTTCGCAGTATGTTTTGGGTCATTGTCCATCCGTACTGTGAAGCGACGTCCAACCAACCTTGCTGCATTTGGTTGAATCTGAGCAGAAAGTAAATCCCTGAACATTTCAGAATTCATCCGGCTGCTTCTGTCTTCAGTTACATCATCAATAAACACTAGTGACCCAGTGCCTTTGGCAGCCATGCATGCCCATGCCATCACACTGCCTCCACCATGTTTTACAGAGGATGTGGTGTGCTTTGGATCACAAGCTGTCCCAAGCCTTCGCCATACTTTCTTCCTCCCATCATTCTGGTACAGGTTGATATTAGTTTCATCTGTCCAAAGAATGCTGTTCCAGAACTGGGCGGCTTCTTTACATGTTGTTTGGCAAAGTCTAATCTGGCCTTTTTATTTTTGGGGCTGATAATGGTTTGCACCTTGTGGTGAACCCTCTGTATTTGCTCTCATGAAGTCTTCTCTTTATGGTAGACTTAGATACTGATACACCTACTTCCAGGAGAGTGTTCTTCACTTGGGTAGATGTTGTGAAGGGGTTTTTCTTCACCATGGAAAGGATTCTGTGATCATCCACCACTGTTGTCTTCCATGGACGTCCATGGAGTAATACAAGATCACCAGTGCGCTCTTTTTTTTTTTCAAGAATGTACCAAAATGTTGATTTGGCCACTCCTAACATTTGTGCTCTCTCTCTCTCTGATGGACATCTTTTTAGACAGGCCTATAACATTCCCTAATCTGACTCCTTTCCTTGGCTCCATTAGTCATTAGAATAAGATTCCCTCACACTCCTTGCACCGTACTGTATTTCATGTTTGTCATACACGGATACTGGCTGGTGACCGGCTCATGCAGCCTTGTTACCACCCCATGTGTATAAAAGATGGCCGGACCATTGTACTGAACAAACACTTTTACACTTTGTGTCTCCCTTATTTCCTCATAGATTGTAAGCTCTTGTGAGCAGGGTCCTCAATCCTCCTGTCTGAATTGTAAATTAGCTTCGTCACTATGTAATGTCTGATATTGTCTGTTTATGTTCCCTCTAAATTGTAAAGTGCTGTGTAATATGTTGGCGCTATTTGAAAAAAATGAAGAAATAATAATAATCTTTAGCCAATCGATGGTCTGTTTCACTTGCATTGAGAGGACCTTTCACCTCATGTTATGGGTTCACAGCAACAGCTTCCAAACGCAAATGCCACACCTGGAATCAACTCCAGACCTTTTACCTGCTTAATTGTTACATAGTTACATAGTTAGTATGGCTGAAAAAAAGACACATGTCCATCAAGTTCAACCAAGGGACGGGAAAAGGGAAGGAAAAATTTCTACACATAGGAGCTAATATTTTTTGGTTCTAGGAAATTATCTAACCCTTTTTTAAAGCCATCTACTGTCCCTGCTGTGACCAGCTCCTGCGGTAGGCTATTCCATAGATTCACAGTTCTCACGGTAAAGAAGGCTTGTCGCCTCTGCAGCTTGAACCTTTTTTCTCCAGACGGAGGGAGTGCCCCCTTGTTTTTTGAGGGGGTTTTACAAGGAACAGGATTTCACCATATTTTTTGTATGTGCCATTAATATATTTATATAAGTTAATCATGTCCCCCCTTAGTAGTCTTTTTTCAAGGCTAAATAGGTTTAATTCTTTCAGTCTTTCCTCATAACTTAAATTCTCCATGCCCCTAATTAGCTTTGTTGCTCTTCTTTGTATTTTTTCCAACTCCAGGGCATCCTTTCTATGAACTGGAGCCCAGAACTGAACTGCATATTCTAGATGAGGCCTCACTAATGCTTTGTAAAGTGGCAATATTACATCCCTGTCCCGTGAGTCCATGCCTCTTTTAATACACGACAATATCCTGCTGGCCTTTGAAGCAGCTGATTGACATTGCATGCTGTTATTGAGTTTATGATTTACAAGTACACCCAGATCCTTCTCAACAAGTGAATCCGCCAGTGTAGCTCCCCCTAGGACATATGATGCATGCAGGTTGTTGGTACCCAGATGCATAACTTTACATTTATCTACATTAAACTTCATCAGCCAAGTGGACGCCCAAACACTTAGTTTGTTTAAATCTGCCTGCAATTCATGAACATCTTCCATAGACTGAACTATATTACATAGCTTGGTGTCATCTGCACAAATAGAAATAGTGCTATTAATCCCATCTTCTATATCATTAATAAATAAGTTGAATAATAGTGGTCCCAGCACTGAACCCTGGGGTACACCACTTATTACCGGGGACCATTCAGAGTAGGAATCATTGACCACAACTCTCTGTATACGGTCCTTGAGTCAATTCTCAATCCAATTACAAACTATATTTTCTAAACCTATAGTCCTTAATTTACCCATTAAGCGCCTATGGGGGACAGTGTCAAATGCCTTTGCAAAGTCCAAAAACACTAAATCCACAGCGGCCCCTCTGTCTAGACTTCGAAAAATTGGTAGAGACCCTAGCAGCTGGCAGGGATAATTTTAATGAACGAACAAATAAATGTGCAGAGCACAAAGAAGTCCCAAATTTCCCATCTGCTATAGAATTGTAGCATTAATTAAAATATAACTTTTATTGTTTAAATTAGAAACAAGTTGGAAACAAGTTGCAGTAAATAGGGTAAATGGTTGTACAATAGTTTGTTCAATTAAAATTTTTCTTCGGAGCTGGTTAGTCTAACGTTGGAGATCTGGTGTATATTAGGATCTCAGTGTGTCAGGCATGGACGGCAGCTGCAGACTGCTCGGGCCGCCTCTAATATGACACAGTGGTAGAGTTTATTTGTTAGACCAGCAATCATTGCTGGTCTAACAAATAAACTCTACCACTGTGTCATATTAGAGGCGGCCCGAGCAGTCTGCAGCTGCCGTCCATGCCTGACACACTGAGATCCTAATATACACCAGATCTCCAACGTTAGACTAACCCTAAACCCTTCCTCAAATTAGGATGTGAATACCCTCAAATTAAAGCTGAGAATCTGCACTTTAAGCCCATATTGAATATATTACTGTATATTCAATATGTTTTGGTAAACCGCTAAAATGGCAAAACTTGTGTCACTGTCCAAATAATTCTGGACCTAACTGTATGTACTCACTAGGTACAGGGAAGGGATCGCTGAAATTGGTCAGCCATATGAGGGTGGTACATGGGGGGGACCCCCAATTGTTTGTTTCTTGCAAGATTGCAACGTGTATTCACTCCCGCAGTTGGAAGTGACAGGCATGTCAAGTTGCTGAGATGTAAACCCAATTGGATTGGGCAGGGGCGTAGCTAAAGGCTCATGGGCTCGGGTGCAAGAATTCAGCTTGGGCCCCCCTATCCCTCCCCAACACCACCATCATCAGACCCCTGCGTGCGCCTATGCCCAGACGCTTTGCCCAATAGCCCCTATAGTATAATGCCCCCACACAGCATAATGCCCCCCATAACAGCCCCGTACCGTATAATGCTCCCCATATCAGCCCCCACAGTATAATGCCCCACATAGCTGCCCCCATACTGTATAATGCCCCCCATATGAGCTTCCCATACAATATAATGCCCCCATATGAGCTCCCCATACACTATAATGCCCCTCCATGTCAGCTCCCCATACAGTATAATGCCCCCTATATCAGCTCCCCATACAGTATAGTGCCCCCATATCGGCTCCCCATACAGTATAATGCCCCCCATATCAGTCACGGTGTACCATGTGACCGTAACCAGGAAGTGCCGGCTTCACGGAACAGAAAATTTATTTGCATGCTGTATGGCAACAGAGGCGCGGTCGCAACTGCGACCGCTGCGACCTCTGTAGCTACGCCACTGAGTGGAGGCGCTAAGACTTTTGGGTCTAAATTAAAAGAATGACCTATCGGGATTTCTTAGGTAATTCCTCTTCATTTTGTTTGTATCTGTCTATACTCTTTGTATTTTGTTTTACAAACAAACATTTGTATGTGTTTAGAAATTCTAAGTTGTTACATCTGTTAGTGCTTACGTATGGCGGGATATTTAAGCGTCCGCATGCTTGATTCCATAAGGCCTCGAGAAAGTGCCTTTGAGGAAGCGAAACGGCCTTAGGTGGTCTGCTTGTCTCCTGTATGTCTCCTGTTGGTGGTGCTTGTCTCCTGTTTTAGCCTACCTCCACACAAAATAATAAGTGCCAGTTAAAGGTCTGGAAGGGTGAGGGCCGTGTATCTTTTTCTTCATTTTACTATTATATTTGGATCTGACATGCTACATGCACAAAGCCCCAACCGTTCTAGGACCACAGATCCCAGCAGCACAGTGATCCACAGTGTATTGCCAGGGTGCGGGGTAGTGCCAACCGCTCACTCTCATGTGTTTGGGTAAATACAACAATACTTTCCTACTTGCTTGGATAGTGGCAGTTGTCTGTGTGTCTATGAAGGAATTACCATTTAGTGATTTGCATCCACACAAGGCCTTCCTGACAATGCTGCACCTGAAATAAATCGTTCTCTCTTTAGGTTTTGGGCCTGTTTCTTCAAGTGATTTCTCTGCAGAAAAGGAAAAATTTTTTTTTTTTTAAATGCCACTGTTTTTCTTCTGGTAGGACTGCTTTAAAGAAGCACTTTATTTTATTTTTATTTATCTTGGCCCCCGTTTGGAAAGTGTGTCTGATAAAAGGTAATTAAGGCGCTGAACTATCCTCTCTGTGTCGGGCTGCTGTTATTCACAATGCGGGTCACGTGACATCCAAATCCAACAGCACCTGCTGTGTGGACCGGAAGTCACTTTCACAATGTGTTTCTTACACCTGCTGCAGAAACAACGCCATTCAGATAAATACAAGGGATTTTAAGTCATAGAAATTTCTGTAACAAAATCTGACGCGTATGACTGCACCCTTAGGCTGGATTCACACGAGCATGTTCGGTCCGTAAAGGACAGAACGTATTTCGGCCGCAAGTCCCGGACGTACACACTGCAGGGAGCCGGGCCCCTAGCATCATGTACGACGCTAGGAGTCCCGGCCTCGCTGCGGGACAACTGTCCCGTACTGTAATCATGTTTACATAACTATGATGCTAGGAGCCCGGCTCCCTGCAGTGTGTTCGGTCCGGGACTAGGAAAGACTGGGCCCCATAGCAAACTT